>NC_133775.1:83355265-83514111 GCF_003597395.2 Chelonoidis abingdonii | reverse complement strand
AAGGAAGGGGGAGGGTTAATTCCTCTTTGTTTTAAGATCCAAGGAGTTTGGATCTGTGTAGCCTCTCAGGGCAACCCAGGGAGGGGAGAGTCTGGGGGGGGGAAAAGAGGGGGAAGGTTAATTTCTCCTTGTGTTCAGATCCTAGGGGTTTGGGTCTTGGGTTCCTCAGGGAAGGTTCTGGAGGAACAGGAAGTGTGCCAAACACTATATTTTTGGCTGGTGGCAGCGTTACCAGATCTAACATAGGAATTAAGCTTAGAAGGGTCCATGCAGGTCCCCCACATTTTTACTCTAAAGTTCAAAGTGGGGGGAAAAAACCTTGACATCCCCTTTCCAGCATCCCCATTCTCCATTCTCATTCCCCATTCTCCCCTCCTTCTTAGCAGGCCCAACTATACCTGCAATGCATGCCTACAGTCCCACTCCTTTTATACCTCATGGGAGGGGTAAGGAGTTAGGTTGTGCTGCAGTCAGGGACAGGCATTTCTTTGGTCTCTTAGTGTTTTATACCTTCCCTCCAAGCCTCTTTACCCCTCTTGCCTGGTTGCTTGACTTGTCTTGAAACAGAGGTTGAGGCAATCATAAAGTGGGCTCTTGAGTAACGCTTTAACCACTCTTATCTGGTCCCATTGTACTAACAAATCCATCTGACTAGGCAGAAGCAACATACACAGTCTTTGTCCTTTATTTACATATATAAGTATAAGATACATAGTATCAAAAAGTCAAACCCAAAATTCTATCCCAGGCTAACAAACAGACCTATATACTAACTGTGGCCTTCAAAATCGTAAGGTTTAGGTGTCTTGAGTTGGAATTTGAAGCAGTTGTGGATTTGGTTTGGAGTTTTTGTTTTTTTGTTGTTTGTTTGGTTTGATATTTTGGAAAATGGAACTTTACACTTGACTTTTGAGGATGTGTCCTAAAGTAACCTCTTCCAGTAGCTTAAACTTCCACATGAACTGCTTGCATGTCACTGTAGTATAATATGGTTATGGGCCTGCGGGGTGGGGTGGGGGGAAGAAGAGGACGAGAAAAGCTTATATAAAACAAACTCAATATGCAAAGGCTAATGGACTTTCTAACAATTTGTACTGGCAAATTGCTGAAAATGTATCAGATAAAGCCACTTTTTTCCAATGTACACTGCTGAAAAGTTATAGAATAGCTAATGTGAAAAACCCAACTCAAATTCAATGTTCTTGACACTGCCTTCACATTAATAACCTAGCCCCTCCTAATTACTCTTCTTTTACCTTTCTTCTTGTTTCCTTTGCTGCACCAATACTCCCAGCAGTGTCCACCCATGTTTTATCTTTCCTTGATTAGTTTCCCAAACTCTGCCTACTTGTCTGTCTATCTTTTGTGAGCTCTTCAAACCAAAAACCATCTCTTCATGAATCTTTGAAAAGTACCTCACACATTATAGGCAATACTGTAAACAAATAATTCAAATGATAATAGCTCAAGATTACAATTTAGTTAGGTTAACAAGTAAAACCCTATTTGAGCATACTAATAGCTAATCTCATCAAATCTCATCTTTCCAGTTGCTTTTGCCACTATATGATATGAACAAAGAATTAAGCTGCCTCTTCCATTTAAAAAAATGCACAATGTCCTATAAGTGGAGACATTAGATAATGGCAAATCTAGATATGATGCATGTATTAGGGAGTGAATTAAAACTTGTTTTTATACTATTTCCATGTCTATTCAGTTGAATCTATAATCTCTGGATTCTCACTTGAAGCAAACTGCACCATTCCCTTTCTGCATTCAGAAGGCCTATAAGCAGGGAGTACTCCTGATGTTTTCTTTGTATCTAATTCTCCACAGAGCCTATTAATGGAAAAAATAAAATATGGGGTAACAGGCATAGATTCAAAACTGGTTAATGGAGGATAAATAAAACTTATGGTGAATAGCTGCTCCTCAGAGTGCAGAGATAATAATGCTGAGGGTACTCAAGGGCTAGTAGTTTTGGACCAATGATGTTTAATATATTAATGATTTAGAGTGAGGTGATTTTTTTCCACTGACACTAAATTATTTTGGTTTTATAAAATCTATGAAGGATTAGAGAAACTCTAAGTGGATTTAAGCATAGTGGAGGACTGTGTTAGTGCAATGGAATATAATTATATAGAGAGAGAATAGTTCACATAGGCAAAAATAAACAACAGTTCTCATCTATTCTCAGTTTAGGAGGAAAGTTTTCCTTCTGAAGGAAAGTTTAGGAGTCATTGTGTCAACCTACTACACAGAGCTTGCTGCACAGTAACAGCTTGATTTTTTTTTAAAGGGTCAATACAGAGCTGGGGTGCATCAGGAAAAGAATAGAAAATAGTAGTTGAAATAATATAAACTATCAACACAATATCAAACAAAGACCCACCCTCATTTGGTGCCTGAGGCCAGCCAAGGAGCACTTAGTGCAAGGCAGGAGGTTGGAAGGCCAAAGGTGGCTTAAAAACCCTCTGTGATCCCATAGTCACAGAACTGCTCAGCACTTGTCCACTCCCCAGACTCCTTTAGGCAATGCCAGTGTCCCCACGGGGCTGTTATGGCAGTAAATGTCACAAGGAAGACCTAACAATGTCCCCCTTCCCTCCTGGCTATAGCCATACCCCCAGAACTGCAGGAATGTATGTGGCATGAAAAGTGTTACAGTAGCTCTGCCCCACCCTGAAGATCAACATATAATGCAGTTGGTGGCTAGGTTGGCTTTAGGGAATGTTTGTCCAGGGTAAGTGGTGCAAAACTGCCTTATTGCATTGAATGATTTGTCCCTTGTACCAGTGAATCCATTTTTGGTTGCCTCACCCTTATACACATTACTAAGAAAGCTCCAGAAAGGGAAATAAAGGAGGTTTGAGTTACAATAGGATTTATGTATTGTGATAGACCCAGGCCAGTTGGGTACAGCAGAATAGCAGAAGGCAGATATACTGGCCACTGGGTTAACAGTTTTCTGTTCCCTGACTGACCAGAGCAGGGGCTGCTCCAGGCTAATGAGAACACCTGACTCTAATTAAACTGCAAAGAGTCAGGTGAGGCCATTCAGTTAATGTGACCACCTGACTCTAATTAAGGCCTCGCTGATACTATAAAAAGGGCTCACTTCAGTCAGACAGAGAGGAACCAGGGGTGAGGAAGTGTGGCTGAAGGACTGGTTACTGAAAATGCCCTCAGACCATTGTTAAAGGATCCCTAAGGTAAGGGTGAAGAAGGGAGAAGCAGGAGAGCTGTGGGGAAGTGGCCCAGGGAAATGTAGCAACTCTGGCAGTGAAAGGTTGGCTGCCAACAACTGCGACCATGAGGGTCCCTTGGCCGGAACCCGGAGTAGAAGGCGGGCCCGGGTTCCCACCAACCCACCACTACAAGAACATCTCCTGGGAGGGAAGTCAGGCCCCTGTCAGGACAGGAGGCTGAACAGAGACTGTGGGAGTTCTCTCACTAACCTCCTTGCAGGCCTATGATGAAAGGGGCTCAGTAGACTGTAACCCTGGCCCTAGAGAGAGAAGGGCTATGTGGAGGGTCACAGGGAGCCACTGAGGCTAGCATAAACCGCCTAGAAGCGCAGAACCCAGGGGAGCAAGGTCAGAGCTCTGCCACAGTATGATGAGAGACTGAAATGGCTAGAATTATTTAGACCGATAGGGAGAAAAGTTAGGGACCTGACTGAAGTATTCAGGTATAACAATTGCTCACATTCTCCATTTTTTTAACCCTATCCCATAACAAAAAAAGAAAAAAGAGACAGAACAAGAAGATAAAGACAGGTGATGAAATTAAAGGGAAGAGTAGATTTAAAATTAATGGAAGGAAACCTTCTATGACTGGGGTGATTGTAGCATTAGTTGTTGGAATCTAAGCATTTTACCACATAGTCAAAGGTTCAAATCCAGTACTGGTTGTTCCATGGCATGTGTAAAAGGAGCTGATAGTCCACATCATAAACACCACCATCACTCTTGCCAAAAGAGGGGGGCAAATGACAGAATTGTCATGGAGACTCAGCTACCTTTTGAACTCTGGAGTTGTTTTTTGAGTAATTACACATGTGCCATTCCACTCTTGGTGTGCATGCACACAGTTACCAGATTTTTTTTCCTGCAGTAGTACCCATCAGTGTGACTCAAGCACTCTCTGTTGCCATGTACCACTGGCATCGGTATAAAGGGCCCAGCTGACCCCAAGCCACTTCAGTTCCTTCTTATCATCTGTGATGGTTGCTGGAACTGCTCTTCTTGCATGTGCAAGATCTCTCAGTGGACTGTGTTGCCTTGTCTTGTAAATAGTTACTGTTATTATGGTTATTAGTATTTAGTTAGATTTTTTTTTTTACCATCTCAATGTTTTGGTCAGCTCCTGGTGCCAAGGGATACCTCAGTCATTGGGTTTCAAGCCCTGCATTTCCTGCAATAAGGCTATGTTCCTGAGCAACGCACACTCAAGTTGCTTGAAGTGCTTCGGGGAATTTCATATTGGAGAGCATTGCCAAATTGGAAGGGACTTTAAGCCTCATAAAAGAAAGATCATGAAGCCAAGCTAAAGTTTCTACTCATGGGGTCAGCCTTGAGACCTGCATCTGAGCCAAGTCAGTCAAACTCAGCACTGAATGCCTCAATGTTGTGCGCTTGAATCCCAGCACTGCTCACCATCCCCAGTGTCTAAGAAGAGGCATAAGAAGCAGACCATGTAAAGGGAGATCCCTGGCACTAAAGTCTGCTATGCATGGGGATAAGAGTAGAATACTCACGCACTCCTCTGATTTGGTACTGCAAAAGATGGTACAGTTGATTCCAGCATCTAGGCAGGTTCTGTCAAGTCTGATGTCAGAAAGAGCTCCTTCCACATCTGCAGCATTGCGCCATACCAAAACGGTCTTGGTGCCAGTCATTGGGGTGGCATTTGCAGCTGCCAGGGACTTTCTGACCCTGTTGTTTGCAATTCACCTTTCCCATTTCCTCAGTGTTTGGTCCTCTATCACCATGGACTGTTGGGTGTTGCAGCAGCAGAGAATCCTGTGGCACCTTATAGACTAACAGACGTTTTGGAGCATGAGCTTTCGTGGGTGAATACCCACTTCGTCAGATGTGGGTGTTGAGCACTGTAGAAGTGGGATAGACCTCCAATTTATTTCTACTCCTCTGTAGCAGGATGGTCACTGCACTCCTGCCTGAAGGGGATAAAGCAGCCCTAGAGGGGGCTGCAGCAGGGAAAGCTAGGCTGATTGGGAAAGCAGCCACGGCTGTGGTCACCTTAATCTGGGCCCAGCTGGCCCTTGTAAGAGGGCTGTGGTCCAGAAGAAAGAGACACTCTGTCTAGCCTCTCAGAGAGAGAAGGACCTTGCTGCCTGGGAAGCTGAGGAGGGTACCTAGGGTGGATCAGTGTTAGGGACGGGCAGAGGGAGCTGTGGAGCTCCAGCCTAGCAAAGCCCCAGGCTGCAGGCCAAGTTAAGGGTACACAAAGGATACTAGGGTTGCAGAGGGGCAGCCCAGAGATAAGCAGAGGCAGCTGGTCCAACCCCCTTTGCCGATGATGAGTGGTTTACAGGCTGACATCTGCCCCAGTGAGGGGGTGCTAATTGGAGACTGGCAGTAGCCACTGTGGTGAAGTGGAGACAGGGGATTGGGGGTTCCCCTGGGGAGATCCAGAGTGAGGGGATACTGCAGTGGGCAGAACCCCTGGATAAAGGGCATCGGGGTCTGGGAAGGACACAGGGCCAGTGGCAGGTGAGACACCGGGCTGCGGAGGGCTCTTCAGAGGCTGTGGAGCTAATTTCCTGGGCAACCAGCAGGGAGCACTGCAGCGGTGAGTCATCGCCCTGCCACAAGTGGTGGAGCATGCGATCCGCCCCAGTACAAGAGGCAGGGTAGGGACTGTGGGACTATTGCCCAGATGAGTGACCAAAAGTTGAGAGAAAGAAGATGGACTATTATTGGAAAGCCTATGTGGCCCAGCTCACCAAGCAGCAGGGGAGACTACTTCAGCTGCTGCGGGGGAGGGCACATGGACCTCATCACAGGTCAGGCACCTGGGGCTGGAGGCCGGCGCTGGGGCCTAAAAGCTGTTTCGCCTGTGGGCGAGCGGGACACTGTAAAAGGAGGTGTCCCTACTGGGATGGAGCACAGACGCCTCACCCAGAAAAAGCAGGAAGTAGGAGAACACCCCATGTGAAGTCAACAGGGGGGCTCCAAAGTTGTTGGGCCTGCAAAGAGCCCAGGCACCTACAGAAGGAGTGCCCTCAGGGGATTTGCAGGGCCTAGGCTAGCCCTAAGTGAGAGCTAAGACATGTACAAACCATAGGAGGGCCATGGCAAAGGGAAGGCGCAGGGGGTGCTTCCACTGTCACACTAGGGGCCATGTAAAAAGGCACTGCCCCCTGAGAAAGAGGGGGAGCGCCAAACAAGGGGCCCAGCCTAAGCCCAACCAGGTTGGAGGGACAGGGAAGGCTGGAACCCCAAACCCAGAACTGTCTGGGGCAAGGAGGCTCCAGTTGAACCAGGGAACCCACGCGGAAGCTGAGAGGACTACGGTGGGAACCCAGACTGTTGTAGAGGGGAGCAGGTGGCTCCACACAGTGGAGAGCCTGCGGCAGGAGAGATTCCCTGTGAACCCAGTTGCGGGGGGGCACTGGGGTGATAGGGATCCCTCCCACTGTGCATTCTTAAGGGCGAGGATGTGTAGCAGGGTGGTCACCCTACTCCCACCTGAAGGGGATAAAGCAGCATGTTGATACACCAAGGGCCTAGAAAGTTCCTCAGACTTGTAGTGAAGCACTCACTTTACCAGTTCATGGTACTTCCATTTGGCTATCTGCAGCTCCTCAGGTGTTCACAAAATAATACATCTATGATAGTAGCATTCCTCAGGACAGTAGGAATGCAGGTCTACCCTTAACTGGACAACTGGCTAGTCAAGGGCATGTCAAAAGCTCAGGTTATATCCAACGTTCACCTTATTCGGTCAATTGTCAAGGCCTTAGTGTCAATGCAGACAAGTCTAACCTTTGCCCAGTGCAGAGAATAGAGTTTATACAGACTGTGTTGGACCCTACTCAGAACTGAGTATGTCCTCCCAGAGTTGATCATGACAGACCTTAAGATTCATCCAATCACAACATCCCCAAAATATCTGAAGCTTCAAGGCCTCATGCACATATGTAGTACAACACACAAGATTATGCCTCAAACCCCTTCAGATATGTCTGACCTCAGTGTACTTGCCAAGATGTCTCCACCTGGACACTGTGCTCACAGTACCTTCACAGGTTTTAATTTAGCTGAATTGGTGGCTGGATCCTCTCAACATTTGTTCAGGTGTTCCATTCTTCTGTCCTCAACTGCCGATGACTCTGGTCTCAGATGCGTCTGCTCCAGGTGGGTAGCTCACATAGGGACCCTCTGAACTCAGGGTGTTTGGTCCTCAACTGAGCTCACTCTTCATATCAATGTCAGAGAGCTAAGGGTGATTTGTTTTGCCTGTCAGACTTTCCTACCTCATATTGGGGAGAAACTTATTTTTACTTATTGTCAGCATTGCAGTGATGCTTTGCCTCAAAGGCAGGGAGGAACTTGGCCATCCTTTCTGTGTCAGGAAGCAACACACCTATGGGCATTGTGACGGGGCAAGGCCAGATGGCTACAGTAAAGTACTGAGGAACAGGTATGTTAGCCCCAGGCTAAACAAATCCCTAGTACCAGGGAAACCAAATGGCAGATCTGTCTAGAAGGCAGTGAAGATAGTACATTGATTAGAACACCTGCAGCCAATCAAGGCAGGCTAATCAGGGCACTTGGGTTAAAAAGGAGCTCACTCCAGTCAGGTGAGGGGGAGCCAGAGGAGAGGAAGTGCGTGTGAGGAGCTGGGAGCAAGAGGTGCAAGGAGCTGAGACTGAGAGGGTGTGCTACTGGAGGANAGGCTGTTAAGCTAATGTGAACACCTAACTCTAATTAAGGCTCCTCTGATATCGTAAAAGAGCTGACTCCGGTTAGGCTGGGGGAAGGAAAAGGAAGCCAGAGGAAAGGAAGTACGACTCCCTCAAGCCACTGGACACCCTCAAGCCACTGGAAAGGGAGCCCTAAGGTAAGGGTGAAGAAGGCATTGAGAGAGAGAAGCAGGAGAGCTGTGGGGAAATGGCCCAGGGACGTGTAGCAGCTCTGGAGGTGAAAGGTCAGCTGCAAACTGCTGCTGCCACTAGGGTCCCTGGGCCTGATCCCAGATTAGAGGGTGGGCCCAGGTTCCCCCCAAACCTCGCAACTCCTGATCAGACAAAGGAGGAGTTGACCCAGACTGTGGGTTCCACCAGAGGGGAAGATCTCTGAGGTGAGCAAATCCACCATTAAGCTCAGGACCCACCAAGGTAAAGGAGGAACTTTGTCACAGCATTTTACATAACCCCTTCAATCAACCTCAAAGCCTCTTACCCTTGAGGGGTGTGGAACCAGCTGGCAGATCACCTGAGCACGTTTTCTCCAGTCACCATGAGTTGTCTCTTCACCAGATGCAGCCAAATGCATTTTCCAGCAGTGGGTTCTCCACAAATAGATCTATTTATAATCAACTATAACAGAAAATGTCACCAATTCTGCTCCCTATAGGACCACCATCCAGGCTTCATCACAGATGCCTTTCTGCTACCCTAGATGGGAAAACTTTATTATGCTTTCCCCCGCCCCCCAATCCCACTCTTATACTGCATGCTACTAAAGATCAAGTGGGACCATATTAATTATATGAATAGTTATATTAATAATCCCAGCTTGCCAACAATGGTTCTCCACTCTAATGAACCACTCAGTGGTGACTCCAATCTCACTCTCATTGCATGCAAATTTAATCTCTCAGAACCATGTTGGGCTGCTTCATCCAACCTGTAATCCCTTCATTTATTAACCTGGAAGCTCCATTGTTAAACCACAAAGAGCAGGCTTGCTCAGAGCAAGTTGGCTAGGTCTTGCGATGTATCAGAAAGTCCTCCAACAGGGCCACCTACCTGTCAAAATGGAAATGGTTCTCTATCTGGGTTTATCAAATAAGAGTCTCACCAACGCATTTGTTCATCCAACAAATACCCAACTATCTTTTGTATCTGAAATACCAAGGGTAAGTGATTTCCTCTATCAAGGTTCACTCACCAGCAGTATCAGCTTCCCACACTAACATAGGTAACTGTTCTTTTTTTCTCCCCAATGACATGACAATTAGATTCCTTAAAGGCCTGGACAGATTGCACCCTCAGCTAATGGAGCATGTTTCCCTTTGGGACTTGAATTTAGTTTTATCTAAACTTATGGGACTATCATTTCAGCCTCTAGAACTTGTTCCTTACTACACTTTTCCTGGAAGATGATTTTCCTAATTGCTATCAGTCCTGTCAGAAGGGTCTCTGAACTGCCTGCCCTCATGTCTGATCCATCATACACAATCTTCTTTAAAGATAAGCTGTACTTACACCCTCATCTAAGGTTTCTCTCTACGAGAGTTTCAAATGTTCATATTAATAAATCCATTTACTTGCCTGTATTTTACCCCAAACCAGACGCAAATAGGGATGAGCAATGGCTACACACATTGGACATTAGACAAGCACTGGCATTCTACATAGACCAAACCATTTTGGCAGTCCTCCCAACCATGCCTGACTATAGTAGACAATATGAAAGATCTTCCAATCTTTCATATATAGAGAGAATTTCATCTTGGATAACTTGTTTGCGCACATGTTATGATCTGGCAGGCGTCTCTTCTGCAGAAAAGCTGATTGCTCACTCCACAAGATCACAAGCCATCCTGAACTGCATTCTTAGCACAGATCCTTGTCCATTTGCAAAGCAGCACCCTAGTCATTGGTGCACACTATCTCCTCCTATTAAACCATTCCTCATTATTCAAGAGATGATCCCAGGTTTGATCAAGCTGTACTGCAGTCTGTATGTACATGAATTCAGATCTTTCCTTTTATTTAACTGCTTGTGAGTCACCAAGAGTGGGATTCACATGTGCAATCTCCCAAAGAATTAAAAACAGTTACTAAACTTTAATAACTGTTGTTCAAGAGGTGTTGCACATGTCCATACCACAACCTGCCCTACTACTGAGGGGGCTCAGGGTTGACTTTACCCTTTATACTGATGCCAGGGGTGCATGGCAGCAGAGGATCCTTGAGGCGCCGTGACAGGTACCACTGAGGGAAAAGGTTTCTGGTGATTGTGTGCAGGGCAAACGCACACCAAGGGTGGCACGCATACGTGCAACACATCTCGAAGAACATCTGTTAAAAATGGTCAATAACCATTTTTTCCCCTGTACATAAAGGAAGGACTTCACCAAAGCTCTTAATCTGACATTATGTTTACTTACAATTACGTAGTGGGGCTGGTATTCACATCACAAGGGAGATGAGACTTGTGCTTGTTTGTCCCATAGAGTTGGAGGAAGAGAATGCAGTATTGTGTGACCAGCCCCACCCACCTCCTCGTCTATCCCCCGTCACAAATTCTACCGCTCAGCCTGACAGGTGCAGTGGGTCTGAGGGATATGGGAATAGAATGACATGCAAGCAGCACTTTTCATTCCATTCCCCTGTGCCAGGGTTCCTTTTTGTCAAAAAAAGGCAGAGGGAAGCATTTGGCCCTAAAATGTCTTTAAAACTGTTACACATTTTTTCTTATTTAATTATAATATTCTGATAAATACTTACATATTTTGGCTAAATTTTGGTGGAAGGAAGCAAGGCAGGCATAGTAGCCCATGGGTGATATTGGTAGCTAATAGGAAAAGAAGGGCTGATTTCAATGTATTATTAGCGCACCCATGTAAAACTTCTGCTTTGTCCTATTTCCTTTGTTTCACATACATATGCTTTCTCTTGTCCTCTTCAGCATCAAGCTCAAAGGCTCTCAAACAATATTTTAGATAACTTACCAGGCATTTCATACCTTTAGAGAAACTAATTTATATTTGAAATTAATAATTAAAAATTATAAATAGAATAAAGAAGAAAACATGAATATTACAAACTAATGGTAGATTTTCAGCATGGTGTGTGGGGAATTAGGTGCACAAATTCCATTTATGTTAATTGGCCTTGCGTGTCTAATTGCTCATGAGCCACTCTGCAGATTTACCCCCTAGTGTCTTTGATGATACAGAGGACCAGAACTGAGGGGGGAGAAAAGTCAGTGATTTATTTGATGATCTGTCAGTCATAATGGCAACCAGAGAAAATTGTAAAGCCAATTTTAACCTCTGTAGAAACAGCTAGTTAAACCATATGCTTTTTTTTCTTCTTCCAGATGTCATCATCCATCAATTTCTCATTAAGAAAACAGTAATCTAAAATACAAACAAACCAAAACAAAACCCCCACAACCTAATAAAGATTCTGTTTCTTATATAAAGAGTCCAGAAATCAGATTATAAAGACTTTGTGGAGTAAATTTTCATATGGGCAGCTATCCTCTACTCCTACAGTTCTTTAGTTGCAGGCTCCAATCTGAGTGATTGCCTTTCTCACTATCAGATTCTCTGTACAATTTTCATAGGTGCAAGTTATGCCCACAAACAGAACAGGGTCTCAGCTCATCTGAAAATGCAACCTCATTAAGTTTCTGCTGCAAAATATCTTTTTCAGTCCGCTGTATGTTTCACATTAATTTTTAATGACCTTTCATTATGCATAGTATTGTAAATATTCATTGTATCATCCCAATTTATTATTTCAAATTACTTTTAGTCTATTCTTAAGCCTAGAGATCAGATATATCTGCTTAAGCTCAATCAACCTGAATGAATTATAGGGGATTTCTGGCTGCTTTTGTGTATTTGGTTGGTTGTTTTAAAAAAAAAACAAAAAACCACAAAATCCATAGGCAGGTAACAAAAATGTTAATGTTAGAATAAACAGCATTAGCTAGTATTTGTTTTGCTGAAGGTAGTCAGTGTACACTGAGAGCTTTTTATCTAAGTGGGATGTCACTTTCCTTACTACATTGGTAAAATTTAAATGTGGTTAAGTATCTTATGTTTTATTTCTGATCTGTGCTTTAAAAACATCCTGGAAACCATAGGCCATCATTTTTCTAAATATAATGAACCCTCTTTTCTTTTATAAATAGCATCAACATGTTGTAAATGTTTGGTAGGCTGCTGTTAAACAGCTGTTTTGTTATTAATATTTTAGTGCCCTATGTTTTCCTGACTATATTGACACTTGCTGTTATTTCAAATGCAGCTTTTCTTGGAGTTTTTAATGGTTTGTGTATATCTGTAGACAGATTCAAGATCTTGAGGCTGTCACAACATGATAAGTAGGCAAATAAGCTAACATAGTAGTTTCAAAAAAGCTGATTTTCTTTGCATAACTTCAATCTGCATCATTTTGCATGACTTATTAGCAGGAACTTACTCATTGACAAGGCAAATAACTTACAGAATAGAGGATGTTCTGATTCTCAGAGTGTATTTCTTCAAATATTTAAGCATTGATCAAAATTCTGAATTTTGTTTGACTGACAGCTAGTTAGAAACTCACAGAGATTGCTTATTGTTTAACATTTTGGTGGAAAGGCTTAAAAAAAATCTATAACTTTACAACTGTCAGACCTAGTTATATGCAACCTCGCCCAATATTTTCAAGTCAAAAGTTTTAAAGATCACGTATGAAAGTATAATAGAGTTTTTAACATTTTAATTTTCTTTTCTCCCCCCCCACTTTTTTTTACTGCTTCTCCCCCCTCCCTGAACGATTGTGCTCATTGAAAGTCAGGAGAATGGTAGTACCGGGGAAGTACTTTTTATTCATACACCAGATATAGTGCAACTAGCCATAAATGTATGCTTTCAGCACATAGCTTTGCTATTGACCTCGACTCTGCACTGAAGATTGCACCCTTTCTAGAGCTAACAAATGATTCAGTCCCTTTGCAAGCTTAATCTGGAGCCTTGCTTTGCCAAAGACTGCCAATTGTACTGAAATTCGTGTGACGATTGGTTGTCTAATATGAACTACTATCTGTGAACAGAACACCAAATTCTGTTTATTTAGGAACTTATGTTAGACAAAAACAGCTATCCTAGAAGTGAAAGGATTAGCACTTTATCTATTAAAGCAGGCACCCAGTCCACCTCTTCCTAAAACAAATTATAAATCTAGTGAAGATTGAATGGTTTTCACCTTTGCCATTTAATACCAAAACAAAAGTTGGAAAGAACTAAAATCACAGTTCTCTGTGTGAGTTTTCTATCATCTGTTACAATAGTGACTTCAGAAGAAAATCTAGCTCTCCATTTCACTTCTTATCAGATGGTGGCTATTTTGAACAGTCACATGAATGCTTTAAAGGGAACTATTTTAATTCTATATTTGAGAGTTTTTGTGAAAAGCAAAGAAAAAACTGCCTGCATACTTTACAAGCAATTAACAAATTAAAAGCTAAGGCTATATCCTTAGTCTTTTTTTCAGGTAAAACTTCTATTGATTTCAAAGGAGAGGAGTTGTGTCAACATAAAGTCCTCACAATTGGCCTCTTAGCAAATAAAGATGAGCTATTCTACCCATCACTCCCTTTTGCTATCCTTAACGAAAGACACTTGGAGAAGAAAAATTAGCTACTGGAGCAAGCTACCACATCATGGCTCCCATGCCCAGCATCTCCCTTGACCCTGAATCTTCTTCATCCTTCCCGTGAGAGATGTCCTGGCCAGACTGGGCCAGAGACAGGGATCCAGATGACACTGCCACCTCGACCGACTCTTTCCTTTTTTCCTTCTATCTAATAAGAATCTGGCTTAGCCAGCCAAGACTGCATATTTTGCAACATTGCTGTAAGCCTGTGACTAGAGAGACGGCAGCTAAAAGCAATGCCTGATACTGGTATAGGATTGCCAGGTGTCGGAGTGGCTGATAAAACTGTGTGTTGTGCCTGTGGTTTTCCTGCACTGAAGTTGCACATTAAAGTCAACACCAGAGACAAAAGCTCAATTTTTTACCTTTGCTATTCTTTTTTCTCCTCCCCTTGCATGTGTGTTTATCTTGTTCTGTCTTCAAGGAAACAGGATTGAACTTTAACAACAACAGCCAAAGCACCAGCCCGTCTCAACTAACTCTTTTCCCCCAAAAGGACAGTTATTCCCATCTTTAATACAATCTAAAATACTGTTTAATGTTGACAGTGATCAGGTTATGTTAACACCTTTGGTTCTTTCGGCTTGTATATTCCATCGAAATTGACACAACAGAGTCTAGGAGCCAGATCCAAAGCTCACTGAAGTCTACAAGACTTTCTGTTGATTCAGTAGATTTTGGATCAAGGCCTAAACACCCATCCAACCAACACTTCTGCATGTTAAGTAGCCCTATTGAATTCCAAAAGGCCACTTACATGTGTAAAGCTACTCATATATGTAAGCCTTTGCATGGTCAGGACCTACGTCATCACACAGTGTTTATGCCATGGCATGTTGTTACTATACCCCAGCCTGTGTTCTGAAGCATCTAAGTTAGACTAACAATGTTTCCAAAGGGGGAAAAACATGAAAAATGGGAACTCAAAGTAAATGTGTCTAAAATGGAAAAAAATTAAGGATGAGAATAACCCCAAATAATTTATAATGTAAATTAAAAATATTAATATTTTAAGGAGAAACACTTGAAAAGAAAATAAGAACAGATTATTTTTTCTAGCTGAGCTTGTCACTGAAAGGAGAACTTGAAGATCCTTTTGTTCTGGTCTTGTTTGATCTTTCACAATGGTTGCACTACAGCAAAGCACTTAAGCGTGGGGTTAAATTTAAACATAATATTTTTCAGCAAAGCACTTAAGTATGTGCTCAGGAATGGGATTTCTTATGTGCTAGAAATTATATATTTACTTAACTGCTTTGCTGAATCGGGCCTTCAGTGAAGGACCCAGAATCTGCCTCCCAAACCCAACTACAAAGGTAGAATAATATCAGAGAATGTATGCAATTCTGTTAACACACATGATCAATTGGCTGATTTTAGCTAGTCACAACCAGGGTTTTTATAGGCCCTTTTATGACACATCTTGTATTGCGTAATGTGGTAATTGCATTGCTATGTGCAAGTTGGTCCCTTAAAACAATCAGAGCCAGTCCATCCCTTCCTCAGCTCCCTATCCCAGTTTTGGCTAGCAGTTTGCTGGTATACATTATGGGGAAGAAGCATGTCTATTGCATTTTTTAGTGCTTAAGTATTTTCTGAATTCAATTAATTATTTAATTGTGATAGGCAAAGAGAGAGGAGGGGGAAAAGGGGATGAAGCTTATTTAAAGTAATGTGACAGACTCTCAGTTTGAACATTTATTAGTCTTTTAATAATCAATTTATGGAAACAGCACATTGGCTCAGTGGAGTAATGCTGTAGTCTATTAGCCTCTCTGTTCCTAAGAAGTCCAGCATAGCACTGATGTTCAGGTCAATGCTTTGTTCTGGTATTGAGAGGTGAGCTTCTGAATTTTGATTAAGTTCTTTTTTTGTATTCAGGAGTTTGAGGGAAAGCAGACTGTAAGTCCCATTGGCTATTAAAGCTCAGAAAAAAACCTGCTGAAGTTAAGTAGCTTGCTGGTTGAATTCAATAACAGTGAAAACTTCAGTTAATCAGGTTTGTCCTCTCTACTAGATGTTTATGCGACAGAAGATTTATCTGGATTTGGTTTCATAAAATATATGGATGAATTGGCTGATTAAAAGAATTTGAACAAGATGCAAAAAAATATTGCTAACAATTGTAGCAGTTTTTCTTTTGTAGGAGTTACATACTCGTGGCAGATAAGGAGCGTCTTCTTGCTGTGCACCATAGCCTGCATCGTAAAAGACAGCTAGGCTTTAAGCATTGTTATATTATTTTGACAACCCATTCATTACACTTACCACCCCATTCCCCCCAGAAATGTCTCAGGTTTACATAGGGTTTAAATCAAAATCTATACAAAGCACATAGAATAGCACTTTTTATCTTTTAACCAAATTTTTTTTATTCAACACTATTTTCAGAGAACCATTTCTCAAATTATTTTTGTTAAAGCAATAGAGATTTTTCTTCTCATTCTTTTCTGAAGTTCATTGTTCTTGGGAGGGGAAAGATTCAGGATGTTATAAAGCAAAATGTCACAGTGCAAGTTAAAAGCAGGGGTAATAAACTTGTCTTTTCTTTTTTAATGCATTTCAGTTAGAGACATCTGGACCTAGGGCATAAAGATTACCCAATTTTCCATTGCCAGTGAGTCTTGGACACCTTTGAACAGCATATATATACTTTTGCCATGCTCCAGGACAGTTCTCTGATATGAATTATTGTTGACTAGAGGTTGAGTTGAACAAATTCATTTAATTTGAGGTGAGCAACTCTGCTTGTAGGAGCAAGCAAGAATTCTTTTCTAGTAAACAATATGATTTTTTTGTTGTTGTTTTTTTTTTAATTTAGCAGATGTTTATTCATTTAGGGGCACACACTAGTGCCAGTGCACAGCCCAGAAAACTGGCTGTACACTGGGATGTTCTGTGGAAGCAAACAAATCATCCCAGCCACTGCTTCCTCTTCATGGCTATAGTAGCTGCCTTAGCTCCTGTTCCCCTCTCTTTAGGGTGGATCTGCATAGCTGTGGATCCACCAGGCCTGTTCCACATTCAGCCCACTTCCAAAACCACTGTACATTATAGCTTCTGCCATGCACAGCTCCAATTCATGCATGCAGTGAAGACCCCAACATGTGATCTCAGCATGGTAATCCCCCAGGGCATCAGATCCACTGTCTTCAGGAGGCTCCAAACAGTGAGGGATAGGGTTGCCAACTTTCTAATTGCACAAAACCAAACACCCTACTCCACCTCCTGCCTACCCCTACCCTGAGGCCCTGCCCCTGCCCACCCCTTCTCTGAGGCCACCCCCACTCACTCCATTCCCTCTCCGTTGCTTGTTCTTCCCCACCTGAACTCACTTTCATTGCGCTAGGACAGAGGGTTGATGTGTGGGAGAGGGGTGAGGGCTGGGGGTGCAGGCTGTGGGGTGGGACTGGGGATGAGGTGCAGGAGGGGGCTCTGGGCTGGAGCCGAGGGGTTTGGAGTCTGTGAGCAGACTCAGGGCTGGGGCAAGGGGTTGGGGTACAGGAGGGGATGTAAGGTGCATGTTCCAGGAGGGAGTTTGGATGCAGGAGGGGGCTCAGGGCTGGGGTTGGTGTGTGGGTTTCAGGCTGATTACGACTGAAGAAAGACCCTTTTAATAAGGAAGCTGAACAAAATAGAAATAAACCATCAGTGTCTCCAGTCTATACCTAATAGAATCTTTACTTTAAGAAGCAAAATAGAGTTATGAACCAAGAATATGAATCCTCTGATCAAATAAATTGTATAGAGACTAAACCACAAACCACATAAATAAATCAGCAAAGCTGCTTTAGATGATTTAAAAAAAAAACAAAAAAAAAAACCTTTGTTTTCTGATTTGCATGAGGGATTAAGAAAACGATTTTGAAAAGATGAGGCATCTGATGTAATTTTATATCTCGGGATTATAAAATAAAACACACAATGGAAATTCATCTAAAAACTTGCTTACATAAGGTGATTCAGTATTGTGTAATCCTTTCCAACCCACATAACTGCAACATTGGAAATATAATGCTCATAAAACTCAGATGTTAAAGTCATACAGTATTCAGGGATCTTATGTACGTTCCTAGAATGTATTTGACTGAGAATCCAGCCAGATCCATTTTTAACAACTCGAGAAAGTGGTTCATATTTACAGGACTTTGAGAAACTGTGTTATGCATGACAAACAATCATTTAAAATAGGCCTACAATATACCAACATCATCTTTTTCAAGTCTCCATTTGGACTCATTTTTTGAAGATGATATAAAATAATCTTCATTTTGAAATGTTTGGTTTTTATCCGAAATTAATTTCTTTAAGAAAAAGCTTTTCTTGAATATTGTATGACCCCAAAGGTAAAATGCAGAATCTGTTTTAACATTAGTTTGCATAATGAATTAGCACAATGTAAGTAATTGTACTCAGAAGGAAAAATAAATGTTTGATAATGTGGTATGTTACCTTTCTGTATTTTGATCCTTTTCCTCTGCGTTATATGTGACCAGTAAGCTCATGTCTTGAAGTTTAGATGGTATACTATATACATTATAGCTTTGTGATGAATAATTATTTAAGAAAATGTAGGTCAATTTTATAGAAGTCAATTTTTTAGAATTTGATTTTATACAGTCTATTGCATATGTCCACACAAAGCGCATTAAGTCGGTGGAGTGCATCCTGACTACCTCAGCTAGCATCGACTTACAGAGTGGTGCACTGTGAGTAGCTATCAGAGCAGTTGAAAGGGTAACGAACCCGGGACTATAACTTAGAGAGAGCTTCCATATTATTTAACTCATAATTGATAAAATTCAAAGTAAAATTTCACAGCATGGTCTGTTCTAAGACTAAAAATGCAGGAGGGGAGTCAGAAAAAGGAACAGTGACCTGTTTCTACCTGGTTTTGAACCAGAGACGTTTCATGTGTTAGAGGAACGTGATCACCCCTACACGAAGGGGCTTTCGCATATTAGGTGAATGTGATAACCACTACACTATGGGGATTCTCTTTTTTTGTCACAGACTTTGCCGAATGCACAGGAATGTTTTCTCTAGCTTCAGAAGCTACCTAATGCAATGTCTGTATCTATAGGCTTCCTGTGCACAAAGCAGTTATGCCCCCACATAAGACTGACACAGCTTCGAGTACATGTGACACAGCGACCTGGCTCGGGCAGGATCACTAGCGAGGCACGATACTTTTGCCATTAAGCAAACACAGCAATTCTTTCCTGGCCTCTGCCACTGAATGCTTCCATGCATTACGCTGTGTCCTGTCAGTGCAAGAGGGCTGCATGAGCTTGGAAAACATGTCATCGCAAGTGCATTTTTTTTCACCTTCTAATCTGCGATAACCTCAGGGATGGAGATGATAGGGGGAGCCTAGAAACATTCTGGGGGGACTGCATGGTAACCTGTGCTGCTGAGTGCTGCTGGCCAAACAGGAAATGAAATTCAAAAGTTCTCAGGGCTTTTCCTATGTACCTGTCTAGTGCATCTGAGTTGAAAGTGCTGTCCATAGCGGTCACAATGGAGCACACTGAGATAGCTCCTGGAGGCCAATACCATCGAACTGCATCCACACTACCCCAAATTCAACCCGGCGATGTTGATTTCAGTGCTAATCTCCACGTTGGGGGAGGAGTACAGAAATCAATTTTAAGAGCCCTTTAAGTCAACAAAAAGGGCTTCATCGTGTGGATAGGTGCAGGGTTAAATCACTCTGTCTCTGCTAAATTTGACCTAAACTCAGTGTAGACCAGGGCTAAGATTAAAGTTTTGATGTTACATCATTGAAATCAGTGGACATTTTTCCAGTGACTTCAGTGGGAACAGGATTGGGTCCTATGGACTTAATTCAGGATGTGCCTAACTTCATTAGGACTACTCTTGTTTAAAGTTATGCTTATGCATAGATACCTTGCAGAACTGAAACCAAAGTGGGTTAAATTCTTCCTCTGTTATACTCGGGCAAATCAGGTGCTCAGATACTTTTCTAAGAACATAGTATGAACATCTGGATATATGGGGCCTAACTCAGCAAAGCACTTAAGTACATACTTATTGTTATGGGCACAAATAAATCCATATAATTTTAATCTAAAACACGCGCTCAAGTGTTTTGTTAGATTGGGGCCATAGAGTTTATGGTGTTGCATGTGTGTAACTGAAGGCAGAATTTAGCCCCATATGTCTTTATTCGAGCTTGGAAGGACTTAAAGAATGATTGTGTTTTGCTGATTTACTGTATCAGCCCTCTAAAAACAGAGGTTTATAATGTAAGTGCCCTCTGAATTATTTCTATAACATCACTAGCGTGACACTATAATTCAAAGGACAGAATATCGATGAAGTCAGGATGTACAGGAATGTAAACAAGCTTTTAAAGATAAAAAAAGGCAAAGTGTTTGCTAAATGAACCACAACAGAACTGATCCATTATCATTGCAAAAAAAGCTTAATCCTTAGTATGTCCAATTATCTAAATAGCTCAAAAACATAATCAATCCATCAGTAGTATTCAGCATTCTAACTCAATACCTGATTGTGAATTTTCTGTGTTGGTTCATATTTCTGCCAAACGTTGGTCCAGAAATGTATTAGCATCTGCCAGTGATGAATAAACATAAGATTGCCTTCCTTGCGCAATTCTTACTCTGGCTGGGCTTAACAGAGTGTAGTCCAAGTCTCAACTCCTTAGATGTTTCTTAACATCAAAGAAAGAGTTTACTGCCTTTAACAGGGTCAATGCAGTTAAGTTAATCTTGACTCCATTATGGGAAACCTTTGTGGCAAATATTTTGCTATCTGTTCAATAATAATAATTTTTGTGTATGGGAGCTTTCATCCAAAGGTCTCGAAGTAATTTATTTTATTTAATTAAATGTTAAACACCCAATATAAACCAAGGTCTTGGAAGAGTGAGTGACTTGCCCCGATAACACAGTGAAATATAGGCAGAGCTAGAAAAAACGTCCTGGCTCTTGTACCTATTTCTAACCATTAGATCACAACTATGTGTCCCTGTCCACTTCTTGGCAGCTCAGGCTTGACATCACACTAATTCTCACTGCTGCATTTGGAACATATAATCAAGTAAAGTTCCTACTCTACTCTGAACGGGCTCTGTATATTCTTATTATTCAAAACATGCCCTCTTCCTGAGTTCTAGCTTTACTGATAATTGAAATAACAAAACTGTAAACTTCAGCCTAAAATTTCACTCTGTGCTTGGCTGTTCCTAGGATTTCCCAGAAGAGACTTCTCTGCTCAAAGAGCTATTTCCACCTTCCTTATATCCAGGATGGAGTTAATGAGCTAGATCTGGCACCTGCCCCAATAAGTCAGCAAGGATGAGTCAGCATCATCCTGCTAACTTCTAACAGCTGCTGCTATGGTGTGTCAACAGACCACAGCTCTTTCACCCTGTGAGAGCATCCTTGTTGGATGTCTAAACAGGAGTATGTAACCATGAACACTGAACTATCCTCTCATGCCAAGCTATTTTCCCTCCAGGTCATGGTTAAGGCCCATTGGCATAGGACAAGGTAAGGAAACATAAATTACTGCTGCTGCTACCACCATACCTCTTTTGCCATTACACAGTCTTCAGAGCTGTCAGTCAGACACTTTTCACTAACATTAAATTCACCTCTTAACTCCTCCCCTGCTTCTGGCAAAACTGAGTCACATTCCCTTTATGCTCAGTGCGATACATTCTCTGTCACATGCTCATACTGTCTACTGTCTTCAGTTTTAATGCAGTCCAAAAACACTGGGTTTTAAAACCCTGTAGAAGGGCTTGGCCGAGGCTCATCCCTCCATGGGGCAATGGGGGATCCCACTGCCTCACAATAGTTCACAATGGTCCCTGGCCCTCGGTCAGGGCAGGGCAGTAAACAAACAGTCTGGAGCTCAGGCTTCTGAGCATTTGGTGTGAGGGAGAGACTGCCACCCATGAGTGGGGTGGCAAGGGGGACGCAGGCCCACCCAATCCACTGCATCCCAGCCCGGGACCCTAGCAGCGGCAGAAGACTCGCTGCTGTGTCAGTGGGGATCCTGACCGCAACACACTGACATGGGTTCTGGATGAGCTGCAGCCAGACCAGGGTCGATTGCCCCTGGGCTACTTCCGGACTCCCCCTCGTAGGGTACCTGGGTTAGGGCGGTGTCCTCAGAGGTTTCCAGCACCATCGGTTCCTCCAGGTAGCAGGCAAGGGGTAGGCTGGGCTGCTCCTCAGGGTAGGTGGCCAGGGTAGGCCGGGCTGCTCTTCAGGATAGCTGGCCTGGCCAGTCCTCACATCAGCTGCAGCCTGCCAGCGTATCCCAACCCGGAGGTAGGACACAGGATCTGGCCTCTCCTGTGGCTGGCTTTCAAGTGAGTTCTGCAGTTGGGCTTTTCTACTTCCTGTCCTGCGCCCTGCCCTCTGGGGGACACGCGCAGGACCCACTGGTTCCACCCACATTGGTGCTAGGAGAGGCTTGTCCCTCCATGGGGCTGTGGAGTATCCCACCGCCTTGCTACAAACCCCTATGAACTCAGTGATCCAATAGTACTTTTTTTTGGCGGGGCAGGGGAATAATTACTAATGGTTATCAGGCTCCAAATTAGCCAAAATGCCCTACAAAGTGATCCTCTTCCAAATATGTTAATTGTTTGTTCTCCTTTTCTTGTCCTACATGCTGTATAGTCTGCAGAATGTCTGTTAATTAGCCATTACTACAGATATGTTACTGGAACCCATTGTTTTAAAACCAGAGCAACAAGAGATGAAAAGCTTTAATGATAATCAGTGTGTGATAGACAGATTATTGTGGATGTACGATGTCACTAATTTTGCTGGATCCTGTTTCACTTTCACTATTGATTGATTTCTGTTTGACCCATAGCATATATAAACTCCCAAAGCTGTTGCAAACTACTGAAATTGGGTCTATGTTGTCCTCCATGAGATCTGTGAACTTCATGTATAGTAATCAGTACTGTACAATAAATGTAGGAGAGTTGTTGAGGAAAGTCAGAGCTCATTAATCAGCCTCTCCAAACTCATCTGACAGTGGAACCCTCCATGAATCTGACACAACTTACTGAGGAAGTGGTTTCATGTAAGTTTACTGCCATGGTGTCAATAGGAGCATGGTATAATTGGCCTGTGTGAATGTCTCCCTAGGTATCAATTTCTTTGACTAGATTCACCCCAGATATCTCCTCCAATGACTATCCCCTCTATTCTTTTCCACCAAGGGACCATGGCACACTTTCTTCTCTTTTGTTTTGAACACATCTATTTGTCTTCATATCAGCTTCGTAGCTGTTGAATATGTGGTATCTCTTACTTGCAAAGCCTCTGGAAGATCCGTAAATTCCCCTAGGGCACCCAACATTAAAACAAGGGTTAATCAGTGGATGATTTTGTTGTTGTTGTCTTTCCAGCAGAGAGATCTTTCTTTTGAATCTGTCTCTTCTCTATTTCTATTGGCTTTATCAATGTGATAAGAGAGATCATGGTATAGAGTGTAATACTGTTGAAAAAAAAGTGAACATCATTCTGGGATGTATTAGCAAGAGTGTTGTAGGCAAGACAAGAAGCAATTCTTCCGCTCTACTCTGTGCTGATTAAGCGTCAACTAGAGTATTGTGTCAAGTTCTGGGTGCCACATTTCAGGAAAGGTGTGGACAAATTGGAGAAGAGCAATAAAAATGATTAAAGGTTTAGAAAACATGACCTATGAGGGAAGATTGAAAAAATTGGGTTTCTTTAGTCTGGAAAAGAGAAAACCGAGAGGGGACATGATAACAGTTTTCAAGTACATAAAAGGTTGTTACAAGGAGGAGGGAGAAAAATTGTTCTCTTTAATCTCTGAGGATAGGACAAGAAATAATGGGCTTAAATTGCAGCAAGGGAGGTTTAGGTTAGACATTTGGAACTTCCTAACTTTCAGGGTGGTTAAGTACTGGAATAAATTGCCTGGGGAGGTTGTAGAATCTCCATCACTGGAGATTTTTAAGAGCAGGTTAGATAAACAACTCTCAGGGATGGTCTAAGTGATACTTAGTCCAGTCATGAGTGCAGGGGACTGTAGACTAGATGATCTTTGAGGTCCCTTCCAGTCCTATGATTCATAGAAACACATTAACTGACGGCAAATCAAAAGCCAATCCATTTATAGTAAGGAGGCTTTCTTCCTCCTTTTTTTAGCTATATGCTTCACTACACTCGTACTTAAATTTCTCTTTCTTTTTGGGTGGAATTATGTAACAGCAGTTTGTTTCTGAAGGTTTTTGAACCTGGTTTGCACTTATTGATGTCCCTTACTGCATTACCTACTTTGATGGCGGCAAGGCCAGATCTGGCTACAGTAAAGTACTGAGAAACAGGTGTATGTTAGCCGCAGGCTAAACAAAATCACTAGTACCCTGGTAACCAAATGGCAGTTGCTCCAGGTTAATCAAGGCACCTGGAGCCAATTAAGATCTTTCTAAAGGCCAGTAGAGATAGCTACTTTAATTGAACACCTGCAGCCAATCAAAGCAAGCTAATCAGGGCACCTGGTTTAAAAGGAGCTCACTCCAGTCAGGCAGGGAGGAGCCAAAGAAAAGGAGCGTGTTGAGGGGAGCTGCGAGCAAGAAGGCAGGCTGAGAGTGAGAGCGTGTACTGCTGAGGATTGAGGAGGACAAGCATATCAGACCAGGAGAAGGTCCTGTTGGTGAGGATAAAGAAGGCGTTTGGAGGAGGCCATGGGGAAGTAGCCCAGGAGTTTGTAGCTGTCATGCAGCTGTTACAGGAGGCCCACTATAGACAGCTGCCGATCCACGGGCCCTGGGCTGGAAACCCGGCAGTAGATAGGTGGGCCCAGTTCCCCCCAAACCTCCCAACTCCTGATCAGACACAGGAGGAGCTGACCCAGACTGTGGGTTCCACAAGAAGGGAAGATCACTGAGGTGAACAAATCCGCCAATAAGCGCAGGACCCACGAAGGTAGAGAAGGAACTTTGTCACACTACTGTTAGTTCCAGGATTTGAGTGAAATCTTGCCCCATCGAAATCAACAGAAAACCTTCCATTAACTTCTGTGGGGCCAGAATTTCTTGTGACTCAAACAGTGCAATCCAGCATTTGTATTTCAGTTTTACAAAAATACCTGTTTTCCCTTACTGGCTGCCTCCATCAAACTAGTTCAGGATTCAAAAAATTCTTCCTCTATTTCTTTCTTCACCACATATCCCAGTAATTCAGAAGGGATCTGCTGTTTCTGTTCTGCCATCAATTTCTCACATATCTAAGAACAATAAAGATGATTTGAATCTTCTTGTATGACCTATTTAAAACTCATTTGGGGTTCATAAATTTGAGCATTCGCGCCATAAACTCGATTCTAAACATTACACTTCGCCAGTCATGAGCAGAGACGTCCCAGACAAAACAGGTGCGATTTCACATATCATAAACACAATGACTTGCTTGCAAACAAATTTGCACACTAAGAATCACACCTACTCAGAAGCAAGAGGAAAGTTGTTGTATCTTGACACTGAGTTATAGCACTTCAGAAGCATCACGTATCAATCTAATGTCATGATAAACATTACATTCACTGTCTTCATTATGTGAGTTCAATTCCATGAAGTGGCTTTTGCTTCCCTACACTGAACAAGTCAAGTTTGTCACCTAGGTTTATTATTGGGGTCTTTATTTTCCAGCTCTTAGGGCTAGGTATTATTATTAGCTTATCTCTGAACCCTCTCCAACTTGTGAATCTTTCTCTTGTATGCAAGGTTGATGCCCAGTTAAGGACTTTCTTGCATACTCTGTGCATGATAATAACATGCATTTCATTAAACCTTGAATAGTTGTGCTTTTCATGTTATGGATCATCCTAGCATGATCCTTACAGCTTTCTTGGTATGGGTTTTAAACTAAATTAGAATCAATGCAATGCAGTTATCATCCTTTGTAACCCCTGATAAGTATTTGTGGTAAAGCTACTTTGTATCTGATGAAAGCCACTGATAATGTGATATCAATCCCCACCCTTATGTTCAGTGTTTCCACAGTGCCTAGCACAATGGGGTTCTGGTCTAACACTGAGGCTCCTAGTAGTGCTACTGCAATACTGCTAATAATAAATTAATAATATCTGTGAGCGTAAATATTAGGTATTTGTGTAGATTCTTCTTGGCCCCTACATGATCATGTCACGAGGTTGAAGTGAGGAAGGAGCCTCCTCTCTCTTATATGGCCTATATCAATCTTGAACACAGTTGCAACCCCTGAATTTGATGGAGTATATGATTTCTACCAAGATTCCAACCCACCCCCGCCTCAGAAGCACATCATCTCAAATTGATAGGGAAGAGTGAGGCTCCCATGTAAGCCAGAAGTGCAGTGGAAAGTAAGCTGCATCCTTAAAGAACTGTAGCAGTTTGTGTGCTCTCCTGCTGACAAGGAAGAGGTCTGGGAGGGATTCTGCCCAATACAGAGTTGTACCAAATTGGTACAATATAGCTTTGTGTTTGATTCATCTTTGTCTGTTGAAAATGTATTTTGACTCCTGCTCTCAAGTTTTAGTTACTGTAATATTAATGGAGGACTTGGAAAATAACTGTTATAGATTTTTAGGGTGTTCCAGTCTCCTTTCATGGTTTAAGTGGTGATGCATATACTGGATGTCCTGGATCTCTCATGTCGGCATCACTCAGGAGTTGAACCACATCATTACACATGACAGGTGTTTCTCCACCTCCTGCAGAGTATATTGCATTGTGGAATGTGCCACAGTCATGGATCACCACTTAGTGGTTGCCTGCGTGGTGCTGACACTTCAGTGAACAAGTAAGCCCCCTGCGATGAAGAAGTTTGACATTGATGAACTTCTCCACATGTTGGGTTTAGTCAACAGGTTTAGTACCGACGTCAGCAATAGACTCTCAGCCCTAGCCAATCTACCAGACAATGTCAAGGTCGCCTAGTCTCTGTTCACCTCCATCCTCTGCCAAACCGCTGAGTAGACAATTGGCTATGGTGGCCAGCACTTCAACTATGGCTATTAAAGGAGGCCTCTGTCATAAACAGGTAGCTAAGGGTTAATGTTTCTTTTACCTGTAAAGGGTTAACAAAGGGAACCAAACACCTAAGCAGAGGACCAATCAGGAAACCGGATTTTTCAAAGCTCAGGGAGGGAATTTTTGGGTGTGTGTCCTTTGTCTGTGTCTCTGTTGCTCTCTCGGCTCTGAAAGTGATCTTTCTATCTCCAGGCTTTCTAATCTTCTGTTTCCCAGTTGTAAGTACAGGTATAAGACAATATAGGTTTTTATATTGTTTTACATGTGTGTAGTGCTAGAGTTAAATTGTAGTCTTTTGCATAGGCTGTTTGTGCATTTGTTTTTTTAAGTCAATACCTAGTATATTGATCACTTGATAAAGACGAGTTAGGTTGTACGTTTTATATAAAGCTCTTTTAAAAAGGTTGGATTTCTTTTCTAGTTGAGGCCAGGGGATGAGGTGCAGCTCAGCAGGGAAGGGTGGAAGGAAGAAGACGGGGGAAAGAAAATTCTTGTGTAGAGTACAAGCTGCATTGCAGGACCTGGGGAGGGTGAGAGAAACTTGATCTTCAGGTTTGTGGTCAAGGAATGAAGCAGGGTAGATCAGTGTTCCAGGGCGGGAAAGATCTCGGGAAGGAGGTACAGAGGGAAGCGAAGTGGGTTATTTCCTTGTGTGAGACTCAGGGATTGAGTTGGGTCCCAGGGAAGGTTGGGCAGACCAGAGTGAGCAAGACACTGGAATTCGGCTGGGCAAGCGCTAAATAGATCAAGCTGGAATAAGCTTGGAGGGTTCATGCAGGCACCCACATTTTGGACGCTAAGGTTCAGAATTGGGACTTATGCTTTATGACAGCTTCCCAGACAATTAAATTGAAGGCCACAAGCTCACCAGCTCAGTGATAAGCTCACTTGTAATCAGCTGAAGTGAAAGTTCGATGCCCTGCGATCACGAGGCATATTATAACCATGTAAATCAAATGACAACATTCTCTCATGCTGGGCAGAATATTATCACTGTGCCCTGAACCAGCCTAAAGCTGCTGCTTGCTCAGAGCTGGATGATTTGGCAGCCACTGTTGTTTTGGACTCAGACATTTGTACTGATGCACCAATGTTGATGAAGTGAAACACACCATTTCCAAACTGAAAAATGGACGTACAGCCAGCACTGATGGCATTCCCCCAGAGCTGCTATAACGTGCTTTTGATCCTATAGTGGAATCACTTCTGGTCATCTTTCACCTGGTGTGAAAAACAGGAACCCTGCCAGCCTCCTGGAAGGACAGTACTGTGATCTCACTTTATAAGGGCAAGGGACCGTGGAGCAAATGTAAGAGCTACGGGCCGATCACCTTGTTGTCTGTATCAGAAAAGGTGTTTGCACATGTTCTGCTGGTGCATTTGAAGCTCCTGCTGCATTAGAAGCATCACCTTCAACAGTCAGGCTTTATGAGGAACAGATCCACATTAGAGGCCATTTTTGCTCTCTACCTATTGTCGGAAATTCATTGTGAATTCAAGAAGCCCCTGAATGTTGCACATGTCTATCTTAGGGCTGTGTTTGATTCAATTGACCAAGTCAAGCTATGGAAGGTTTTAAAGGGTTTAACTTGTCCCAACCACTCTGCTGGGCTTGATTAGCAAGCTGCATAACAGAACCACAGCCCTTTGTACGTCTTGGGAATCGGATGTCATCACCTTTTAAATCAGTATCTGGTGTCAGGCAGGGTTGTGTCTTGGCCCCTGCACTGTTTTGTTGGGCAATGGATTTCATAATGCAGCATTCCATCAGATCTATATTCATTAAGATCAGTGATCTCTTGCTGTTACACCTTGACTATGCAGATGACATCGTTCTTCTAGTACAGAGCCCTGATAAGTTTCACAAGGCACTCCAGCAAATGGAGGCGGTCAACCGTCAACCCCAATCTCTTTGAATAATGAAACTGTTGAAGCAGTCTCCAGCTTTTGCTATTTGGGTTCTGTACTCACCATTTCCTCCAACTCTCACATGGAGGTTCTCCACCAGATTGCCATTGCAGCATCTGCCAGGTATTGTGTACAATAAATATGAAATCAACATAATCTCAGCACAACAAACAAGTTCAGGATCTATTCAAGCTGTACCCTCTCCGTACTGCTGTAAAGTTGTGAAACACAGAAACTATGCTGCTCAGACTCGGCAAAGATGGAGGCTTTCCACACAGAATGCTAATGTTGTATATTGTTCACAAAATGGTCATTCTGGTCTACAGATTACTGGGGCCACTGTCTGCAGACATGTCACAAGAATGCCAGAAGATGTTTTGTTGAATGCCATTCTGCAGGTGGCTTGTGACATGCGGGATAAAATTCCAGCAACGAAGGGATGGAGGCAGTCCATGAAATAGATTCCAGTTACATGGGTGCATCATGTCTGTTCTGATGTTAGACTCTCGACCCCTTGTGTCCACACAGGAATGGACCAAATGGTGAATGATCACTATGGCTGTCCCTTCAACTAAGCATTGAAGAAGACTGTGGTTGACACGGACAAAATCTTATATTAAAAAGAAGAAAAATGATATATTATAGAAAACATGTTTGAATGTTCCTGGACATTTCAGAGGGAATTTGTGAGACATTGTACAAAGGAAGGTGCTGAAATTATAACGTTTTCATGACAAAATTGAGAATAATATTGTAGACCATTGAATAATATATATGTAGTTTATTGGTTTTGAATAATACTAAGATCTAACTTAACTATTGTACATGGTGAAGGTTGAATGATGAAAATTTCCAGAAATTAGACAACTGTTGGGACAAGGTTTGATCCAAAGTCCATTTAAGTCAAACTCACCTTGACTATAATAGTTTTTGATCAAGCCCTTGGATGCTTTTAATTCTTTTATTCTTTTGAGCTTTTCACCCTAAAAAAATTAAGAGTCTTTACAAATAAGATAAATGGAGTATATGCATCTTTAAAAAAATTCTTTAACTTTTCAAAAATAAACCAACAAAAGCAATGAGATGAGAAGATATTTAAATAATGCAACAGTCATTATTACTTATATCAAGTCAAATGAATGCAAACAATTTTTTTCCATTTCTTTGTGCTTATAGTTTGGGTTTTATTTTTTAATTTTGAAAAAGGAAAGGGACAGCCCATCATTGATGCATATGTTAATATGCTAATTAATTATAATATATATATTAATATGCTAATTTATATTCGCAACAAATGTAATCTAAAATGTTTTAGTAATGACACTATATATCACAACTGCATTCATGTGTAAATATTTTATTTTTTCCATAGTTGCATTGCTTGTTTAAAGCTCCATGAAAACTTTTAGACTACTCTTTCAATGATTTCAAATAAAATTGAATGTTTTTAGTTTTCCTGAAAAAAAAAAAATTGTGGTGCTGCTCATATGACTAATGCATTATGGCACCCTCGCTGTGGATTAATAGGTCAGGGTATTTTATGTAAATATGCAGTTAATTGTGTAAAGCTATTTTGGTACTGCAAAGAGATATGTGTAGGTGGCATCTTACATCTCTGGGGAGTGCCATTTGCAAAATCAAGAATTTAGTCTTTGTTTCCTCTGAACTTAAATAAAAATAATTATAAAGTGAGAAAGGGAAAAAACAAAATGAAAAACAGACTTTAAAAAAATCCTTTAAAATATTATCACTACTCTGGGGACATTATGCATAAACAAATACATGAGAGCTGCGCACTGAAACAACAAAGAAATAGAATTTATTTTGTGCAGTCTCTTACTATAATGTTTATAACCATTAGTAACCAAATGGTTATAAACAACCTGTCCAAGAATAATAAAAGAATGGTTCATTTTCTTGCCCTATTTTAAGTTTAAAAGTACAGTTGTAGTCAAACATTTTAGGATTATACAATCTCAGGGAGAATTTGTAATATTGACAGTTAGCAAATTAATTTGTTTAATTCTAAATTTAGGAAAGTTGACTTGGAGCTATTTGGTGGAACATTGTTACAAAAGGAGCTGTCACACCAGTAGGGTAGTTTTATTCACAGATGGGCATATAAGTACTTGACATAGAATTGCTAGACTTAGGACATTAGGTAGACACCATTCACTGAGAATTTTTCTGATTTTCAGAAGTTCAGCTGAAGTCCATGGGAACTGTAGATACTAAAACCTTTAGATATCTAACCATACATAAACAGCAGAATGATATCCCTCTAGATCAGGGGTTCTCAAACTTTTTGTTTCTGAGCCAACCCTGCCCCCCAACATTCTATAAAAATTCCACAGCCCACCTGTGCCACAACAGCTGTTTTTCTGCATTTCCAGTAGATTAAAATGCATGACCAGCATTAGGGGGTAGCAAACAGGGCAATTGGCAGGTGTCCCACACCACAAGGGGCCCTATGAAGCTAAGTTTTCTTGGGGTTCAGCTTTCAGCCCCAAGTGATGGGGCTCGGGCTTCAGCTCTCTACCATGGGCCACAGTGAATCTAATCTTGGCCCTGCTCTCTGGTTGGGCAGACCCCGTGAAACCTACTCAGCCTCCCAGGGAGCCCCAGATACCTGGTTGAGAACGGCTGTTCTAGATGAAGTATAGTGTGGGTTTTAGCTCAAACTCTTTTTTTGTTTGTTTCTAACATTTCAGAAGTAGCTCCCACTGGCTACTGCTAAATGCTTCTCAAACCAGATTTGAGCTCTGATGTGTTTCATAATGATCATTCCTTAATCAAACCGACTGTATCCGGATAGAAAGTATTCCCATTCCCTCTAAATGTTCTGCAGGTCATGTGACTTAAAAATCTATATCATCATTCATTTCAGATCATATTATTTTAAAGTGTAAATGCCCAGAGAAAAGCAGCAAAACAAAGCCAATGTCCACATCATCACCAATCACACTTTAAATAAATAAATAACCACTGAGTGATATGCACCAGAAAAACAAAGGAGCTGTCTACATTATCTCTAATTGCATACCATGTGCTTTAAAAACCACCCACAAAAATATCACACTAGAATTACAAAGGAACAATCCTCATTATCCCCATTATCTCATTCTTATGGAATTAAAGAAATAATTGTTTGCACAGTAATTTACAATTTCTAGTAGCATTACAAACACACACACACACACACACACACAAAAGCTTTGTTGCATTGTGAGATTCAGGATACCAAAGATAATTTTTTTAAAAGTATTTAAGAGCTTGTCTACACCATGCAGCTTTTAGCAACAAGGCTGTATCGACACAGCCTTGTCGCTAAAATACTTCCAGCTCTGCGAACGGCGTTAGCTTTGTCGGCAGGAAAGCGCTTCTGCCAACCCGCGCCGCTTCCAGCAGCTCTCATTGGCCTGGAGCAGTGAACCACAGCCAGTGGGAAGCCACGATCGGCCAGACCTGCGGACAGGGCAGATAAACAAACTGGCCCAGCCCGCCAGGGGCTTTCCCAACACAAGCGGCAGCCCCAGTTTGAGAAACACTGCTTAAGAGTCTATATTCCATTTTCAAAAGTGAGTTAGAGCCAGATTTTTAAACTTATTTAGGCATTGCTCTGATAAGACTAAATTACATGGTGTGGTAAACTTTTTCCCAAATCTGGACTTTAGCGTACAAAATCTGGGTGCTTACTGTGAACCTCCCCAAGCTTATACCCAGCTTGGATCTTATTTCGCTGCCACCAGATAGTATTGAGGCTACTATCAGCCTGGGTTCCCCCAAATTCCTTGGGGGGGGGACCACCTTCTGGGTCCCCAACTTCCCTGGGAGCCCCCAAGACTCGAAGTATGAGTCTCGGGCAAAGGAATATTTCCTCCTCTGCCTTCTCTCCGTTGGTTCGCTCTGAGGGATTGATTGCATCTCTTTACAGTGAATAAAGAACTGGTACTCGTCTCTCCAAGAGACAAGCTTAAGCACAGGGAAAGAGCTGAATTATTCTCTCTCTTCCGTAATTTTCCGCCTCCTAGCTTCACAGTGTAACAGGATCGGGCAGAAAAAACGGAAATCCTCTTCCCTTGCACCCCCCCCCCCCCCCCCCCCCCCCACTAGGAAAAGAAACGTCACAAGTTTTAAAGACTTTAATATAAAAGAAAGAAAATACAGAAAAATATCATCATGCATTAAGATTGTCAATACAGGTCTTGGCTTACGAAATAGGAATAAACGCTGATTTAAAGATAGCCTAAACATCCAGCAAATCAACCATGTAATACAATCAAACATACAGCAATTATTGGTTCCTTTTGTTACTCACACGTTGATAGTAGAATATTTAAAGAAGAGGGTTAGAAGAAAAGCTTGTTTACTCACAGCCGAGGAAAACAAAAAGACACAGAACAAAGCCAAAAACCTCCAGAGGTTCCCACCCTTGCTTTTGAAAATCCGGTTTCCTGATTGGTCCTCTGGTCAGGTGTTTGGTTCCCTTTGTAACCCTTTACAGTAAAAGAAAATTAACCCTTACCTTACCTATCTACTTATGACACATGGCAAAGTCCCATTTTCATAAGTGACTTAGGAATTTAGGAGCCTAAGCCTTACTGAAAGTCAATGGGGCTTAGGCCTCTGAGTGCCTAAGTTACTTTTGAAAATAAGACAAAACTGTCGCTGAGGGCCAGATTTTTAAAGGTATTCAGGTGTCTGCAGATAGATACCTTGTGGGATTTTCAAAAATGTCTGGCTGCATCTTTGGGTGCCAAAATACTTTTAAAAAACTAGCCCTTAAACACTTAGAAGCCTAAGTCTCAATGGTTTTCAAGAACCTAGGACTTAGTCACCTTAGTTACTTTTGAAAATGAGACTTTTGGTCCTAAGTCATTTAACTATACCTCTGAAAAATTTAGACAAAAACATGTCCTAGGTGCTTACCTTGTTTGTGATTTTCCTCTCAAAATAGTTTTAAATGAACATTTTAGGGCCATAATCTGATACCCTACTCACATTACTTGCACAGTAAGGTAATATACAATGTGAATAAGTTCTCCATTTCCCTCTGCTGCTGTCATCCTTCGTTGCAGTTTGCAATTCATAGCGCCTTCTGGAGCTTGTTGTGTCCCCCTTGGAAGCACAGATGTTGTTCAGTGTCAGCCTTTGTCCACACCTATGGTCACTCTCATTTTCTGATGGTGGATAACTGCAGTACCCTTTATTGAGGGGAGGGGGCAGAAAGAGGACGGATGGTAAATCATGTTGTACAGAAACTGACCAAAACATCCAGAGATAAATTCCCTATGGGGAGCTCTCTTCATCAGGGAAGTACAATAGGCAGAAGGAACAGACTAGAGCTGATCAGGAATTTTTTGATGAAAGTTTCTTGAGAAAATGCCAATTTATTGAACCCAAAATGTTTTGTGGAAACGTCTTCGATTCAACAAACTCTTGACAAATGACCATGCTCTCCGGACTCACAAGCTAAATCTGAGTCAACAGAGTAACACGCTTGAAAAAAAAAAAGCAAATATCATTATGGGATGTATTAGCAAAAGTGTTGAAAGCAAGACATAAGAAGTAATTCTTCAGCTCTACTCCACAATAATTAGGCCTCAACTGGAGTATTGTGTTCAGTTCTGGGCACCGCATCTCAAGAAAGATGTGGAGAAACTGGAGAGGGTCCAGAGAAGAGCAATAAAATTAAAGGTCTAGAAAACATGACATATGAGGGAAGATTGAGAAAATTGACTCTGTTTAGTCTAGAGAAGAGAAGACTTAGAGGAGACATCATAAGAGTTTTCAAGTTGTTAAAGGGTTGTTACAAGGGGCAGGAAGAACATTTTTTCTCTTTAACCTCTGAGGATAGGACAAGAAGCAATGGGCTTAAATTGCAGTAAGTGAGGGTTAGGTTGGTCATTCGGAAAAAACTTCCTAACTGTCAGGGTGGTTAAGCACTGGAATAAATTACCTAGGAAGTTTATGGAATCTCCCTCATTGGAGATTTTTAAGAGCAGGTTAGACAAACACCTGTCGGATGGTCTAGATAATACTTAGTCCTGCCACAACTGCATGGGACTGGACTAGATGACCTCTGGAGGTCCCTTCCAGTCCTAGGATTCTATAATTCTATGACTTCCAGGTTCCCTGCCATGGAGCATTCAGACTTCCAGGCTCCCTGCAATGAAGACAGGAGTCTGGAAATCCTGGGATGGGCTTCCAGGGACTGTGGTTCTGGGGCAGCCCTGCTGGGCCACAGGTCAGGGACCACAGGGCTTCCAGACTGCCAGACTAGGCTCCCAGGCTGCCTGACCACCTCAGCCTGTTGAGCCAGTTCAGAGGGTGTTAAGGCACAAGGCTTTTGTATCGCTGTGGGAGCAGCTCCTCTGCTACCCAGAGTGCAGGGACTGCAATACTTCTAGATGTTATTTTGGTCATGCAAGGAAAAAGGAAGGGTTGTTTCTCACAGAAACATACTTGCTCACCTGGCAAAATCTGGCCCTGTGGTAACTCAGTTGTTCCGTGTAGCGTTTGGTGCCATCACTGTGTAATGCAGCTAAATGACACACGTAGCTTATTTGAAGCTTTCGTTTCACACCCTAAATCCACCAATCCATACACTTTGTCTTGCTAATTGATTTCTTACAGCTCTTGTGGTGCACTGGTAATAAACACACCAAGTGCTTTCCATGGCTACTGTCATCAATTAAGAACACGAAAGGAGCAACGCAATTTGATAATTCACATGATCCCACATCCCAACCTGTAGAGCATCATTTTAATCAGCCCATCTATGTTGACAAATTCATGGAATTTATGTACCAAAATGATATTCTGAATCGCTTTAGCAATTGACTGAACCATTTCTTGTATCCTCAGAGTAAGTACATAAAGTCCATCTATTCATGTCTGAATACTGGTGACATCATAGATTTTTGGAAGCCTGCTCAATCCATCATGTCCTCAAAATGCAGCATGCAAAATGAAAGTCTTTCCCTCCATTTCTTTAAAATGACAGGCAAAAAAAAACAAAAACCCTAAGCCATTTTTGGTTTCTTTGTGATGAGTAAGGAAGGCCTGACTTTCTATGTCAGAATTATTGTTTTTTTTAACCCAGCTTGATTTTTATATTAGAAAAACATTGTTTTGTCTATTCTGGAAGACTCACTGGAGAGCTAATGAAATCAAACATCACAGGAGACAAGAGAGTGAAAGCTGAACAACTGAAAGAGAGAGGAATCTTTAGTCAGGCTCTTTGAAATGTGTTGGGTTTTGTAGAATATATATAACTTCGATGATTAATGAACAGTATGGCGAAAGGATATTATTAAAGATGCAGTTAAACAACAACCATCTCTGACAACCCCAAGAGATACTTCAGCAAAATTAGGGAAAACCAGGCATTACATTCTAAGGTTAAAATAAGCAAAAATATCCTAGTAACTCATTGTGGAAGAAAATATATTACTCTTGCATGCCTTCTTTATAGAATATACAATAGCAAAAAGATGAGGGAAAACATTTTTAAATATCTTTTGCATCTTTAAGTGTGCTTTCCTAGCTTCATTCCTAACAAAAGTTAATTAGTTTCCCTGAAGATTTTTATTTGTTTCCTCTTTAATGTTTGTAAATCTATTGTAATGGTATTTGAACTAATTCAGGAAAGGGAGACCACTGGTAACCTGTATCTTTGGCCAGAACAAGGGTTTTTTGTTGGTTTGGTTTTTAAAGACTGGTGGTAGTTGTGCTTTGACACTTTTGCTGAGAGAATATCAGGATTTGAGATTTAAAAACATAACAAAACTGTGTATAACCTCTCCCCATATACTTAGTAAAGATAGGAAATTCAAATTACAAGTTACTCTCATGCACACTGCCTCTGCTAATGATGCAAGAGTGCCCCCAGTTAAAATGACTTCCAGTGTTTACATTTCTGTTTTTTATTTTCCATCCTACTTTTTATTATGTGTCTTTTTTGATTTCTCATCCAACCTTCCTTTTTTCTTTGTTTTCATTAACAAACAAGATAAGATAGTACGGTCACCTTCAGTGTGAGTTTTCCAGAATTATTTAGATATAATGAATAAAATTTTAAATTCTATTGAGGCTTTTTTAGAACTAATGAAAATTATCAATGTGTTACACAGCTGCATTTCAGTTTTGTTTGTCTGAGCCCAGAACAGAATAGATTTTATAAATAGAACCTAAATGTGACCACAGAATGTGCATACTAATCAGTTTATTTTAAGATATTGTTTCTCAATACTTTTAAGATTTACCCATGCTGAGAAAAAAATCACATCATTGGAACAATTTCTTCTCAAATTTAGTAATGGTAATCCATTTCCCACATGAAACATGTAATGATAACAGGTTCACCTTCTCAATCAATGGTGAGATACAAGAAGGCTCTGCTCCACTTGTAAGGGAAAAAAATTATTCAGATGTTCTAGGAAATAGAACACTGAATCTGTGCTGACAGAACTATTCAGACAGTCTGGCAAATATTTTTAGATAAGCTGCTTAGAATAAAATATACCCAGATCCCTTTCCCCTATTTATGATCATGCCACTCCTTGTAGCAAAGGTGAATGAGACAATAGGTTGAGGGAGAAAAGTATTGGTAAGAAGATCAGAGATGTTCCATGTCCACTCTGAAAATATTCTTCCTCCACCTGTGATTTTCTTCAGCTAGGAAATCTAACTTTGAATAGTTCAGACACCACTCCCTCCAACACACTCCAGGGTAAATCACACCTGTGTGCAGGAGCATGATTATTCTCTTTGCCTGAGAGCAGAAATCTCAAAGGTGACTTTAAATGTTGATGGGAGTATTGATCCTATCCAATCCTTTCTTGTCAAAGTGAACTGTGAAGGACCCAAGCATGTCATCCAGGAAAAGAGGCAATGTTACCCACTAGATCAGGACCATCAGCTCTCCAGCAGCAGGAGGCATCCACATGAAGTGTCCCTACCTCCCTCTAGTGTAGCACAACTCCAGCAGGAGTTGTAGTACCACTGCTTGTGCCCTGTGGCTGCTTAGTAACAGCTGCAAAAGAGATCAAGAGGAAAGTGAAATGGCTTCATGAAGCATTGAGTTTTGCCTGGATATTCACAGGGTTAGCAGAGGGTTTTGCTTCAGAGAATAGCTGATCCTCTATTCTGCCTATTCCTAGCCCAACCCAACACACCAAGCTATTCAGAAATCCCTTCCATCTCCCGCTGTGAACTGTGGATGTATTGTCCTTCTCTAGATTATTTTGGCAAATTGTTTTAATATTTCATCTCCTTTTTCTGTTAATTAAGTGTTGACAGAATGGCTGATTAGCTCCTTCTCTAAATTCAGCACCTAAGAACTTGTTTTTGGCTATGAAATTGCTTGTGTTATACTGAAATAAAATAGAAAATAGTAGCTGTCAGAGCTTGAGTATTGGTCAGTCATTTATCTAAGTCCTCTCCCTTTTTTCACTCTTTTCTTTGAAGGGCACAAGATGTGTTTATAGAATCAGAAGCCTGTATAGGTTTTTTCTTTTTAAATGATAAAATGCATTCTATTGTTAAAAACATCCTGATCTCAAGAACATAGGCCTCAGTTAGCCAGGGTGAAGGGATGTGTTGATGCCAGTCTATGTTTTGATTTCAATTTGGCTTGTTCCCTGTAATGCTGTGCTGGCAATTTTAACAGAAGGTGCCTTGTACAAATTACAGCTTGTTCAAAATGTAGCTGCCAGAATAATAATTTGAAGAAAATATTCACATCACATTTTTTTCCAACTTTTAAATCCTTTGCTGAGTTTTTCAGTCTGTTAATGCTGTCCTTCCATTTGTTTCTTGATTAAGTATTGAAACCTTTAAAAATACCAGTTTTGAGATTCTTTGCAAATGGAACTCCAGAATCCAGGATTATTTAGGGTTATCTTGTATACTTTTGAATGTCCACCATTGATCTTGCATATTCAGTTGAATCACTGGCTTACCAGATTCTGTTCTTTGCCATACCCTCTCTTCTGACAAATTTACATGGTCTCGACATCTGCATTTTGGTATAAAATGCTTCATTATGGATTTCTGATATAGAAGAGATTTTCCTGTCTTTCTTTACTAAAAAGGCCATAATAATTGTTTGACTAACTTTACCAGTGAAGGCTTTGAATCTCCTAGATTCAAATCCTGAGTAATTTGGGCAGATTAAGAAGTGGGCAAAACCTACATCCCTAAACTGGAGCTGGATCTATATACTCCTTCTATGACCCCTTATGCATAAAGATTCCTGGCCACTGGATCTACATGAGGACAAACCAGTGGCCCTACCCATCCTTCCAGTATCTTTGAACCCTGTGCAGATCCATACTTATGCAGAGGGTCAACTCAAGACCTGATCTGAGTGTTTACATGGGCTTTAAATGATGCCTAGTTGTGTCAGTGAATTTCACCTGAGGGATAAGTAAGATTGGCCTGAAATAGTAAGGTCTAAACACCTCATCCCTCATAGGTATAAACAGAAATACACCATATCTCAGAATTTCCCTCTAAATCTTATAATTTAATTGGGGCCTTTATAATCACCTAATAATATCCCAGAAATTCAAGACATATTGTAGCTATTCCACCATTTCATGGCACATGGGATGCGTCCAAGAAATGTGGAATGTTGCTTGCATTTTCCAGATGTCCATTCTGTTGTGTTCTTTCACCGGGTAATGGAGTTCTGGAACAATTAAAAAAAAAAAAGTTGAATACTCATATTAGTAACTTGTTCTGATTGTACTTGGATTACTTCCTAAATAGAAAATGTTATCAATATTATAACTATCACAGATGAAAAAATTGCATTAATGAATAGATTATACTCTTTCATGTATTTTTAGACCCAATGTCCCTGAGGGAATGTCACAGCCCACATGATCTTTTCTTATATTTGTCTCTCAGTTGTGTATTTTTTTAAACGGGGTTTTTATCCATTAAAAATAAAACATCCAAGTGCAAATAGAAGCATAGTAACTAAGGCCCTGATTCAGCAAAGCACTTATACACTTATTTAAGTCCCATTGGAGTCACTGGGACTCAAAAACATGCTTAGAAAGCATATGCTTAAGTGACTTGCCAAAGGTGGATGGACATAAATATATGCTGAAATGCCTTGCTGAATCTGGGTTTTAGCACTTGGAGATGCTCGGGTCCTTTTTAGAATAAATATACAAATTCCACACTGTGTGGGGGGGGGGTCGGAGGGAGTAGTAAATTGCACTCATAAAATATTTTCCTGATATCCTCACTTGAGAGGCTAGAGTATAAAAAATTGTGGTTTCAGGCTCAGACTTCTGACTTTGGTTCAACTACATTGCATATTTAAGCACAAATATGGAGGGAATATATAGATGCCTTAAACTTCAGGGTAGATTCTGCTACCTTTACTCACACGGAGTGGTACGTTGCCATTATGAATAATCCAAATGATTTCATTGGATTACTCACAGAATAAGGTACTACTCAGTGTGACTAAGAGATTTGGCCCATGCATTTTGAAAGATATCAAAGATCTGGTGGTGATGTACGTTATTGTTTATTGTTATCAGACACAAAGATTATTCTATCTGCATATTTGGAAATAGGCTATACAGCTTTATAGCTGGTAAAACCAGTCTCAAGGTGTCTGATTTTAGTTTTGCTTTTCTTGAAAAGTTGCCCTTTTAGAATTAATAATTGTGAAGGACATTTCCATTCAGGCTACTTAGGAAATATGAATGGCTGTTGAACCTTCAATTCTTCTGAAATGTCAATGCACAGTTTTCAAGAGTGTTCCGAAATTGAGTCCCATTAAATTACATGTTAATCTCATTCTTTGTGTGACTAATAAATGTTGTATTTATAGTCAGAATTAAAATGTGGGGGAAAACATGGGAAAGGATAGAACTTTTTAAATTGACAGTCTTTTGCTGACTACCTAGCTAAGGCCCAGGTCCCTCCAAGGTACAGCAAGCATGGATATTTACTCCTGCGCGGATGGGACTTCGTGCTGGAAGAATGGTCAGCTCTTTCATTTTAATTATAATTTCCAGACACGTAAACTAAATCAAGTCAAGAACAATAAAAAAAGAAAAACATGACCTCAAGGACTATAGGTCATGGCATCAGGAACAAGAGCTGTATATGCAAGTCAGTTACACAAATTATTTCAGTTATACAAATATATGAAGACCATAATGTTAAATTAAGAAAAGAAAGACAAAAGGCCAATTAAACTCTCAGAGGAAGAAGCTTTTAGTTGTATCAGAGTCACCTACTTTCTCTGTAGTCTGATCAATGAGCTCCCATGGAGGCGTTAATTGTAAAAATCATTTTTTAACCTTATTCTAATCTGCTGTGATTTTTTGCCTGAAAAAGGATTTGACATTTAGCAAGAAAATATATAGTATTTAAGAAATCATTTCTCAGTAATTTAAGCTGTAATGTCTGGCATTGGGTCACCTGGCTATGTCAGAAAACATTAACAGGGAATCTCCTTGGAGAAAAAATGTTTTTCTTCTTAATACACAGTAGGATTTCACTCTGTTCATTGGCGCCTGATCCAGATGCCCTTGAAGGCAATAAAAATCTGTCTATTGGCTTGGATCGGACCTTAGTTGAAGTTGAAGTATTTTAGTATTTTCCCTACCCCATTGCTCTGTTTGTTTCATTATGGTTTGTGTTGTTGGTTTTTGTTATTTTAACAGGTCTCAAAATTAACCTCTAAAATTTCTTTCACTGATTTTGATAAATTAATAACAGGGCCAGTACTGTCCAATCCCTCGATTAATTCTAAGATGCGGTATGAAGGTTGGTGTTTTTTGCGCTGGGGAACCACAGTCGTGGAAAGGATCCTATTGTGCTAGGCACTATAAAAACACGAAACAAAAGGATGCCAAAGAACACTTTAAAGCCCTACATTTATTTCCAGTTGCCTCCGTTTTTTCTTATTTAGACACACTGGGCCAGATCCTTGGGTCTATCCTTTGTGTGTCCAGCATTGTCACTTTTATGCTCCCTCAATCCTGAGACTGCTGGGTGATGTTCTGGTTCTAAGGCATTGCATAGAGCAGCTCGAAATTGTACAAACTGCCCACAGCCCTAAAGAAGTTGCTGTATGAGCCAGGAATTACTGAGGTGTCAGGATGCCTCCTTCACTCAGCCACATACCCTGTGCCAGAGGTAAGGAGAGCAGATGACATAAGAATGGCTATAATGGTGCTACACCACCTGAGGACTCCCTAGTGTGATGGGAATCTTTGAGCAACTGGTCGAACCAGCTTTCGGATTACTTAGTGCTACTGGAGTAGGAAGAAGCAGCTGGAGCAGGGCCAAGGATCTTGTCCACTGTGCAATATTCGTATCTTATGGAGAATTAATGCACAGTTTTATTGAATATTTTCAGCTCACTATTGAATTTATACTTTTTTTAAATTTGGGGATCAACAGTGTCAATTTCTTGTCCTGTTTTTCCTGCTAAAGTTCCAGTAATACCACCTTCTACAAAGCTTATTGAATCTAGTCCCATTGACAAGCTTGATCTGTGTGAAGGGAAAGATGATGCCTCAGAGGACAAACCAGCATCTGAGGTTTGCTCACTAACTCTGCTCATTGTAGGTCTAATTGCTTTTGCTGATGAAACTTCTCAGCTGATTTCCATTCCTTCAGAACCTGTACTCGAGTTCAAAAAAAAAAAAAAAAAGGCATTCTCACCTGAGTAGTCAAGTCACAAAAAACATAGCAATTTCCACTATAATAATTGTACTTCAGTTACCATTTAGCAAGTTCAGACACAGAAGGAAACTTGCATTTAATTCAGTATGCTATGAATGATATGAATATTCACAATACCCCTAGTCACTACCAATCTCAAGAGTGAAGAACAAAAATACTGTTCTAGAAAGGTTATGTCCATTTTAAAAAGAGAGTAAGCCTAGAAAAAAATAACCCTTCTAGTTCCTACTAACTTTATTAATAAATCACAAATATAATAGCCCAAAAAAGGATCAACTTCTAAAAATCAAAGGCCATCTTCTCCACCATCTGATTCCCCTTCCCCTTAATTTCAATAACAATACTAACATAGATTTCGTACTGAGATGTAGCTCCTCAATAAGGTAACATTAATATATGCTAGATATCAGCCTTATTTATTTTTTTAATTTAGTGATCTCCAGGAACAAACTGTGATAACTCCACCCAACTGGCAATGATCTATCGAAAGAAGGAGGTGGAGTTTCAAGGTGCAAATGTGAGTGGCTTGCCCAGTCTTAAAGGCAGGGGAAAAGGTCAAAATAAAGCACAGTACATATAACAAATTTTAAAAAAGTAAATCCCTTACAGAGAGATTATGTCACAGGAACTCAGGCCCTCAGGAGCACAGAAGAGGCAGTATTCTTTGCTGTTTGTGAATAGTAAAAATCAAATGTTACCATTCTTCTGCAGCTATATTGAGGAAGATTTGAAATTGTTCGAATAGGTGTTAGACTGAAGAGTAAGAAGGTCCTATTAGAAGCTTTTTAATGTGGCTTTTGAATGCATGTAGCTAACAATGAAAATATGGTAGGGCTGGAGTGTAAGGAGCAATGCACCTTATCAGTTTTTGTGTGAAATAAACCATATTACATGTATTTATACTAATTGCATAATTCACTATTCAAATTACAGTATGTAAATACATAGTAATCAGCTAAAATTTGCTTTGAAAAACAAGGTAATTCCCATAACAGAATCTACCTTAAAAGAATGTTAAGTTAGGGGAAACTCCGTGGAAGTGCAGTAAGAAAATTAACATGTAGTAATTAAACCTTCAATAATTGTGGAGACCAATGTGCCATTTTACCATTTCCCTTTGTGTCCAGCTATATTTAGAGTTTGTTGGGGCCGAATCCAGTGGTATGCTGAGCACAATGAAGTCAGTGGAAATTGAGTACTCAGGCTCCAGCAGCACTAGTCTTTTTTTTAAGAATTCATCTAATTCCTTTAAAACAATGCTCTTTTGTGCAATGGGGAGCAGAGTGTATCAGTCACTCAGAGAGAGAGCACGTAACCTAATACAAACTTACATACAAAAGCAATGCGGACCTTTACTGAGTTAATAATACCTAGAATCATGGGCGGTGGGTATTGTAGGCTGGGGGAAGCTATGCCTCTCCAAAACAGCCTGGCCTGTCCCTGCCTCCACTCCACCCCCAAAAGGTCCCCTCCTGCAGTTCCCAGTGCTCTGTCTTGGCCCAGGCTGGCAGGGGCTGGCTGGCCTGCGGCAGGGACTCGGGGTGGCTGGCGCTTAGGGCGTGCTGCCCGCCTAGTGCTCAGACCGCATCGCCTGGTGCTACGGGGGCCACAGTGCAAGATCTATGGACTCCTGCGGTGGAGGGGAGCAGAATGGGAGAGGAAGGGGGAGAGCCTCAGGCAGAAGGGGAGGGACAGGGGCTAGCATCCCACAATGGCTGGCTCACCAGCTGCCCATAGTTAGAATATTTGTTGTAGTTCTTCCTTCACAGCCCAAAACTGTTATAGTTACAAACAGGTAAATAAAAACACACTTCCCCAAAGAACCTCACTCTTTCAGTATTAAATGATCTAGCATCATGTCTCTAAATTGCAGGTTGTTGTATTTGACTGACATGTTTATCCAGATAATGTAACAGTTTTTCTGAAAGAAATCTACTTAGTGTTTAGATGATATAAACATGTTTTTCATGGAAGAAAGAAGTCCCAAAGTGTTCTTTAAAATGTCTCTCTTTCTCTCATTCTATTTCAAGCTTATAACAAATGATTTACTGTCTTTTACTTTCCTTCATGTAGTTAGTAGTATTGGTTCAAGTGTAGTCTGCATATACATACGTTAATAAAAAGTACATTTTTCGGCATTAGCATCGATCATTATTTAGAAAGATTTTCCCCTTTTATGTTATAGAATCCCAACTGATAGTGTCATCTTACAATGGTGACATTTGGCATGGCATGTATGGATGTGTGACGCTATCCAGTATGCCACCACATTAGATTCCTCTAACTCTAAATCCTTCTTTTCCTTGTGCAAATATAACCCTTACAAGATTTAAATTAAAGTGAGGTAAATTAGTTCACTCACATTATAACATGTTAATGTCATTAAGTACATCAAACAAAAGAAGTGTTTGGGGCTTAGTAGATTAGAAAGTTAGGGTCAGATCTGGGCCTTTGCTCTACTGCCTTTATACTTCTGCCTCTACACTTCTCTGGTGTGGAGGTAAACCCAAGGAGATGTGAAGGTAATATACTGAGCTTCTATAGAGAGTGTTAGGGAGACAAGTAGTGAAGAGCCATGGCCAGAGCAAATGGTGTCCCAGCTCTTTTCAGTAGCTGGGCAGTTCCTTAGGAGCCATTACTAAATGTTGAAATACCATTCTCCATTTCAAGGAGCTGCAACCAACTGCCTGATGGCCTCTTCTCCCTCTGTTGTGCCCAGAAATGGTGTGGCTCAGGAAAGGATCCAAACCTTAGTTCTTAAAGGCCTTCCATTTCCTAGCTCATTTAGATATTTATTTTACTTGGCTGAGAAGTAAGTTCTCTTCATGCTATAACCACAGTCCTGGAGTAGCAGTTCTTTACTAAAATGATACACAACGAAATTAATATTAATATTAACTCTTACAATGTTGTTAGTATTAGTCTGTTACTAAGATGAAAGTGAACCAGTTGACAGCTCTCTTCATGGTACAATGCTGGTCCTTATTTACAAGGTTGTAAGTGACTAGTTCCAGGCTCTATTAGGAACAGAAGGTGAGATCCTGCCTCTTCCTCTGGCCCCTTTATACTAGGTGAAAGGGTGGAGAAGTGTAAAGAGGCCCTAAGAGCTTCATATCTTGTTGGGGGAAGAATCCCCCCCAAGTGCAGGCATAAGGCTGCCTTCCAACGAATCTCTTGCAAGCTCTGATGTAGAGGATGTGCCAGGGAGTGGGTTGGAGCAAACAGAACTGCAGAGATTCCAGGCAGTGTCATGGTCCATGGGGTGGCCAGAAGAAGTTGACATAACTTACACCAGCCCCAAGCATTGTCTGCATTATGCCGGTGTAAATGTGGCTTAAAGCCACCATATGCCCTCTCCTAGGCTCTGATATCTGTGCCATGCCGCTAAGAGCGCTGTTCGTGCTGGTCAGAAAATAAAATAAAAAAAGGCATGCAAAATTTCAAACATTTTGAAGTTTTCCAACCATCCTTATTTCTAAGGTTCTCCAGTTATTTATTTAAAAAATAATTAGATGTGGTCAGCCAGAATTTTCAGACCAGCAGCTATTAATTTCCCCAGATCATGACAAGTAGCTAGCTTAGTGTAGCTTCAACTCCACAAAGAGGTATATTTGATCAAAACACCTTGTAAGCTATAGACAGTGTATCCTTTTTCATTCCATACAAACGAATTCTGATAAACTAGTTTAAAAAAGAATTTTGCATTTTCCCAAATATCTAGACATTAATTAGCAAATTTCCCATTGAGCTTAATCTAATTTCAACAAGTAAAAGTAATTAAAAATGCTAACAGTTTATCGTCAGTCTAAATCACAGTCTGAGAATCAGTTTTGACTGTCCCCTTTTCTGTTATCTCTGTTTGGATAAATGCTGATTGAAAGAGGAGTTAAGTTCTCTATATGCCAAACACAAACAATTCCTTCAGTATTCCCCTAACACTATTGTTTCATTACCTGCTGTTGTTTCCCTTTGCATCTAGTGATCCATTTGCTGCTGACATGCTTTTTTAGGATGATTTGATTAAAATCAATAAGTTATTGGGAAGAGCTCAATTAGCAGTCTTTCACCTCTAATAACATTGACTGTTAAGCTTTCCATGTGTGTTAATCACAGTATTTTTGCATGACTCTTCTGTCCAGGAACACAGTTTAAAAAGATATTTTAAAAAACAAGGTTAACCTGGGCCTTTTTGTTATTGTTTCCCTAGTTGTAGACTGTACAACACGTTTCTAGACTGTACCGTATTTTGGTAGGGAAGTATGAATAATAATAAAGACTTCTCTACATATCCAGGCACTTTATGCAGTATCAGCTCACTTTTCTTTGTGCCAAATTCTCCTTGTCTAAGGCCTGGGAAGAGCTGCCGGCTCCATGTATGTGAGTGTAGTGTGGACTGTCATTGGAGATAGGGGATATCTTTCTTCCTTTTTCTGGTTTTGTTTATGTTGTTCAAAGGGCTTTGTATATTTTATTGTGCGTCAAAGGTTCCTGGAGCCAGTGGAGAGTTGCTTTTTTTTGTGCTCTGTTTATATCTAAGTGAATAAAAATAAATATACCCATCCTAGCATCTACATGCACTTGTTTAACTAGTTGAAAATCCTAATGCTTCCCTATCTGTGGCAATTTCCAAATGCACTAAAATAAAAAATATGCCATTTATTTCTTTTAGAACAACATTGTGAGAGCTAGTGCTTGCTATTCAAGGCCTGAATCATCCTTCTCTCCTCACGCCCAATCCCAGATTCACAGATCAGTGTTCTGAGGGGTACATTTGCATATGGTTCTGCTCCCCTGCCACATAGCCCTCTGAGACGACTGCTGCACCATTAGCCCCACAAAGTCCTCTCCATAGGATCTGGTGTGTCTGCTTCAGAAAGTGGATGGAAACTGGCTAGAGCAAGGAGAGCAGTACACGTGCTAGGGTGAGGGGGAATGCACATCATCCCATCTCATGCCCCATGGAGTTTACTGAGAAAAGATAACACAGCCTGAGACTGCATTATCTCCTTCCTGAGACTCCTTTCCCAGGGGCCTTCATGATGTGTCCCTGGTTGCACAGCTCCTACACAACTATGCAGCCAGGCCCCAGGAAGGGGTCACAGGGAGCCAGAACTACCGTGGAGACTGGGGACCTTCAGCAGATAGTTCTGGCTTCCTGAGAATCCTTTGAGGTCCCTCAGGCTTGGGGGTGGGCCCTGCAGCCTTTTCCATGGAGGGATACATTTACATCTCCCCTTTGACAGGAAAATGTGAGAAGATATGTAGAAAGAGGTCTTCTAAGGTCTGGTCTTCACTAGTTTAAAAAAAAAAGTGAGTTCTTAACTGGAATTAGTTAACTTGTGTTAACTAACTCAAGGTAAAATCCCAGTGAAGATAATTCCGTTTGTAGTTTTCTCATGAATTATCTGGTCAGATGAGAGACTACAGGCCTTTCTTGCACTCAACCTGGTAACACATGTGAAAATTACAAACTGTCTTATCTTCATTGGGGTTTTACCTTGAGTTAATCTATTCGAGTTAAGAACATGCATTTTTCCTAGTGAAAACACAGCCAAAGAGAGTCATTGACAAAGACTTTCTGCAGCACATTGTCCTATTTCAGGAACTTACTTAGGCCCAGTTAAATAAGATAAACACCCAAAGAAGGTGCTGTCAAATCCAATGTAAGAATATGATAAGCTAGAAGCAATTTCCATTTTCATTATAGTATCATCGCTGAGGATCACATTAGAGAAGTATATAATAATGGGGTATTACATCACAGGAGACTAACATACTTCATACCACTTGGAAAAAGCTTATGTGTGAGGTTTGTGCATATAATGTGAGAGGGAAAGAGCTTAGTAGTACAGTGGGTTGGTTTAATGGAAACCTGAGTTCAAATTCTACATAATGTATCAAATAAAATGATGTAATTATGTCTTTCCATTGCGGATTCCCCAGCTCTGTGCTCTTTCATGCTGTCTGCTTTCTGAAACCCATTTCACAGTCTTTTCACCCACTCTCCTTTACTGCTTTTGTGGATCTCGCTCGCCACTTCAATACTTCATATCTCTCTTCCTATCTCTGCTGCCAAGCACTCATCTTCCTAAGTTGTAAGCCTCATTCTCTATTCCAAACTCTCTTCTCTTCTCTTCTTCTCCAGAGTGCATTCTCAATGTCTATCTGCCTCTCTCCTGCTTGCTTTGTTATCCCAAGATCCTACTTTATTGCTAATAATCTTTCCAAGCTCCTCCTACTTCCCTCTCATGCTCTCTGCTCTGTGTCTGCTTTTCTGTAACAGACTTTGCATCTCACTTTTAGTCACATCTTGTATTCCTTCTGAATTCTCCCAACAATCACCTCTGAATTCTGAGTCAACTTGATTCTTGTGTGCCTATCCTTCACATTTGTCACCTCTACCATGCACTCCCAAGGCATCACCTTTAAACCTTTCACTGCCTCTTGATTGTGTTACCTCAGACTAAATGTTAATTTGAGATGCGTCCTGCTTCTTTCAGCGTAGCTTGATTAATCCCACTATATCTGATTGGCTAATGAGGTGATGATGTAACTGTTACTCAAACTTTTTCCCTGGCCTAGCATTATGACATGAATCTCAAACATGACAGCTTCAGTTTTGTCAGGAAAATACAAGCCAGTCGTTTACAAGGTGCTTCTGTATTTCTATAACGTTCTACTATACCAACTTATTGGACGTGCAGAGAATACTTTGAAGAGTTTATTAATGAACCCAAATACATCAATGCCACCACATTACATACTTTTGCATCCCTTGGGATGCGTGAATTATGGATACAAAACTATCACCACTTGCCTCTCCATGACATTATCACTTACTCTCATATTGTACACATGTGATTTGTTGGCAATGAATTTTGTTGCAGTATTTCATGAAATTCCTAGTATGCTTTGTAATTTTGTCCCTTTCCTACAAGTATTTTATTAAGTTTTCCAGTGATTTCCCTGTGCTTTTATAGTTATGTCATTAACCTCCTAACCCTTTGCCCTGCATTATTAATCATAATTATACTTTGAGATCCTGAGATGAGAACCACCATACAGTTGTAAAGTGCTTTCAAATGTGCTAAGTACAAATGCGGAAACAAATATACATTTCTCTAAGTATACATGTACCTTGCAAGCAATAAAGCTATGAATAAAAGACCCTTTAAAGAAGTCTTGAATTAGGGTTTCTGTATCCTGTAGTTGGAAACCCTGAAAACTATTGCTCAACCACTGCACTATTCCACCATAGGAATGAAATGAAGAGTTCTGTGGGCTGTTGAACACTCACTTTCACAGCTGATAAGTACAGTTTAGTAGAGATATGTCTAGAGTTTTTTGAATGTTAGTCCATATCATAGCCTACATCCAGCGTGCATGTGTCAGAGAACTTCCTAGTCAGCAGTGCCTGTGGGGTGGTGCATGTGCTTTCACTCCCTTGTGTTCCAGCGATGATACAAGGAGTAGAGCTGTCCCACCACTCTCAGCGTGTGTCAGAGCAGCTCCATTCAGAGCAAATGTACCTTTTTCTAGAGGAGTTATTAGGCAATAGGTGTGTACCAATCTGAAACACCAGAACAGAACCAACAGGTAAAGAACACAGTGCTCATTGGATTGATTAGGTCAACACAGAGGAGGCAGTTGGAGTTTCTGTGCCACTGAAAACTATGCAGATCTTCAATGATCTGCAGCTTAGCCCTTTCTTTTCATAAAGTCCGCACTTCTTCACCAAGTCTGTATCCTCACCAACCCATAATAAGTTGTTCTTCCCAAGGTGTACATCTGCCTCTGTTCTTAGATTTATTTAATTAAAGGCTGGAAATCATATATTAAAAGAATTCCTTATCCCTATTACTACCAACTTAGGGCCAAATTCTGACTGCTCTTTTGTGAGTGCACAGGGAACAGGGAGACGCATGCAGTGCTCTTACTTCCAGTCCTTATCCCCCTGTTTAAATGAATGGGAAGGTGGATGGAAGTCAAAGACTGGGCAGTTGTAATATTGTAGCATAAGTACCAAAAAGGCTGGCAGGCATAATCTGAATAGCCAGTTCTATTCACCTCCAAAGAAAGAGAGTGACAGACATCAGGGAAAGAAGTAGCAGCTAGAAACAGTTGCATGCTGAAGTCACTCAAACTTTCACCATTAGTGTTATGATAGAGAACTCTACCATGAGAACTTCAGTTCTGCCAGGAAATGGAAGGAGCAGACATTCTCCTGGTGCTTACAGTCTCTGAGTGCAAAGTGTGGAGGAAGTTGTAATGTCACCCAGCACCACGAGGCACATCTGATCCTACACCCCTTCCAAGCTGGCTGGCGTTGGAGAGCGAGCATGCTCTTGGGCACTTATTATTAGTATTTATTATTTGCACTATGCTCACAGGTATGCTAGATGCTTCTCAAAATATTTATTTATTAATTATCTATACATATTCTGCCAGTGCTTAAATCCCAATCAAAGATTGGGTCTAGCTCCATTATGCTAGATACTATACAGAAAAATAACAAAAGAAGATAGGCTCTGCCTCAGGAAACTCTGAGTCAAGGTATGAGACAGGGTAACAAAAACTGATAAAAGCAGGGTGGAAGTGCATTTGGTAGCATAAGAAAACAACAGAACAAACAGCATTTGTCGATAAGACTTCTGACATACAAAGACCTTGCAAGTTAGAACTTAGACATAACATGAGTGCAGGAGAAAATACATGAGATGGGGAATCTAAAATTTATCAGATTTATGGTCCTGGTCCTTTAAAATTCCTCCTGTTCTGTAGGAAGGAATGTCTTTTTTTTTTTCTTTTTAAACAGGAGCTCAGTGGAATTCACCCTGCAAATTAGGAAATCTCCTGCAGAACAAGAAGAATTTAAGGGGCCCAGAGGGTTATAATTTGCACCCTTTTGTGGTTACAACATTGGTCTGGAAATCTCATAGGACTAGGAACACGCTTGTTTTGTGAAATTTCCAGTACTTCCTGATTCCAGATGTGCTGAAATTGACATGGAAATAGCCTGTTATGCCATATCTTTGCACCACTACTTCTGGGCCAAGATAAATAATGCAAGAAAACAAATTTATTTATTTATTTTTTGTTTAAGTTAACCAAGTTTTCTCAAACCTTTGGCAAAGGTTTAAGCTGATTCTTATTTAATCTGAACCTGTTCACTTCTTTCTGATCAAGAAGAACTTACATACTTCCCCCCATGACTTTTTTATAAACAGCTTCTCTCATGTGCATTCATCATTTATAAATAATGTCATTTGTAAGGTCATATCATCCTATAACATTACATTAAGAATCTGGGACATAGCAACCTTCAAGGCAGGGCTCCTATGGAGGCACGGTAGTCCCTTAATCTCCTTTATCTTTTTGATGTTTTCTTTTCTTTGTAACCGCCCCTCACAATTGGAGTAACTACAGTTAACAGTGCATGGGAATACAACTTTAAAAAACCCCAGCAGCCCTCAGTACTCTTCTATGGATCAGTTCCGATTAAGCCTCATTGTATAAGAATGGACTGATGAACCTGACAAAAATATGGTAAAGTAAGTAGGATGAAAAGGGGATTATTTCTTCTGTCACCTCTGAGAGTGCAGTTCAAACCAATCCAGTGAGATTAAAAAAAACTTGGAGGGGTGGGGGGAGTACGTGCGCACAAGCTCTGGCCTAGTTTCCAGATGATAGAAGTATCGCTATCATAACTGCAAGCTCTTGTTTTTGTTTTAGTAACAGCACTTGAGGTGAAATCTGAGAACTGACATTTATTAGCAGGTCATTAGCAAGTCAAGTGCTGTTGAAAAGGCCAGATGAAGGAGTAGCAGGCAATAGATGAACTTCCCCTCCCAAAGAGTGTGAAATAGTAACTAGGGAAAAAAAGCCAAAAAAACAAAACAAACAAACAAAACCCACAACAACTGGAGCTCAGTTAAAAGGAATAAAAAATAAATGTAGTAATACATATATTTTTATGCTCCATTAGTGGACTATGTAGCATAATAATGATGATTAACAATATAACAACAATAATATAAAGCTTTTGATCCAGAGAATCCTAGAACATTTACACTCTCTGAATATTCTGGGCTAAACTGTGATTTCAAACTAAGGGGATTGTGCAGAGTCACACCCAGCCTAGTGAGAGCTCCAGGACACATTGTGCCTGAGGCAAATTCAGTAAACCTTGAAATGGAACACGGGTGGAACATGGCTGTTGCTACACCTGTTGAAAAGGTACAGCATGTGTTCCTTCCTCCGTGAGGCCAGCTTCACTAACCTGTGCAGAGGGGCCGGCCTTTCCCTTCCACCCATGATGCCTTTGGAGAGAAGCTAGCATCACAGTAGAGAGTAGGCTAACAGAGCCTTGTGCCCAGGGATTGTACCCAGCCCCTGCACTGGATCTCAAGTGTGTGTGTGTGGAGGAAAAGCTCCATGTGCCTTCTCCCTTCTTTGTGCACCCACTTGGGACCAAGCAATTCTAGATGTATACATGCAGGAATTGTTTCAGCCATCAATGTAATGCAGCCATTTTCACTTATATGGAAAAGTACTATAGAATGTAATAGTGATTAATCCAATATGGCTCTATAGAATGTATTTAACAGAAGTATATAAAAATTATTCTCCAATCCTATAAAATGTAACAGAGACAGTCTTTTTACATATTTTGAACAACCCGAAAGAATTCTATAAAAGGGTTATCATTATCTATTAAATCTATTGTGATACTCTAGTCTAGAAAACCTACTGAAAGAATTTCATTTTCTGTTAAATTCTATATGATTTTTTCATAATGGCAGGGTGCAAGCTGGTAGCTCATTATTTGTGCACAGGAACACTATGTCAGCTTAGAACACACACACAATTTGACTGAAACAGTAGAGGAAATGTTGGTAAGTGGAGTTAAACTGGACACCATTACTTTTTAAAGCAACATCAAAAAACATAAGACTGAGTTCTTGAATGACCACAAATAATAAGGATCTCAGTTTTACTTCTCATCTGCAACATGACTTCCCCAACCAGACAATGACGCCTAACACCATTGTAGAATGTTAGTTTAACACAGATTTAGAGGGAAATCCACTGAGTCACTCATATAAGTTCTGACAACCGCTAAAGCAAAAGATTAAGACCCAAAGACTGGGAGTGGATGGGTCACTACAAGAACTAAAAACTCATTTCCCCATGCTAATTTCCCCCTACTGTTACTCACACCTTCTTGTCAACTGTTTGAAATGAGCCACCCTGATTACCACTACAAAACTGATTTTTTGTCGTGCTGGTAATAGCCCACTTTAATAGAATTGTCTCGTCCCCCCACTTGGTACGGCAACTCCCATCTTTTCATGTATTGTTATATATATCTTCCTACTGTATTTTCCACTCTATGCAGCTGATGAAGTGGAAGCCCATGAAAGCTTATGCCCAGATAAATTTTTTAGTCTTCGAGGTACCACAGGTACTCCTCGTTTTTGCTGATACAGACTAACACAGCTACCATGCTGAAACCAGTTCTAATAAGAAGTTGGGCCAACAATTTACTGTGTGCCACTAAGGAACTTTACTGCCTTGAAAATGTTGGGTGTGTCACTTTTTCCATTGATGGCTTGCAGTCTGCTCACTTAACTAATCATATTTTATGTATGTGCAAATATGAAATCCTGTAAGGTATCATCATCCCCATTTTATGGACTGGGGAAATTGAGGCACAGAGACAATAAGAACCACATTTTCAAGGATGTTTATGCAAAAGTGCACATGTGCTTTTTTTGCCCAGGCATTTTGCATGTGTGAAAAGCTTCTCACATGTATATGAAAAAAGTGCATGTACTTTAGCACATATTTGTCTGAAGAGCTGAGCTTGGAGTACTTCCCTAAGGACACAGCAACTCTGGCAAAACAAGAAATAGAATTAGGTGCTCAGTCTCTACTCTGAGTCTGGTGATTTTAACCATAAGGCCATCTTTTCCTATCCAAAAGCATCCTAATCTGATGTCTAATTACATCTATTTGCGTATGATTTTCTCTTTTTAAATTTATTTTATAAATTTTTTTAAGTCTTCCTGTAGTTGCACCTCTGTCTAATCAAGACATGTCAGCCTATGTTTAATGGTCAGCTGTGAATCTGCACTATGCTATGTATATGTATTTCTGATCAATGTTTTTGTACTCAGTTTTTTCTGCTGTTGCTCTACTATTTATGCTTACTTGTATATGCAAAATTACATAAAAATAATTGTTTAATATATTTTGTGAGATGCAGAAACTGTCATCACAAAGATGATTTCCTTTTACTTTACTACCACAAATTATATCTCCCAAATTATGTTTAAACTCAAATAATAATATCGCTCATGACTTAGCTGTGACTTTTGATATTTTCTACATACTACATAGACCACAGTGAGAGATTATGCCATACTATATCAAAGAAACTGAGGAACCACCTGATCAGCATCCTATACAACAAACAGGAAAACATCAAAAAAGAGCTCTCCAACCTGGAGACTCTCATTAATAACAAACTACAATACTTAACGAGGAAAATAAGGATCAACAAAGCGAGACGTGTACCCAGAAGCCTCCTACTGGCAGACAAACACAAGGAAAGAAACCAACAGGATCCACTGGCCATGACATAACGTCCCAGCTAAACCCCTCAAACACATCATCAGGGATCTAACCCATCCTGGACAATGATCCAACACTTTCACAGGCCTCGCCCACAGACAACCTGCCATTGAAACATATTTCACCGGTACTGCAGACCGCACCAATAGTAACTCTAGCTCAGGAACCATGCACAAACTTCGATGCAAACTCTGCCCACATATTTACACCAGCGACACCATACAGGACCTAACCAGATCAGCCACACCATCACCGGGTTCATTCACATGCACGTCCACATGTATATAGCCATCATATGCCAGCAATGCCCCTCTGCTATGTACATCTGCCAAACTGGACGTCTCTACGGAAAAGGAATAATGGACACAAATATTATTAGGAATGGCATATACAAAACCTGTAGAAGAACACTTCAACCTCCCTGGCCACACTATAGCGACCTTAAGGTGGCATCCTGCAGAAAAAAACTTCAGGACAGACTTCAAAGAGAAAACTGCTGAGCTTCAGTTCATCTGCAAATTTGACACATCAGCTCAGGATTAACAAGACTGTGAATGGCTTGCCAACTACAAAACCATTTTCACATCTTAACTGCTAGAACGGCCTCATCCTCCTGATTGACTAACTCTGTCTCTAGCTTGCTTGCATGTTATATACCTGCCCCAGTCTGGACGCCCCATCATCTCGGCATTGCACTCTTACTGAAGGACTGTACGTGATATGTGGACCGTCTACTCAGACCCTATGCCAACCAGCACCCAGCTATCTCGTGACACATTGTTTTCCTGAAGGAAAACTACAATGCATTGGTGACCATCCAGAAACACCATCTAGCTACCACGGATATAGGGCTCTCTACACAACACCCACACACAGATTGGAATCCAAGCTGTCAGAAACAGTATCCCTGATGATGCACAGACAATGGCTCTGAGGCTCTGTCCTTTATCTCACACACAACTATTTAAAATTGATGAAATTACATATCTCCAGATAGTGGCACCACTATGCAACCGCATGCCCCACAATATGCCATATTTTATAGGTCAACCTGGAACAACGGCTTCCTCAGCTCTCGTCCTTTTCACAAACGCCCTTCTCTACCTATGGCTTTACCTTGATGACATTGATTCATCATCTTCATCATTGGACCATGGGAAGGAGACGCTGGAAAAATTCCACATTAACAATCCTTCAACAGCTCCACCCCACCATCAACCTCAGCCTGGACAATCAAACCAGGAGTCCACTTCCTAGACACACGGTGAAGTTAAGTGAAGGTCACATAACACACTATACCGAAACCTACCAACTGCTATGCCTACCTTCATGCCCAGCTTCATCCCGGCACATCACATGATCCATTGTCTACAGCAAGCACTGAGGTAAACAACACATCTGCTCTAACCTTAGACAGAGACCAACACATTTACAAAATCTCCACAAGCATTCTCAAAAGTACATACTTACACGAGGAATAAGATCAACAAAGGAGACGTGTACCAGAAGCCTCTACTGCAAAGACAACACAGAAGAACCACAGGACTCCACTGGCCATGAATACAGTCCCAGCTAAAACCCTCCAACACATCATCAGGGATCTACAACAGCCTGGACATGATCCAACACTTCACAGGCCTGCGCCACAGAACCTGCCATCTGAAACATATTTTTCACCGGTACTGCCAGACCGCACCATAGTAATCTAGCTCAGGACCATGCACAAACTTCGATGCAACTCTGACCAATTTATACCAGCACACCATCACAGGAACCTAACCAGATAGCCACACATCACCGGTTCATCACATGCACGTCACCAAGTGTAATATACGCCCATATTCCAGCAATGCCCCTCTGCATGTAAGCTGCAAACTGGACAGCCTCTACGGAAAAGGCAAATTGGACACAAATCAGATATTAGAATGGCAATATACAAAAAACTGTAGAAGAACACTTCAACCTCCCTGCCACACTATAGCAGACCTACAGGTGGCCATCCTGCAGCAAAAAAAACTTCAGGAACCAGACTTCAAGAGAAACTGCTGAGACTTCAGTTCATCTGCAAAATTTGACACCATCAGCTCAGATTAAACAAAGACTGTGAATGGCTTGCCAACTACAAACTCAGTTTTTCACCATCTTAATGCTAGAACAGGCTCATCTCCTGATTGAACTAACCTCGTTATCTCTAGCTTGCTTGCATGTATATTGGAAATTTCCACTACATGCATCTGACGAAGTGGGTATTCACCCACGAAAGCTCATGCTCCAAAACGTCTGTTAGTCTATAAGGTGCCACAGGATTCTTTGCTGCTTTTACAGATCCAGACTAACATGGCTACCCCTCTGATACTTGATATTTTAAGCTTCTATATGTTTCAAATAATATCAGTGTTGATATTTAAGATTTATTTAGCTTTTCTGACAGTATTTTCCAAGAGATTAGTTTGGGTGGTTTTGCTTTGTTTTGCTTTTTCTATATATTTTACATTTTCTACTCCTTGGAAAAAAAACTCTTTTCATTCACAATATACAGCAGGCATTCAGGTTGAACATTTTTGCACTGTAGTAGGTGTATCCTAATTTATTTGAATAGATAGGTTGTAATACAAATCTATTAGTATATAAAAGGGTAGCTGGAAAGAAGAAAGATTTCTAAACCACAACAAAAAAGGTTACCATAGAAATTCTTGGCATCTGCAGATTATAGAAAGAGGACCCTATTTAATTCTCTGGAAAACAATAAATGGGAAAATGAAAGTGTGTCTCTGAGGATGAATAAGCAAGGTAGACAAACTCCACTGCCTTAGTAAATGCTTCAGTTTTTCAAAGTAAATAATATGGGACAAATCCTCAGCTATAGCTGAGGGTTACACAGACAAGTTGGGGATGGTGGGCAGCTCCAGGGTGAAGTTAAGCTCTCCTTTTTACTCCCTTAAAATGGTGCTTTGGTCCTTCAGCCTAAATTATATCAGCCCCAAGGCTACATCATATTAGTCAGCTGCCAGTGGTGAACTGGTGGGATGTAAGGAAACCCCAGCCTTGCCTCTTTTGCTCCAGCCGAATTCCCTATATTAACAGCAGAGAATGGGTATGGCATAGCAACTCTATGCCACTGCATGATCTTATTACACTGGATGTGCCTTCCACGGCTGGTTAACCAAATTCTATTGTTGCAAGGGAGTCACATCCAGAGCCGTCACTTGGGTAAGGCAAATCAGGGCAACCGCTGTGTGATTGGCTGGCACAGTCCATCTCGGAAGTGACAGGTCGGGCCTGGAAGTGATGGATTTTTCATTTCTGCCCTGGGCCCCGCACCACCCCCGGGATGGCCCTGGTCACATCACATCCTATTTTGGTCCTACAGCTGGACAAAAAATAAAAGAAAAACCTAATTCCCTTTCTCGAACAAAAATGCTGGGTTTATTCTAATTTGTGAAGTTGGTTACTCAGTATTCCAAAATCCTCTGCATGATTTGAGAAAAATATTCCCAAATCCCAAAGCTTGGCACAATTTAGCATGGATTATTATAAATCTAAAAATTTTGATCAGAAATTCTCCATTTATTGTTGGCTAGGTATATTTGTTATTCAGTCATCCAGTGAGCGATCAAAACTGTAATAGGTGACCAGCACCCACCACACAGAAGAAGAGTTCACAAACAGCATGTCGTCTGAAAAATAATTGTTCATGTGCACAGCAAATGTTTCTGAATGATGAATACATCTGAAGATATTCAAGATCAGTTCATGAATGATTAACACAAAGGATGTAGATTTGTAGTTCATTACCAATAGTTTGACCAGCTCTGCTAAAAACAATGGAAGGCACATTCAAGATACAGTGTATGCAGAACAAAAACATTCTGTAATTACTTCAGTTGAAGGTCACACTTCAATACCTTGTTCCCCAACATCACCACCTAAAAAAATGTGTTTTTACAGTAACTCTGGCTGTTCCAAGACTTTTAAAAGACCTAATATTGAAAATGGAATTGCAAAAAGGTAGGGGGGGGTGAGGGGGGCGGGGTTTACGGGGTATACGAACAGTGTAGTTGTAGTTGTATAAAGGAATAGTGATGCTATATAGGTACAAAGTCAAACAAAACAAAAGCACCAGATGAGGTACCATTAGCAAAGAATGTAAGAGAGGAAATTAATCATTTTTAAAATACCTAGGAAGCAAGAGGATAACAAAGGAATGTGTAGGTCCTTTACTTAAAAGGATGGAAGAAAATATATGGCAAGAAGAAAACTGAAAAGCGTAATAGCTACTTTGCTTTAGCCTTCACTAGGAAGAATAATAACAGGAGTCTAAATGCACTAATAGTCATAAAGAAAGGAAAGAGAGACTCAGAAAGGAATAGGTTAAAAACTACCTGCCAATTTAAATTGAACATATTAAAATAACCTCTGGGGGAGCCAGGCAGAATTTTTCCTAGAGTGATCTAGCATCAGTATCAGAACTATTGGCAATTAATTTTCTGAATTCATGGAGGTGAGGTGAGATCCCCATGGGGGCTGGAAATGGATGATATAGTATGGAATCTAGCAGGCATGAAGATTCTCACTCTCAAGTTCTAATTTTTGATTCAGATGTCCAGGCACATGGGAATGTTCAGCTTCTACCAACCTTCTTTGTTAAGCTAACAGTGGGTTCTATGCCATTGTGTGTGGCCCTGGCTGAGTAGTCTGAGAGACTGAGCTGTTGATCAATGCTTATCTTGCCACGGGTCATGATTCAACCAATAGCCAGCAACACATTGAAGACTGCAGTGTAGCATATTTTATTATTTCAAACAGCCATGTTTTGGGTTACAGACACAAAGTAGGCTTTCTAGTCATTTCATTACCTAAAATAATAAGAGAAAACATTCCTAATCTGCAACAGGGTGATGTGATTGATAGTCATGTTATTTATAAAAGAACAGGGACCCAGCAACATTGTGCTAACCACACCTAAAGAGGAAGCATGAAATCATTGCGGTTGCTGTTCAATCATTTATTTATAATTATTTCATAAGCTGCCATCTGTAATTGAATTTAAACTGTCAGTGGTTCTATACCATAGCCATGTCACTAAAAAATTCCATGTACAAATTGCATAATCTTTTCCAATGCGAAATTCCAAGACATGAAATTTTTTTTTTTTCTGGAGTGGATGATGAAATTGAAATTCCAGCAGAGTCTCATGATCTCTGAATACTGCTGTCTTGGCCCTGTTGGCTTCCAGGATTTGGAATATTTTTGAGTGTGGCATTATTTTCAAACATTTATGTTTCTTTGTATTAAACCATTTTTGTTTTTCTGTAATGAATACGCCACGTACAATCTTAAAATTTCAAGCTCTGATTTCAGACTAGCATAGAGTTATAGAGTGTAAGGCCTAAAGGAACTATTAGATCATCTAGTTTGACCTTCTGTATATGACAGGTTACCAACACTACACAGCACCCACACACTAAATCCAGCAACAGAAAGTAAACCAAAGTGTTACAGCTCACAGATAGGGGCAGCCTAATTTACTGATCCTCTGAGCCACATATGACAATCTTCAGAAGTTCAGAGCTGGGGCGTGCCTGACAGGGCTCAGGGCTTCAGCCTCACTCCTGCTGAAGCCTTGAGCCTCGGCAGCTGTGTTCCACGGTGCTGAAACCTCAGGAACCCCTCCCTGCTGGGCAGAAGCCAAATGCAAAGCATGGGGGTGGGGGCAAGTTGGGTCATGTGCCCCCTCCTCCAGATTTTTGCCAGGGTTTGCTGGCCCAAGTTGATCACATGGTGCTGCCAGGCCCCCTCCCTTCATGGAGCTGCTGGAGCTGTAAGCTGGGAGCTGCAGCTGTGAGGAGAGGCAGTGGCAAACAGCTGGGTGCTGCAGGGAGAACCGCTGCTTTGCTGCTGCTATTCCTCATGGAGCTAAAGCAGTGTCTCCATGTTGCAGCACCCAGCTGTTTGCCACTGCCTCTCCACATGGTGCTAACAACTGGGAGCTGCAGGGGGAGAGGCCGCTCAGGGTAAGAGGGGAGGCATGCCTGCGGGGAAGTGACTGAAGCTGTTGGGGGGGACTTTTAAATTGTGTCCCCCAACTCCCAGCAGGCACACAAAGTGGCGGGACCTGTTATCATTTCTAGAGGGTGAGGCAACCTGGTGAGCTAGCCTATACTCCACCCTGGTCCCGAGGCCCACAGGGGATATCAGTTGGCGACTCCTTCATGGGACCGTGAGCACAGGCGTGTACTTGGCATGGTTTACCCCTATCCCGGACACCTGCCCTTTTTGCGGCGTGAGGGAAACCCTGGCGCACATTTACTTGGAGAGCACCAGGCTGCTACTCCTATCCCGGCTCCTCACAAATATTTTAAGATTTTGGTTGCACTTTTCCCCTCACCTTTTTATTTATGCACTCCCTATCCATGGCCCCACACAGTCACGGGACCTCCTGGTCAACCTCCTCCTGGCTCTGGCTAAAATGGCCATCTATAAAACCAAGGAGAGGAGGTTGGCCGATGGGTCTTCCATGACTGTGGGGCCTATTTCCAATCCTCTGTCCATTCACGCATCCGGGCAGACTAACTACAGTCTAAACCTGCCCTTGGCCACTGGAACTCCTGAGGGAGGTCAGCCAATCAATTAATGCTCTGCCTCCTCATATCCCCTGTGTGGTACAGCATAGCCCTGGAGCAGGGTGATGAAATTTGCATCTCCCTGTTTCTGAAAAGGGTGACATGAACACCATATATGTACAGTACAAATTATATGCACACATCTACATACCCTTTGCAGCCCTCTACACTCTACTTAGCATATCACCCGCTGCACATAACTCTCAATACCTACCGTTCAACCCCTGCACTGGAAACATGCACTTCTCTCTTCTTCTGAACACACCATCAACCCCTGGACCATACCTGTTCATAGTTTAACCCCAACCACCATACAACAAGCTCCCGCATAGCAAATCCTTCTCACCCTCTGCAAGACCCACACAGTGTCACCTCCTGTAGCTGAGAGCTCAAAACAATGATCACTGTGTAATTCCCCAAGAAAGAAAGAGAGCTGAAAATGCTCAGAACTTCCAAAGTCTCTCTGAGACCCCTGTCTGACAACACAATCTGTGCTCTCTGCTCAAAAATCCCCTCTCTCTGCCCCCTACCACAAATATCTGTAGGCTATATCAGAGTTTTCATAGTTTCATTTGTGCAGAGCCATTTCTTATATACTTGATAGATTGGGGGGCAGATCCTCAGCTGCTTTAAATCATCATCATTCTGTTAACATCAATGGACCTACTCTGATTTACAAGAGCTGGAGATCTGGCTTCATTAGTTGATCCATCCTTATAGCCTTGTCAGATAATGCCCATATTACCATGCTGATAGTAAACAGAGACTTATTTTAGAAAGTGTTCACACATTTAGCCTCTGGGGAGCACCTTTGTGCCTCACTGAGTTCATTCCTCCTAGTTTGACAGTTGGGTTACAGCGTATCTATAAACTGCCAGCGATGTCAGTCTGAATACTTGTTTGTTTGTAGTTTTGACTGTGGTGCTTTAAGTGCCTGTAACATTTTTCTATCAGCTTTATGTGGAGAGAATGTCATCCCAGTAAATGTTCTCTGAAATATTTGTAGGTTTTTTTGCTCCTAATGTAGTCATCTGAGCATATTTGTTGATTCCATAAGTCTTGGCTATTCACAATAGCTCTTTTAGTACTATTTAGATGGGGACTTGTATAGTGCAAGTCACTGAAGTGTTCTGTTGGAATCCTGAACAGGGAGGTTTTGAATTTAGCTTGTCTAATATATCTGTTGATTCTGTCTCAGCAGTATGCCATTTACAATGTGATGCTTGGGAGGAAGCTGTTGAATTCTTTAGGGAGTTTATGCAGTAATGCCTGCATTTTGTGTGGCTGTAGAAAAAGTAAAATGTTTTGGCTGTATCTATAATATCTAATATGTGTGTTATTAGATATCTGCAAATGAGCGAACATGTTGCACTACAATGTAGATAGAGGTTTCCCTAGGCATACTGTATCATATTGACAGTATGGGTGACCATAAGGTCAAGGTGGCTCAGAGAAAAAGGCCATCTGTTATCTTGGCATGTTATTTTACTAGAGGGCATTTAATGTTTTTTTACTTTCACAGTTGTTTTGAAAAAAGGAATTACAAAGACATTGGCACACATCTTTTTAAAAAAGGACCTCAGATAAACAAATAAAAAAATTAAAACCCCATGCATTACAAATTAAAAATCTCTGGCAGTGCTTGCACTGAACATAACTTTTTGAATCTAATACTCTGAATAGTTATTGTGAGAGCTGTTCATTTTTATCACGCTGCTTTGGAGAAAAAGCAAAACAAGCAGCCACATCAGCATGGTTACAATAAACAGTCTTAATTCACACAAACGACTTTATAATTATAAACCCTTCTTATGTAAAGCAGCCAGCTATTTGGTTTTGCTGGCAAGCAATAAATCTTAATATTTTCATGTGTTCTCTATTTCCGTTTTCACTTAGAGAGGTGTTGGCATGTGCATTAATGTATCTTGCCTGAAAGTCTTGCTGCTGAAATAGAAAATTTTGATTTAACCTTTATAATGCAATCAAATACCTATTTCCTTGTTGTGCTGCCCTCTGCTCATAATCTTTGGAGGCAGCTGACTGCACTTTATCGGAGCATTCATATGTGCTGTTTGGGTCTGTGAACCCTTTGCCCCCCTCCTTTACTCAATTACCATAACATTCAAAATACTCGACAATGGGAAAAGACGTCAGAGACTACAGAGCAATCATACTTCCCCAACATCAAAGTGAACCAAGACTGCTAAATGAACCATCTTGACCAACATGAAACAGGACTTTGACATTGTAATGCATTGACATTGCTCTCATTTAATCCTCTGGGTTCAGATAGCTCTTAGCTTTAAAAAAAAAAAAAAAAAGACAGGAAAAAGAGGATATCCTAAGAACGCTTAAGCAGCCCGTAAGAAAACAGGGATATAAAAAGTATTTGCAGCCTTGCTTTGCTTTGAAAAAGGAATAATACCTACCAAACAATATATGGATTATCAGTTGAATGTCATATATATTATTTGGTGTTGTGAAGTTTCTCTCATTAACCATTAAGTTAAAATAATAGTGAATTGATTCATTATACCAGCCTTGTAGTGACTATATTGTATCCGATTCATAATGCTAAATTGGTGCCTAAAAAGATAAAGGCTTTAGCACACACACAACCCAGCTCCCCCCAAAAAACAAATGCAACCTATTGTTCAAAATAAAAAAATTGAAAAGAAATGAAAATTTTCTACTGTAATGGACTTATGTATGACTCCTGAGACAGAGATGCCATCATTACGGAAACAAAATAATTACTTCTTAGGAAAAAGACTGTCATCACCAGAATCACAGAAAGATGGGGCCCACTATGTGTAGATTAGTTTTATTAGGAACTAACAAACATTTGTTTAAAAATGCAATAGCTAAGAAGAGAGAGAGTTGACACAAATATGAAAAACCAAACTACCTGTAAAACAGATAAGTGCTGTGTACAGTACATTTCACGCTTCCTCGGCTTCAGACAGATAAGCACAAGTTAAATTTTGTGTGAACCTGCCTAACGCTGTGAGTACTCCATTAGGTTCTCAGGCATTTGACTAATATTATATATATTGGGTTCTGATTGCGCCAACAAGAAACGCAGCAAAAGTATTTTTCTAATAGCATTAAAGTAACATTGGAAGGACCGAAAATTGTGTTTATTTTTTTAAAGTGTTAACATAACCTAATATTAATAGTAACATTATCATGAAATAAAAAGAAACAATGAAAACTGTATTCTTTGGAATATAGCATTGCTTTGCAAAGTTTACATCATCCGGTGCTTAGTACAAGTGAACTAGAAAGTGAAACTGACGAGGGACAAAAATACAGCCAGCTACTCTATTTTTATTATCTGAAGTGCATGAAATGCCAAAAATAAATAATTCAGTTGATGAAATTAAGATTTTTAACATACTTTCAGTTTTAGCAATAGAACATATCATTCTACAGGTAAAAACATTGTTTAATATGTAACAAATATTATTTCTGACAGAGCTCTTTGGATTTAAAATGAGTGTTTACTTACAGACACTGCAGCTACATGATTAAATTATAATAGTTTATTTCTCTTAGGTTGTGGTCTAGTGAAGAAACCTATTTTGTGCCATCTTGTTATTGTTACTAAATAAATCTTTCCTGATAATTAAACAAAGATATTATTTAAATAAAACACCTTCTGTAAAATAATGAATGCAAGGTCAAAAAATCATACTGAATTATCAGCAGAGAATCCTGTGGCACCTTATAGACTAATAGACGTTTTGGAGCGTGAGCTTTCGTGGGTGAATACCCACTTCGTCAGATGTCACACTCCAAAATGTCTGTTAGTCTATAAGGTGCCACAGGATTCTCTGCTGCTTTGACAGATCCAGACTAACACGGCTACTCCTCTGATACTGAATTATGGCTCTACTAATCATGATGATTCCCCTGAGGCTGAGAGGATCCCATCTACCACACCCAGGAGGAAACGTAGGGTTGTGGTGATTGGAGACTCGATGCTGGGGGGGACGGAAGCACCCATCTGTTGCCCTGACAGGGCCTCTCGGGAGGTATGCTGCCTGCCGGGGGCCCGTATCACATGCCTGGATGCTCAGGAGATTCGGTTGTATCGTGTGTCTTCGTTAGGGCTTTGGCTTTCCTCCGACCACGGCACTACTGTTCCAGGAAGGAGGACTGCTAGCAGAGATGGACTCCACTGTCAAGGAGGGGAAGAGCATTTTTGGACGTCGACTGGCTAACCTAGTGAGGAGGGCTTTTAAACTAGGTTCGACGGGGAAAGGTGACCAAAGCCCAAAGGTAAGTCTCAAAGAGGGAAACCTGGAGGAAGGGATGGAACTTGGAGAATGCGGGGTTTGTAATGGCAGGGAGAAAGGAGAAAGTAATCGGAACTGGATGAGGTGGGGGGATCATCAAATCATTGCCTTAAGTGTCCTAATGAAGCCCTTATATCTGAGTGTGTAGGAAAAGAGACACACCGGAGACAATTCAAGGAGGAGGATTGGCAACATAGGGGAATAAGCAGCAGAAGAAAGTAGGGCAGTTGGCTGATTTTTTAAAGTGCCTGTACACAAATGCGAGGAGCCTGGGAAAAACCAAGAAGGAAGAATTAGTAGTACTGGCACAGACAGGAATTACGATGTTATTGGCATAACTGAGACATGGTGGATAGCTCGCATACCTGGAGCACTGCCATGATGGATGGGTATAAGCTGTTCAGGAGGTAGGCAGGGGCGAAGAGGGGGAGGAGTAGCGCTGTATGTAAAAGAGCTGTATGAATGCTCAGAGCTCACTACGAAACTGGAAAATGAGCCAGTTGAAAGTCTTTGGGTTAAATTTAGAGGGGAATGTCACAAGGGGATGTTATGGTGGGTGTCTGCTACAGACCACCAGACCAGAAAGAAGAGGTGGATGAGGCTTTTTACAGACAACTAGCAGAAGTCTGTAGATCACAGGCCCTGGTTCTCATGGGAGATTTCAATTATCCTGATATCTGCTGGGAGAGAGAAATACAGCAGTGCACAGGCAATCCAGGAAGTTTTTGGAGATCGCTGAGGACAACTTCCTGGTACAAATGCTGGGGGAACCAACGAGGGGCCTTGCGCCTCTCGACCTCCTGCTCACAAACAGAGAGAGTTGATCGGGGAAGTAAGGGTGAACGGCAACCTGGGCAGCAGTGATCATGACATGGTAGAGTTCAGAACCCTGGTCAAAGGAAGGAAGGAGAGAAGCAGAACGCAAACCCTGGATTTCAGAAAAGCGGATTTCAGCTCCCTTAGAGAAATGATGGGCAGGATTCCCTGGGAAGCTGAACTGAAGGGATGGGTGTCCAGGAGAGCTGGCAGTTTTTTTAAGAAACCATGCTAAGAGCACAGGAAAATACCATACCGATGTGCAGAAAGAACAGCAAGCGTAGAAAGTGCCCAGCATGGCTTAACAGGGAACTCAGTGGTGAGCTGAAGCAAAAGAAGGAAGCTTACAAAAAAATGGAAGCTTGGACAGATGGCTGGGGAGGCATATAAGATTATTGCTCGGGCCTGCAGGGATAGAATCAGAAAGGCCAAAGGCAATTTGAGTTGAAACTAGCAAGGGATGTGAAGGATAATAGGAAGGGGTTTTACAAGTATGTAAGCAACAAGAAGAGGACTAGGGATGGTGTAGGTCCCTTACTCAATGAGGCAGGTATCCTAGTGGTGGAAGATATGGAAAAGGCTGAAGTACTCAATTCCTTCTTCACTTCAGTCTTTACGGGCAGGATCAACTCCCAGACTACTACACTGGGGAACGCAGAGAGGAGAGGAGGAGAGCAGCCCACTGTGATAGAGGGTCAGGTTAGGGACTACTTAAAGACGTTAGACGTGCACAAGTCTATGGGACCGGACGAACTGCATCCGAGGTGCTGAGGGAGTTAGCTGATGTGATTGCAGAGCCGTTGACCATTATCTTTGAAAATTCATGGCGAACAGGAGAGGTCCCAGAGGACTGGAAGAAAGCAAATATAGTACCTATCTTTAAGAAAGGGAAAAAGGAAGATCCAGGAAACTACAGACCAATCAGTCTCACCTCAATCCCTGGAAAAATCATGGAGCAGGTGCTGAAGGAATCCATCCTGAAACACTTAGAGGAAAACAAGGTGATCAGAAGCAGTCAGCATGGATTCACCAAGGGTAAATCATGCCTGACCAACCTGATTGCTTTCTACGATGAGATGACTGGACTTGTGGATGGGGGCAAAGCTGTTGATGTTGTATACCTTGACTTTAGTAAGGCTTTTGACACGGTTTCCCACAGCATTCTCATCAGCAAACTAAGGAAGTATGGTTGGAGGAATGGACTGTGAAGTGGATAGAAAACTGGTTGAATCAACGGGCTCAGCGGGTAGGTATCAATGGCACACTCTCTAGTTGGCAACCAGTAACAAGTGGTGTGCCCAGGGGTCTGTCTTAGGGCCCGTTCTATTCAATGTCTTCATTAATGATCTTGATGATGGGATAGCTTGCACATTAAGTAAATTTGCAGATGACACAAAGTTGGGGGAGTGGTGGACACGCTGGAGGGCAGGGATAGGATTCAGGGAGACTTAGACAAATTGGAGAAGTGGGCCACAAGAAACCTCATGAAGTTCAACAAGGACAAGTGCAAAGTCCTGCACTTAGGACAGAAAAACCCCATGCACTGCTACAGGCTGGGGACTGTTTGGCTAAGTAGCAGTGCTGAAGAAAAGGATCTTGGGGTTACGGTAGATGGAAAGTTGAACATGAGCCTACAGTGTGCTCTTGTAGCCAAAAAGGCTAATAGCATACTGGGCTGTATTAGTAGGAGTGTTGCCAGCAGATCGAGGGATGTGATTATTCCCCTCTATTCGGCACTGGTGAGGCCGCATCTGGAATATTGTGTCCAGTTTTGGGCGCCACACTACAAAAAGGACGTGGAACAATTGGAGAGAGTCCAGCGGAGGGCAACAAAAATGATTAGAGGACTGGAGCACATGACTTATGAAGAGAGACTGAAGGAACTGGGCTTATTTAGCCTGCAGAAGAGAAGACTAAGGGGGGATTTGATAGCAACCTTCAACTACTTGAAGGGATGCTCCAAGGAGGAGGGAGCTAGGCTGTTCTCAGTGGTGACGGAGGACAGAACAAGGAGCAATGGTTTGAAGTTGCAGTTGCGGAAGTCGAGGCTGGATATTAGAAAAAACTTTTCTGACTAGGAGAGTGGTGAAGTATTGGAATGGGTTACCTAGGGAGGTGGTAGAATCTCCATCTTTAGAGCTATTTAAAGACCGGCTAGACCGCACTCTGGCTGGGATTATTTAGGGAAAATGGTCCTGCCTTTAGCAGGGGGTTGGACTAGATGACCTCATGAGGTCCCTTCCAACCTTTTGATTCTATGATTCTATGATTCTATGACATAACAGTGTTTTTAATAGTGAATTGCAAATGTGCAGCCCTCATCTAAGTATACAAAAATGCTAGCGCAAATTATTTTCAAGTTGTTCTGTATCTAGGCACATGAAAAATATCTAACTGCAGGTATGGTACTGTAGATAATTGCCTATCAAATTATTTAGACAGACTGCAGTGCAAGTATGTATTATACTTGCTTATCCAAACTAGTAAGAAATGTTTTATAAAGACAAAAATTGGGGGGAAAGGAGACACTTTGAGGGGTTTAATTTGCCTGAGAAGCTGTTCCCCTTACCTCTGCCACCCTCCAACAGAATGGCTATTTTATATTATACCATTTTTAGGGCTAGACAGCATTATGATGTGAAACTGGAAGATAAGAAGGAGTATAAAGATCCTAAAACGGTACAATTGAAAGGCAATGTATCTGGAATTAATTATTGACATTGTTTTGTTGGGGGTTATTGAAGAGCATATGACAGCTTCCATTTCCTCTGTTGCTACATGGGGGAATTGGGGAGGGCATGACATATGCACTGATGTAAACACATTTTTTGTTTTTTTACAAAGGTCTTATCAAAGGACATGTTTTTTCCCTGAGAATAATCTTGTTTTTGACTCGTGCAGATGTGTATGTGAAATTTTTTACATCATGAATATATAATATATAACCAACTTATTTTGTACCAAGTTCAAGGAACACAAACATTTATTTAAAAAATTCTCTCTCTCTCTCTTTTGAGAGGAGAGGGTGTTGAAGGCAGCCAATTTGATGTCAGGTCTTTCTATGATCATAGGTGCCTATATACTAAACCATTTAGCATGCACAGATCTTTCACTTTACTGTTACAGAAAATACCAATAACCATTATATAGTCACATTTCCTTGCTTAATAACGGAAAGGTGTTCCAGTGATTGTTCCGCGATCAAGCAGGAAAAATCACAAACACTTTTTCTTCTCTTTTTACTTTGTCAACAAAGCATCTCCTCTCTTCAGCCATAAGCTATGAGAAATGCATAGTGATTCTTAATAGGAAACATAATAGAAAAATATCAAATTGCACAATTCAGTTGCCAATTATGAGTGCAGGCCTCTCTCTCCTATGGGCTGTAAGGGGGCTTCTTTGTTGTCCAAAATTACCTCCAGTGGTGTTCAGGGGCCTGCTTGTATGTTTGCTGCTATTAATACCACCTCTATACTCCTGACTGTGACATCTTTCAATGGGAGCTGCATACACCTGGACAAAGAAGTCACACTTTTTCCTTGTTTTTTCTAGCATCTCTTCTGCTGTAGTTACTCCTCTTTCCACTGTACCAATATTGCTACAGTGCTGTCCTGCAAAGCATCTCTCATAATAATGAGTGGTTTGAGGGACTGTTTGCCGATCAAAGATAAAGCAAAAAATGAAGTGTTTCAGTAATATATAAAATATGAAAGAAACTGGCTGTCACTTACAGCAAAAACGATAATGGCATCAGAGCAAAGGCTCAATTCATTACTTTATGGAGAAGTTTTGCCAGTCTTACTCATGCTGGGAAGTACCTTATTCTGCTTCAGATTTCTTACAGAATGAGATATTACTTCAGTGTGGAAAAAGGTGGCTGAACTGAGCCTTTAGTTTATCGAGCAAAATTTACTACACAACTCTCTCAGGCAGTAGTCCTTCATTTTCTATCAGAGCCATTGTCCTAACTCTAAACCACTCATAGTTGGCAGAGTTTAGGAGTCACAGGATAGTGAACTTTCTCCATTTACCACACTTACAGAAATAGTTGTACATAATTGTTTGGGGCCTGTTTCAGCCACTTAATTTACTTAACAAAAAAGTATTTATTTCAGTGGGGTCACTTGTGAAATAAGGTATGTAAAGGTGGCAGAATCCGGCCTCTTGTACATATTGGCTATGAAAACTCTCTCTTCAATAGCCCTGAAATGTATCTTCATTATTTCCTGGGTTCAATACATTTGTGAACAAACTAAGCTGCAGACACATTACATCTTCTGCATCTACTAGCTATAGTACCTGCACCACTATCCCAAATCAACATTTTCCCCTCTAGTTCAAATCACCAAAAATACACTTGCAAGCTGCTTTTATTTCTGTTATGTTTTGAGGTATTTGTTGTTGCAGTTTATTTCATTTTTTCAAGCATAGTAATGAAGAATGCAAAGCAAAACTAAAATGAGCCATTATCTAAGATGTAAGCCAAATGTATGTACTTGTGTTCTGTGAAAATGTTCAGTATTCAGCATAAAATGATCTGGTGCAGTTTGGATTTATCCCAGTGCTTAGCAGTTAATCTATGTTTTATAGATACAGGATTGCACAAACAGGAGTGGAAAAAGATCACTGAAAATATATTGTTTTAAACATTCTTCCATTTAACTTCTACGTATGTGTGTTGCTCAAGTACATAAATCAGAATCTGCATCTGTCCCTATATCTCAGAAAGTTTTATGTGCCGAAGAAATCACAAATGATATAATGTCTCTGGCAGCATTGGCTACAAATATATTCTGGGAATATATAGGAAATATGCAGATCAAGTTATGTAGATTCCAACCTTTTCTCTCTTTAGTCTTCTGTTTTCTTCTTTTGTTAAGGAAATAGTATATCATTTTTTTTTCAGATTAGTACCAACAGTTCAGAAATAAGTAGCACATGGATATTATACTCTAGTTTATATTTAAGACACTTAAAAAGATACCATGTATTACAGAGAAAACACACTTACCCCTAAGGTAAACCCAGTTAAACTCCAGTCTGAATCCTATTCTTGTGTGGAGATGTGCAGTTATATTAAACATTTACTCTTAGAAGTTCTGATATGGATTTTCTAATACTTTACTTGGCAAAATTAGCATTGAATAACCAAGCTGTGCTGGATGAATTAGTACCTTAGGATGGCTTATATACAAGGTCGTGCAATTGCACAGTTAAATTAATCACTTGTGGTTAAAAAAAAGAGGACTTGACATTCTGATGTTTGTTACATGTTAATTTTATTTACTTATTACATATAAATATTCTCATGCATTTCCAGGAAACCATGACATTTTTCTTCCACTTCCTAAATGCTTCACAAAAGAGAGATCTAATTAGATTGAGAGAAAAACCAAAACAAACATAAACCATGGTTAAGTCTTTTTACACATAGGGCCAGATTTTAAGGTCCCAGTCTCCATTTTTGTGGAAGCAAAAGTAGTAATTGGAACTTAGTCCAGGGGTGAAAGTAAAATACTACTCTTACTGGTATGGGTCCCACTCCGCCCACCCTCAGCCCCTGGAAGGGATGGGGCCTCAGATGGATGGGGCGGGGCCAGGGTGGAAGTAAGTTACATTTCTTACCTGTACAGTCCAAACACAAGCAATCCACCTCTGCTACGTACTTCACGGATACCTCCCATTGCATGACTTAGATATAGAAAATAAAGCTACTGTTACTACTACCAGTACTGTCTGTAATAAAACTTTACTATTGAAATAAGCCTGAAAAACTGAAAACTCAGTCACTCCTTGTTCTCCCTTCTCCTCCTCCTCCAGCCAAGGTGCCCGACGCGACTAGGCTCCACGTTCTCCTGACCCCTGCACTCAGCAGGGGCTGCAGGGTCTCCCCTCTAGCTTGTAGCAAGTAACAGGGGGACTGGCTGAGGAAGAAGCCCGCCCAGGTAGCCTGCTGCCTACATAAGAACAGTTTAAACTGAGCTGTTCACTCCACGGTCTGAACCGTGGGATTTGGGGCTATTTCTGACATCCTTCTTAATTTCACTCACGGTTGTTGGGGGGACGGGGAGTGACCAAAGCCGGGGCAGTTCTTTTCTGCCCCCTGGATGAAGCACTCTTCAATAATATAATACACAAAAAATACAGTCAAAATCAGGAACCATTTCCAAGTTCAAATCTATGAACAGTAAGTGAACAGCTAAGTTTAAACTTTCCTATGCAGGCAACAGGCTACCTGGGAGGCTTCTCCCTCAGCCAGTCCCCCTTCTCCCTGCTACAAGCTAGAGGGGAGCCCCTGCAGCCCCTGCTGAGCGGGAGAGTTGGGGGAACGCAGAGCCTAGCTGTGTCAGGAAGCCGGGCTGGAGAAGGAGTGGGAGAGAAACAACAAATAAATGTGACAGTGAGTTTTCCCTTTCCAAGCTTTTATTAGCTTTGAGTTTGAACTTTTTGTTATGCAGCCAAAAGAGGTGAAAGTAAGCCAGTACTGAATGCTCCACTTATTTGCCGGTACACAACTGTACCTTTTTTTACCGGTACTTCGTACCAGGCCATACCAGCATACTTTCACTTCTGACTTAGTCTCTGTATGCAGGTCAGCACAATTCAGATCAGACTGAAAATCCAAGTCAAGCCAGCTGCTCAGGAGACCTTATCAAGCTAAGGAGAACCCTGAAGATATACTTTGGTATTTGGGTATACAGAACTATAACCAAATGTTGACAGCCCATGCAAACTCTCTGAAACATTGTTTTTCCTTTCTAATCCTTAACTACAAATTGTGGGCAGGAGATAATATGAAGACTCATGAACTATGTATTTCCTAAATTGCTACATACAAAGATGGGCCATCACTGCAAATTTTGGATCCAATCTGGATGTAAACTTTTCCACAGTCTGAAGTGTTCAGTTATGGATTATGGGTTTGGGCTCATCTCTAATTCTTTGATATGCTCTCTAGCACAGAATATGATTTTAATCTTTGTTTTAAGTTGTTTATGCTTTGACATAGAATGTGATTATACTGTTTGTGTTATGGTGTTGCACACCTTATTCCATTGCATGGAGTCAAATGGTTCTTCTGAATCATAAACATCTCTCATTTTCAAGTTTGTAGTAGGACGGCAGGATCCTCTGTTATCCCATTCTCTTGGCATGTATAAGTAAATTCTTGCTGATGAACTGAAGTAGATGTGCCTTGTTAAATTCCATCCTGGCTGTGAAGGACCTGGGATTAGCTTGCTTGAGAGTAAACCAGGATCAGAGACAGACATTTTAAAACAGAAACTAGGTTCAAGTGGCTAGGCTTGGGGAGCAAACCTAGCCAGAATATGTTATTTAGTATGAATTATTTTTAGTACTAAAGTTAAGTCCCAGAAAAGGAGTAACTTTTGACCTTCAGCAAAGCCTTTTGTTACAGTAGGATGAGAGCTTCTAATGGTTTTTCTCTGCTGCACTGTGCAACAAATTCATAAAGATTTTACAGAAAAGTAGGCGTTGAAATTATCCAGTTGTTGAAATTGTAGCATTTATGCCCAGCTCTGAGTTGCGAGGAGGTGCAGTCCAGTAACAGCTCTTTAAGCACTAGTGCAGGGCAGGTTTTCATGATGCTGTGGTAAAAATGCATGGTTCTATATTATCAGTTTACCTGTCTAGGGTAGCTTCACTACTGCTGTGATTGAACTAGGCAGTGGTGTAGGGAGCTCCATTTTAACCACCTAAGTGAGGTTTGTTTCTAGCTCCACTGCAAGTAAGGTAGCTTGGGCAAGGAGAGAAGTGGGTGGGCAAGGGGGAAGTCTTAAACTGACTTCTATCTATGGCCCCCATTGCCATAGTATCTGTGCTCCTCAAATTTTCAGTGTGTTTATCTTCGCTACAACCCTGTGAGGCAGGGCAGTATTATTATCCCCATTTTACAAATGACGAACGGAGACACAGAGATACTTTGGACTTGTCTTTGCTGCCGAGTTAACTTGAGTGTTGCCCCTAACGAGTCCCATTCACACACACAAACCCTTAACTTAAATGTGGTGCTGCTTTTGAGTTGGCTGGCCCATCAGAGAATTTGGGCTATAGCTCGAGTTAACACAACTCGTCAGATGCTAACACAGGGTTTCTCAAACAGGGGTCGCCACTTGTGTAGGGAAAGCCCCTGGCAGGCCCTGGCCCGTGTGTTTACCTGCCGGGTCCACAGGTCCGGCAGATCGCAGCTCCCACTGGCCACGGATCACCGCTCCAGGCCAATGGGAGCTGCTGGAGGCGGCGGAGCATTACCATTGGCCCGGAGCAGCGATCCACAGCCAGTGGGAGCCGTGATCGGCCGGACCTGCGGATGGGGCAAGTAAACACACCGGCCTGCCAGGGGCTTTCCCTACACAAGCGGCAACCCCTGTTTGAGAAACCCCGTGCTAACACAAGCACTCTGTGCAGTAACTAAATCATGATGCACCACAAGTGTTGTTTCACTGTGTGATCACTCTCATTTGAGCTAGGCAAATTCAAGAGAATTTAACTCAAGTGTAGATCACACAAGTTAATTCTGCAGTGAAGGCACAGCTTAAGTGACTTGCCCAAGGTTACACAGGAAGTTTGTGACAGAGCAGGGAATTGAACATAGGTAACCTGAGTCCCAGACTAGTGGCAACCTAACCACTGAAGCATTCTTCCTTTTCTCCTCCCCCCCTACCCCCCAGTAGCCCTACTGAGTCTCTTTGGTGGTTTGTGGCCCTTTGGCCACTTCAAACGCTCATGTTCTATTATCAAAAACTAAATTCGGAACAATTCAGTATTCCCTAATGAGATTTTGTAAGAGTAGCTCAGAGGCAATGATTAAGCCATAAACAACTACTGAAAGGACATCAGAGCTAAGTTAGAATTAGAGGGAGAAAGATATATAGTCCAAGGAACTGTACAATGAAAAAAATATGAAAAATGGATTCAATAATAAATAAAATAGTATAGAAAAATTTTATAACTTCTTCCCTATTTTTTCTTTTGCTAATATTATGCATTATTATAGTACTCGATGAGCCTATAGCTCCATGCCATGCAATGTGCCCTAGGTGAGTGAAGGCACCTGCTAATGCACACGCTGGCTGGATTGCTGACTTAGCAGTGTTGTGTGAGGAATCTGCTAAAGTAAGCTGCCCACACTATCCCTGTCTCTAGCTGGTGCTACTGTAGCTGCCTCTCATTTTCAGGAGTATTACAAATTTATCACAAACATTTAAAGAAGAAAAATGCATTGACTTTTCTAAAAGCAATGTGTTAATTAACATCAAAGGGATGAAATTTGACTTGCATTGCCTGGTGAGTGGCATTCTTCCACAGTCCTGGTTGCTATGGTGATGAAGGAAACTCGTTTGTTCTGGGTCACTCCTAAATTTGCACATGAAAGCATTAGAGATTACTGCTGTCTAATCAAGTTATATGGAAAAGTTTAAAGGGAGGTACAATGTTTTACAGCCATCAACCCTCAACAGAATAAAACACAATAGCTGAAAAAAGGGATTATCTCTTGCTTTTAAAAACATACCAGGAAACTTCAAAATGGTATAAAAGCTTTTTTAGCCATACATCTTGATTTTTTTTATGCTACTTTCTAAATGAGGAATGTAGAATCACATTTCTAATAGGGAATTAGTGTACGTACTGCCAAACTTGAGGGCCAGATTCCGCATAATGAGTCAGGCATGTGGCATGCATTCATTAAATGATTTTACATTTGAACTGCAGAGTCTTCTATGTCACATTCTTTGCCATTCTCACATCACTATTAAAGTACCGAAAATGTAGTTACATTGAGAAGGGTTCGAATTAAATCCTCAAAAACAAGGCAATCCAGGGCAGACTCCAGAATTCCAGCTGGAGGCCTCACAGGTAACCTTCACCCTGTTGTGACTAGATGATGGAACTGCACAATTGCTCAACGTTTGAAGAGGCTATGCAATGCCCTAGGAAATGACAGTTATTTAACAATATCCAACCACGTTTCCAACAGAAATTACTTTTTTTGTATAGACTAATGCCGGTCTTTTGTTATTATTTTAGTGTATTATATTATGGTTAAATAAATGTCCTTTATGGTCTTTTTGTTCAGTAGTAAGAGAGGAAGAGAGTTGCCTAATTTACATGTACTAATAACATGTAATAAAATCTTCTCTTAACAAATTGATTTTACAACTGTAGAGCTTTAACTATGGTGATGCAAACAGAACCATCATAAAACATTATTATTCACATGATCTCTTAATACCTATGATTGCACAGTACCTTTGAGGGACCAGAAGTTAACAAACCTAGAGACCAACTTAAGATGTCTTTTAATAGTTAATTTCAGTAGAACAAGCATGTATGCTCATTTCTTAATTGTATGTAAGTATATTCTAGCTATGAAATGGCATTGTCATGGAAGCAATCAAGAATCAGCAATAAGGAAATTATATCTGATTGACCAAGGATCTTTTTTAACAATACAATGTGCTTTCTTTTTAATAATACATAAATGTTGAAGAAATCTCTTTTTAAAATATTTCATTTCATAGTGCCATACTAATATATGGATATCTTCTCAGTGCTCAGTGCAACACTAATAAATATCTATATCAATATATCTTTTAAATGTATACCTATATATACACACACAGACACACATCTTTTAAAAGTATTTCATTTCTCAGTGCCTAGGTTTTTACATACATTTAGGGACTGAGAAATGAAATATTTTTAAAAGATTTGTATAACATACAAAGATGGCCTCCCCTCTACTGTTGTCATTCATGCTCAAATTCAATTTGAAATCAACAGGAGGAACTTTGGCCATCGCTAACATTCACTTTGTGCTGACACAATGTTAGAGAGACATCTCTAATATCCTGGGACTGACATGGCTACAACTACACTGAAACAATATGTTAGCTAGGGAAAGGCAGAATAAGAAAAGTGAAGATTCTCATTTGTTAAGTGGCATATAGACTAGTCTTGTGAAGTAGGTGTGACACACAACAGGGTATGTCTACACTAAAAAAAACCCCAAAACACAGCAGCAAGTCTCAGAACCCAGGTCAACTGCCTTGGGCCAGTGGCTCACACTATAGGGCTAAAAATAGCAGTGTAGATGTTCCTTCTCTGCCTGGAACTCAGGCTCTGAAACCCGGTGACTGTGGAGCTTTTCAGAGCCCAGGCTCCAGCCTACGTGGAAATACCCAAGTGACTATTTTTAGCCTCATAGTGCAAACCCTGTGAGTTCAAGTCAGTTGATCCAGGTTCTGAGACTTGCGGCTGGGGGGTTGGTTTTTTGTTTTCATTTTTGTGTTTGTTTGTTTTGAAGCATGAACATAGTACAACTGGTAGCACCCAGAAAGTGTGTCCATGTGCGCACACATGCATGCTCAGAAAGGATCATTACTATGAAAAGTAGTTTTTGAAAAAGAAATGTCAGTTGTATATTCATATATCCATGGAAGAATTAATATTATAGAAATAACTATTAGAGTAAATACATACTTATATTATTCTTGTTATTATTTATGCTATATTCACAGTGAGCTAGGCGCTTACAGGAGGATGTCAATTCTGTGCACCTTTATTCTCTGATGCACATCTCCCTTCTTTCTTTATCCCATCATACACTACAGCCCCTTTCCCCCACACCTCACAGAAATGGAATTGCATTTGTCAGTGAAGCAGAAATGTGTTGTTTCTATAATTATTTAGTCAGTCAATTCACTTTATATGTTCTAGGCCCTAATATTCGGCTGTGGCTTGGGAGCACTCAGCATACCCTCGCAGGGGGTGTTTGTACAAAGGTGGTGGTGATAAACCATGGTTGGCCTCCTTAAATCCTGAGCTGGTCATGGGTGGGTGGGCTCCTCACCACAAATTTGAGAAACAGTCATAATTACACCCGCTGCCAACGGACCGAAGGACCTGATCAGTTAGCTAGAGATTGCTGAGGCACAGGGACACCCTGGCCTTGCTTCCTCTACTGATTCTACACTACCCAATTGGATAAAAGAAGGTAAAAATATTAGCAAAGGAAGAGAAGACACACACTCTGTAATTTTAGCAGCACCACTCAAGAGGAGTGGAGCTTTCCCTATGATTTTAGCAGAGAGGGAGCTGTACACCCCACAGTCTATTTTGACTCCAGTACCACTGGAAGATTCTTCTATGCTGGGATGATTTTGCAGTGGCTGGCAATGCCAGCCATGGGGCTATTTTGCTTAGGTAGCAAAGTGCAATGCAGCCCAAACATAGGAAACTATGTAGGCCCTAATGTTTTTTGAGAAAAACAATAAGCTTCTTTTTCCTAATTTTTATTTATTCTTTGTCAGATTTGTAATCTAGTCTGTTTTACATCCACAACAACTGCAGCAATTTATTTAATTATTACGTTGTCACTGTTTTCATAGGAAAATCTCTTTAAATATATGTGTAACGTGTTAATAAAGGTTAATGATACAAAATAAAATCTGTACTATGGTGATACGTGCTGTATGATCAGGGCCCAGACGTTTTAAGGGGAGAAAAGGGACATGAACCCCAAAGAATATGCAGTTGAAGAACTGATTATATACAATGCTGTTGTGATATAAAAAATATGTTGGGTAAGGTCTTTTTTGAAAGCTTGTAATGTTCGGAAGTTGATGGCCATTATGAGATATGGATACACACTGTGGTTATGAAGCTATATATACAGAAAACTGTGCTAAAAACCCTGTACTACAATTTCAAGTACACCACACAGCAGGGAGGGGTACTTCTCAAGTCAGGTGTTTACACAAAACTAGGTGCAAGTAACAATCCATTGTACAACCCACAAAAAGGCAACAACATGGGCCATTAAAGTTAACGGAAAGACATTAAGATAACTGGGGACATCTATAGTGACAAGAAAAAAAACCTGAAAATGGAAGGAGTTTAAAGTGAAAGGTTTCTAGAAACAGAGGGACAAAGTCACTTGGTGGTTGCTATTTATGAAACACTGGCTCCCCTCTGTTGCAGGGGGTATGCTGGGAAACTGTTAAAAGGCAATAGGTAACTTGTATTAGAAAAGAGATTTTATCTAATATGGAATTGCAAAGCCAAAGGTTGCGTTGTTATATTTATTTTATGTGTAACTTGTATACGTTTGCTCTCACTTACTATTTCATCTTTGAATCTGTGTTTTTTTCTATTAAATAAATCTTTCGTTTATTTTTACCCCAAGCAGATCTTCATTATGAAAACTTTCTGGTGTGGGTGTGCCAAAACAAGCTGGTATCTGGGGATGGGGTGCTGATTTCATGCCTTCAGGGGCAGGAGGGGACAAACCAGAGGGAAAAGTCTGAGAATCTGGTAGTTAAGAACTCAAGGAGGACAGATTTAAGGAGACCCAAAACTATAATGGCTGTTGGTGTCACTGTGCAAGGAGTAACTATGCTAGTGGAAGCCAGGATGAGACCTTGTGCTTGTGGACAAGTTACTGGCATCAGGGGTTTAAACTAAAGTTGCACAACATAAAGGAATCCAAGATTACAAGGCAAGCAGTGACAGACCCCCTTACTGGTCTGGCGGATCCCAAACATCAAATGTGCTAAATCTATTAACTTCCCATTACAGATGTTTCTGAAAAAATAGTAACTTTTTCTATTTAGGCAGTTAAATAGATGCATCTTACCTACAAGTGCTGCACAGAAATTGACAAAATTATGGATTGATAAAAACATTGCATTTGGTGCTAAAGTGAAATTTTATCAAACTAGTGTACTGACGGTATTACTCTATGGTCTGGAAGCAACTGCATTAGATAAAAGAGACATCAAAAGGCTGGAAGCAGTTGAAATGGAAGTTCTTTGAAATATGGCAGATGTAAAGTGGAATGATTTTAAGACAAATGAAGACAGAAGGAGAGTAGAATGTGAAATCAGGGTATAGGATTGCTACAGTCAAACAGATTACAATGGAGAAGACACTGTAGAAGACAAACAGAAGATAGGTTGTCAAAGAAAATAATGCAAACCCAACCAAGGTTAGTCCAACCTAGAGGCCAACAGCTGACTAATTGGTGGGACCAGGAGCGGCGCCAGGGTTTCTGACGCCCTAGGCGGACGGCCATTTCGCCACCCCCCTGCGGGTCCGGTGGACCTACCGCAGTCATGCCAGTGGACGATCTGCTGCTGGAAAGGCTCCGGTGGAGCTGCCGCCATCATTTCAGTGGGCAGTCCGCTGGTCTAAAGGCTCAGGTGGACCTGCCGCAGGCATGACTGCGATAGGTCTGCCGGAGCCTTTAGACCAGCACACCATCCACCGAAATGACTGCGGCAGCTCCACTAGAGCCTTTAGACCAGCGGACCGCCCACTGAAATGACTGCGGCAGCTCCACCGGAGCCTTTCCAGCAGCGGACCGTCCGCCGGCATGACTGCAGTAGGTCCACCAGACCTGCATGCTGCCCCCCGGTAAAATAGCGCCCCCCCCAAAATTCTGGCGCCCTAGGCCATTGCCTAGGTCGCCTAAATGGTAGCGCCGGCCCTGGGTGGGACATTGTGCACGAGGACATGATAAGACTGACCTTAATGGATAAACAAGCCACAGACGGGAATGAATGTGACACTGTTCTGCTCCCAGCAGCGGCTCCAGGCACCAGTGTTCCAAGAGTGTGCCTGGGGCGGCAAGCTATGGGGGGCGCCCTGCCTGTCACTGTGAGGGCGGCAGTCAGGCTGCCTTCAGCGGCGCACCTGCAGGAGGTCCGTGGGTCCCACGGATCAGGTGGCAATTCGGCGGTGGGTACGTCGAAGCCGCGGGACCGGGGACCTCCCTCTGGCGTGCCATCAAAGGCAGCCTGACTGCCATACTTGGGGCAGCAAAAAAGATAGAGCCTCCCCTGCCTGCTTCCTGTGTCTGCAAGGAAGGTATGACGTGAAAAGTAGATGATATGTGGGGAGAAACTATATGTTCTTAATATGTACCTAAAATGGGCATGAAATTTACCTTGGACATTGTTTTTCAATCTGAGATATATAAGAAAAACACAAGGACAAAGCAAACTGGTGCAAATATGTTTGAGGTTTTCCTGACTCTTTCAAATGAGATAAAAATCTGAGGACTTGCTGACATATAGATTTGAAAGATCCAGGTGGTAATACCAGGGACCACTAACTGACAATTCTGCCGGTGTGAGGGAAAATCCCCCAGTGGCCTCCTCCTGAGCTTCTCTCACAGTGTAAAGAGGCATGTCTGGGATGTGTCTGAACTGAGGGAATGTAGCAGAGAACTGCTACTCTCCATTGATCTCTAGCAGATCTAACAATCTACTAGGGGCCATTAAGTAAGTAAATCCTTTTATTCACATCTGAATATCTATGCATCTTAGCAGAATTTTTGGAAGCCTTCACAAGCCATTGCTAATTTTGAGCACTCAGCAGCTGATCTCCCAATGATCTGCCACGCTCCATCCATCCATCTCCTCAGTGGTCATCCCTCACTACAATGACTGTGCACCATTCCTTCCATAATAACTTTCTCAAAGTTATTTCCATCTCTGTGACTAATGTGACCAAAGCACATAATTTTGTGTCTATGGATTTCCAGCATCAGGGTCTGCTTCTCTCATTACATGTGTCTGACGAAGTGGATATTCACCCACGAAAGCTTATGCTCCAATACATTTATTAGTCTATAAGGTGCCATAGGACTCTTTGTTGCTTTTTACAGATCCATACTAACACAGCTACCCCTCTGATACATTTCTAACATAGGCATTCTTGTTTTTTTCCATCCAGGAGAAAGCAAGTGTCTTCACCAGCACCACATTTCAAAAGCATCAGTTTTCTTCTTGTCAGCAGCTTTAGCTTTCCACGATTCACATCCATTAATCGCCATGTTAAAAATTAGGCTTTGCATCAGTCATATCTTCATACATTTCAAGATGCCACAGTTTTTCCATACTTACTTAAGGGAGCCCATAGCTGAGCAAGCCATCCATAGTCTTCTTCCAATTTCTTTGGAACAGCATCCTGATTGGATATATATGATCCCAGAAAATTAAATTCATCTGCTGCCTTGACAGCTTGTCTGTCGATCATGATGTCTGCTTGCATCCTAGTTTTGTTAATCATGTCAGTGTAAAAGGATGCAATATACATACATTTTGTCGCATTCAGGAACTGTCCATATTCCTCACTAACTGTTTGAACAGACTCCAACATTTAGTGCCTTGTAGCAGTGCCATTAGCATATCTGAGGTTGGGTAAGAGAATGGAAATCCCTGCTTCTTCCACTTAGTCAAAACCTTCCAAATCTTGTCTCATTATACATTCTGCATATATGTTAAAGAGTCTGGGGAACACCCTTGTCTCTCACTCTGCCCTGTGGTAAACCAGGGCAGGGTCACCTACTGCATTTGCACCATGTTCTGTTGGTGGTGGTAGAGACTTGTGATTAGTTCAGTGAGATGCTGTGAAATCCCAGTGACTTTCAAAGACAGTCACGTTGAACACTGTCAAACACTTTTAGGCATTTAAGGGGCCATTGGGCTCCAACGTATTGGGTAACAGATTATGCCCTTTACTCCTACTGATGTCAATTGCGCCTATTCACCAAATATTTAGGCACATACTCAAGTGCTTCAGTAGATTCAGGGTGCTGCTGTTGACTGTAATGGCAGCAGGATTAGTCCCTGTGTGCCGATTTATAAACAAAAGGGGAATTTTGCCTGAGTTCTCAAATAATCCCTTGTGAGAGACCAAACTAACAAAAAGGAATAAAAAATGAATATAAAAGAAAAGTGAACTATAAATATAAAGCATACTGAAGATATGACCCTTACAATGTGAAAACCCTAAAACCAGATAGCTGCTGGGAACTTCTCCTCTGGGATGTTAGGCTACTCCCCCCATTCCCTGGGAGCTAATTCATGGGGGGCCAAAAAGACCACCCTCATTGGTGGGAAATCATTTTTTTAAACTCACTTTATATCCTCTTGAAAAGAGAACCATGATTTGCTTAAAAATAGTCATATGATTACCAGTTTCTTAATACTCAGGTTTGTATGATTCATACAGGGTCATTTGTAGAGCTGGTCGAATCCTGAAAAACAATATGCAAGAACATTTATTTGAAATCCAAATAGTTTTTCCATTCAGCCCCTTATTATTAGTTATTCATAAACAGGGTTTTTCTTTATACAACTCCCCATAATCAGATGTGAACAAGAATATTAAAGCATGAGCCAGAGTGTTTCCTATCCTTCTCTTTAAAATCTTTCATCTATGCAAGTAGTAGAAATGATACCATCTGATTTTAGCTGACCAATAGCGCACCATAGATAAAGAATTGAGAAATGAATAGTCCTCAAGCAACACAGAGAAGATTTGTTCTCAAAAAATGTCCAATAATTATAAACATATTAATAATCATTTCGTTGGCAAATGATCTATGAACCGAAAAAAAGACTGTGACTGATATTGCAACCTCAGGCAATATCTTTGGGGACCGTGTTGTATTACATTTATGTATCAGTGTGGTCCAGAGGTTGTATGCAACTCTAGTAGCCAGGAACCAAAAATGGGGGATGATTAAGAGGAATCACTTAGGTTGTAAACACCTCCATAGAGGTTCCACCTCCTTTGCATATATGAGTTCAGACTGCGTTTTCCAGAGACCAAGAGATAAAGAAAAACCTTTTGACCAGAGCAGCTACTCAAAATTTGGGGTTCTCTGGGTGTTCTGGTTAGGAACAGAAATTGGTAGTAGTCAAGTATTTTTGTGATGCAGTCTCATTTATTTACAAGGAATATACAAAGTCTTGTGTTTCTGAATGGATATAAAACCAAGAACAAAAAAGGAGCAGTTTCTTTGTTTACCAGCTCCTCAATACCATTAGCCCACATCAGACCCAAAAAAGCTCTCTCTAGCTTTTTCCAATGTCACCCTGTGCTTATGGGCTCCTGCTTGTTTTTTCTTGCCTCTTTTCCTTTGCCTCTCTCTGTTTTTGTCTGTGGCCTCAGTATCTGTGTGTTCTCTCATACTCCCGGACACCCCAGCACAAACGTTTCCAGTTATGTTAATTGAAGAGTGAGTTCACACTTATCAACCTCATCAGGATTGTAATCAAACCTGTAACAAGGTTTCATCCAGCTCATAATGAAAAGACTGGGTTTAGATTGATTCAGGGCCTTTTTCTGATCCAACAAACAGACTGGACCTTTTGTCCAAGAGGGGTCCCAAACCTTGCAGATGATTTGGAAAGACTAACCCATCAGGGCGCCATAAGATTGATGAGTGGCCTCTGGTAAGCTTTTAGCATTTGTATAGAAACTTCTATTGTCTCTAAATTGGTTTCTATTGTAATGCTTTTACTTTAAGAATAAAGTGCTCGCTTTTAGATAGAGCTGTGTGATAACTTTTAACTATAGGTAATACACTGTTAATGGCCCTTGGAGACAACAGGAAGCAAAGGCCCTGGCCTTTAAGCAGACTGGCTTTCTGGAGATATCACAGTGTAAAGCTGAGAGCTGTGCAGCCTTTAAAACCCCCTGGTCAGAAAGAAGAGGGCTAAGAGTCCTTGCTCAGACACAGGTGACTGCTGGATTCCTGAAACCTGCTGGGCACTCCTCCTGTGGACCTGGGGCATGGGGGGAAATACAGGTGCAGTTACCCAGAAACTGTGACACAGGGATATACACAATATATATTATTTTTCAGTGAATGTTTAGACCATCTTTAATCATAACGTTTCATTTCAATTTAAAGTCCCTCCCTTTCTGTTGCATCCTGTTTTGATCCAAGGCGACACTATTAATTTCCTCCATTATTCTAATTCAAGTCTGCAACCAGCTCTCTTTTGATTATTATATCGAGTTACTTGTGAAATGTGCAAGCAAAACGGTACTTTGTTAAAATGAAGGAAGTTCCAGAGGACATAGATAGTGAAGTTTTTAGATTGTGCTCCTATTCCTAATTGATTGAAGGATGAAGGGGAAAAAAGGCATTAAAATAGATCCATTTTACCAGCACACAAATGCTTTGAGTATATGATTCCATATAATAAGGCACTGGCACTTATTTAACAAAACACTGCAATTATGACTGATGAATAACCACTGCATTTGAATTCCTCTGTCTGGAATCGTGATAGGACAAAACTGACTGTAGAATGGGTATGTTGGTGATTCAAAAGGAGACAAGAAAAAAGAAAATGTTAATGCTAAAGCAAAAATAATTAGTAATTATAATAAATGAATTTTAAAAAATATGCATGGGAAAGGAATGAACCAGAGGAGATTTTAAAAAGTCAAAAAATAGAAAGGCAGGGAATTACGTGATAATTGAGAGGATGGAGAGCAGAAGAAGTGGAAAATAAGAATCCAAACTTCTACTCTGGAGCACCTGTGGCAATGTGGATCTCCAAATGTTCACATGTAACGTGTTGCTGACTCCAGAACACTGTTTTCCTCTCTTGTGGGGTTTCATGGAGCATTAGAAAATGGAAGGTGTTCAAGGAGGGGACTGGTTCTCTGTGTAAAAATCTAATCAGAGTTAATTCAGCTAAACACCCCACTAAATCATTTTGGCTCCCTTCTACGGTTACTACTGTCTATCTTTGGGGGACCCAGGCAATGGCAACTATGTTCTGCTGGGGACTGCTACCAGGGAGGAGCATGATGCAGTGTAGAGACCAACCATTCATGAAGGATGATACTTATCTCTGCTGTTCTAGAAGGTTACTTACTCATGTATTCCCTGGAAGCACAGGTTTAGTGTGCCTCATTCCTCCTCCTTCAAAAATCTACAGGTTCCCACTCACATCCTACTTCAGAGGATGTTTTAAAAGAACCACCAGAGATTTTCCTTCCTTTATGGTCTCCTCCCATAAGTTCCTCATATCCAGCTTCTCATCCACTGTAATCTCCAGGTCCTTTCATGCAGAACTGCTGCTTAACCAGTTGGTCCCCAGCCTATAGGGGATTCTTCCATCTTAAGTGCAAGACTCTGCTCTTGTCCTTGTTGAACCTCATCAGATTTCTTTTGGCCCTATCCTCCAATTTGTGTAGGTCACTCTGGACCCTATCCCTACCCTGCAGCATATCTACCTCTCCCCCTAGTTTAGTGTCATCTGCGACTTGCTGAGGGTACAATCTATCCCATCATCCAGATCATTAATGAAGATGTTGAACAAAACTGGCCCCAGGACTGACCTCTGGGGCACTCTACTTGATACCAGCTGCCAATTAGACATCAAGCCATTGATCAGTACCTGTTGAGCCTGACAATCTAGCCAGCTTCTATCCATCTTATAGTGCATTCATCCAATCCATATTTTTTTAACTTGCTGGCAAGAATATTGTGGGAGACTGTATCAAAAGCTTTGCTAAAGTCAAGATATATCACATCCACCACTTTCCACATATCCACAGAGCCAGTCATCTCATTGTAGAAGGCAATCAGGTTGGTCTGGCATGACCTGCCCTTGGTGAATCTATGTTGACTGTTCCTGATCACTTCCTCTCCTCCAAGTGCTTCAAAATGGTTTCTTTGAGGACCTGATCTGTGATTTTTCCAGGGATTGAAGTGAGGCTGACCTGTCTGTAGTTCCTCGGGTTCTCCTTCTTCCCTTTTTTAAAGATGGGCACTATATTTGCCTTTTTCCAATCATCCTGGACCTTCCCCCATCACCATGAGTTTTCAGAGATAATGGCCAGTGGCTCTTCAATCACATCAGCCAATTCCCTCAGCACCCTCGGATGCATTAGATCTGGACCCACGGACTTGTGCATGTCCAGCTTTTCTAAATAGTCTTTAACCTGTTCTTTCACCACTGAGGGCTGCTCACTTCCTCCCTATACTGCGTTGCCCAGGACAGTGTGGGAGCTGACCTTGTCTGTGAAGACCGAGGCAAAAAAAGCATTGAGTACTTCAGCTTTTTCCACATCATTTGTCACAAGGTTGCCTCCCCCATTCTTTAAGGGCCCCTGTCAAGGTTTTTTCCTCACTTTGAACTTTAGAGTACAAGAAGTGGGGACCTGCATGAATGCTTCTAAGCATAATTACTAGCTTAGGTCTGGTATGCTGCCACCAGCCAGAATCTGGTGTCTGGCACACTTTCTGTTCCCCCAACACCTTCCCTGGGGAACCCAGACCCAAACCCCTTGGGTCTTAAAACAAGGAGAAATTAACCATCCCCTTCCTTTTCCCCCCAGACTTTCCCCTCCCTGGGTTGCCTTGAGAGGCTTCACACAGATCCAAACTCCCTGGATCTTAAAACAAAGAGGAATTAACCATCCCCCCTCCTGTTCCCCCACCAATCCCTGGTGAGTTCAGACCCAATCCCTTGGATCTTAAAACAAGGAAAAATCAATCAGGTTCTTAAAAAGAAAGCTTTTAATTAAAGAAAGAAAAGGTAAAAATTATCTCTGTAAAGTCAGAGTGGAAAATGCTTTACAGGGTACTCAGATTCATATAGACCAGAGGGACACCCTCTCACCCCCAGCCTTAGATTCAAAGTTACAGCAAATGGAGGTAAAAAATGCTTCCAGCAAAAGAAACCTTTACAAGTTGAGAAAACAAACATGAGACTAATCTACCTTGCCTGGCTATTACTTACAATTTTGAAACGTGAAAGACTGATTCAGAAAGATTGAGAAAGCCTGTAATGATGTCTCGTCCCTCACAGTCCCGAGAGTGAATGACGAACAAAACATAAAGCACAAACAAAGACTTCCCTCCACCAAGATTTGAAAGACTGACATGCATCTGATGAAGTGGGTATTCACCCATGAAAGCTCATGCTCCAAAACGTCTGTTAGTCTATAAGGCGCCACAGGATTCTCTGCTGCTTTTACAAGATTTGAAAGTATCTTGTTCCCCTATTGGTCCTCTGGTCAGGTGTCAGCCAGGTTTACCGAGCTTCTTAACCCTTTACAGGTAAAAGAGACATTAACCCTTAACCATCTGTTTATGACAGCCCCACACTTTACCTGACCTTTTTCTTGTTGGTAACATACCTGTAGAAACCCTTCTTGTTACCCTTTGCATCCCTTGCTAGCTGAAACTCCAGTTGTGTTTTGGCCTTCCTGATTATACCCCTACATGCTTGAGCAATATTTTTATACTCCTTATAATGATCACTTTGAAGCATATAAAAAGTATTGAAATACTTGAAAGCCTCAGAAACCAAAACATTGGTCTCTAGCAGATGTTTACCTAATGTACCAATTCTCAGCACAAAATTGGGCAGGATATTCAGGCTTTAAATTATTTAATGGAACATGAGCAACTAATATTGACAACTATTGTTCTCTTTAGTGTTGTTTCCCGAGGATGAAAAAGAAACAAAATGCAAATATGATCACTAAAGACAAAAGGAGAGCCCTGAAAATGACAAATGTTCTTCAACTGTGCTCTGTATCTAGAGAGGGAGAAAAATTTACGTTTCCCAACAAGGGTAACAGGTGTCTGGCTCCTCTTCATCCCCTTTTCATCTGTCTTCTCTTGCTGATTTGAATGAGCAGATCTGAAGCACCCAGCTTACCAATGGCAGGCATAGGGACCATAAGTAGCAAAACAATACAATAACCTTTGGATTTCTTATCACTGTTATACATATATGCATCGTTTGGAAAGTATTTTGTTTGTTCTCTAAACCAGCCGTAACCCATTTCTAATGAAAATTACTACCGTAAGTACACTTGTAAAAGCTGGTAAAGTACAATATAGTTTTAAGAGCTAATCCTGTTAAATCTCTCTGACACTGTAATTCTATCTATTTGTCTTTCATGCAAAGGGAAGCTTTGTTGGCATATCCTCCAGAATGCTTTAGGTTCACTTTAACTTCTTCCATGGCTTATCGTCTTAGAATAAAGAAGTGAATAGAAAATGATTGTAATGTATGCTGCAATGAAATGAGTTTGCTTCTTGCAGCTCTTTTCTATATTGCTTGGCTCACCAATGGCAGCATGCTTGGCACCAAATCCGCAGGAGAAAGTAGAGTTGTATTGTGAAATGACAGCAGTTATTGCAGCATAGTTTCTGGACAAACTCACAGCTGTCATCTCTTGGACCAGTAAAGTATGGAGTTAATGCAGGGAAAATGTTTAGCCTCTAAGGGAAGAAAGCCAGCTGCCATGTTCATTAGCACCTTTTGTTGACCATCCAAGAGCAGCAGAACCATCCAAGGTAGCATTGTCCCTATTCTCTTTGCTGGAGGAAATTACTGGAAGATGCCCCGTGTGTGGCTGGAGAATGCCATGAGTAAAAATACAAAAGAAAGAGAAAGAGAGAGACAGTTACACATTCAGATATAGGCAGTTTAACTCACTTGCTGGCTTCAAGGACAGACTTTCTTTGCTCCTCATCTTTTGAAATGAAAAAAAAAAGAGTTTTAGATCCTTCCCCTTGAATGATGGTTATAGAAAAAAAAAATGGTCCATCAAATGGATAATTAACAGAACAGTAGAATATTTGGACCAACATTTTCAAAAGCTGCCACTGATTTTTGGGAGCTGGATTATTGTGTGCCCAGAGTGAGACAACTGGGTCATGATTTTCAAAGAATGCTGAGCCCCCCAGCTCCTGTTCAATTAAGTGGGAAACATGGATGTTCACTGTCACAGTTTCTGGGTTAACTGCATCTCTGCTCCCTTTGTGGTCTCCTCAAGGGCACCCATTTAGGTATCAGACCTCTTGCAGTCACCTCCCTAGGGGCAGGAACGTTCCTTCTTTCTCCTTCCAGATCAGAGTTTTAGGCTTACAGTCCCCTTACAATTCACCGTACCTATCTCAGTGAGTCTGACTTTAATCCAGTGCCCGCAGTTCTGCTATCATCTCCCAGCGGCTATGACATAATTTACCAATAACCAGCCAGCGTTCACAGAACACAGTACATTTATTTAGGATAAAAGCATTAGAGAGAATTGTAATAAAACAATACACGTTCTACTTGCATGCTAAGTTTCCCAGGTGTCACTCATCTTCCATGTGCAGACTCTGATAAGTTTTCAAAAGTCCTTCAAATCCTTCCAGTTAAGGTATCATGTCAGTTCTTGGATCAAGTGAGGAACTTTGAGTCAGTTAAGGCTAACACTATGCAGTGTGGGGCCTTTATTTCTCTTGGAAAAGGTAAAATGAGTCAGTGCTCCTGTACCCACAGGGCAAAGCTTCCAAGGCTGGGTATCTGCATAACTGGTATTGGGACTTTGCATTAATCATCCCATTGTAATTCCAGATGCTACAGGAAACCTATGCAGCAAGTCAAGAACCCAAAGACACATATGACACTTATTAATACAAAAGTCTATGCATATTCTATGTGCCCATAGTATCTGGCACATTTCAATATAATAGTCATTGAAGTGTTCCATGCTTCCAAGATCTCTTATCTGTCACATGCCATACTTTTGAAAATGAGACCCCACCCCAGTGGTCTCAAAATCAGTAACCCAAAAATCAGCAGCCACTTTTGAAAAGTTTGTTTTTTAATTTAAAGTTAAGTGCTTTGATGGCTCAAGTTAAGAGAGCTCTACAGTTCCAGTCCTATTAAGCACACACAGCAAAATGTACTTTCTGATGCAGATTCACTAGAAGATACAGTTTGCACCTTCAGTCATTCCATGATGTCTGCAACAAACTCCTGTGTCATTAGTATTTAAGCATAGTGGCATTCTCTCTTGTCCTCATAAAATTGTTAAAATGTAGTTCCTTTCTGTGTGTTGTTTGATTAAAAATGGAGAAGTTACCAAAGGCCAAATTAAGCAACATTCTATTAACATCAATGGGAGGCTCATGTGATTAAAAACTGAAGAATTTGGCCCAAACAAAATGAATCAGGATTCTTGTTTAAGCAGTTACAAAATGAAATACAGTGTTCCAGCTTTTAAATATTCACTAACCAGAAAAGGTATTTTAAACATTGCAGAGGAAATTGGCAAAGAAGTGTGTGCATGTGTGTTGTGTATACACACAGTTTATTTTGTCATATTTACACATTAAGACACATAATATAATTATATGATGCATAGTGTGTTTCTGTATATAAACTATACAAGGTATGTGTATGCGCTATATATATATATATGTAATATGTAATGTGTATAATTGAGTGTGGCCGATGGTAGTGAGAGAGGGAAGTACTCAGACTGATAGGGGTGGAACTCATGCGGGCCATAGCAGGACATACAGACCAGCTACATGTACTCTGGGTCCCAACAGTCAATGGGAAACATGATAGGACAAGGAAGACAGCAACATCCAGTATACCAAAGTATAGACAGTCCTGAAGAGCCATACTCGAGTGGAAGAACAAGATCCACGCATCAGGATACGTGCAGTCATCAATACCTGGGGTATAGTGAGCTGGCCAAGGAGGACATGGAGGTGCGATGTGAAAACCGGAAAGCTCTCAAATGCCGGAGGTTTTCACCCAAGTCCAACACCCAGAGACTGTATACCAGCCGGAAAGAAGGCGGGCGGGTTGGTGACGTCAAAGCAACTGTCCTGGATGAACCGAACTTCCAGGAGTACATCAGTAAGATGGCCCCAAAGATGAGCTTGAGAGAATGCCTGAGGCAGCAGCAGACATGGGGAAGACCAAGCAGAAGAAGTGCTGCAAACAAGACCCTTCATGGATGTACATCGACAGATAGTGAGGGGCTGACATTGGAAATCCTACCAGTGTGCTGAAGGGCTGACTAAAAGACAGCACTGAGCACTGAATAGCAGCACAGGAACAGGCACTGAGCATCAGATCCATTGAAAGCAGGTCTACACACTAGAGAGGACCACGGTGCAGACTGTGCAGAGAAGGCCAGAGACAGTCCAACATCTGGCAGGATGTAAGATGCAGGCAGGAACAGCATACTGAAGGCAACAACAAAGTGTGCATTTTGGTACAGGAACATCGCACAGCGTATGGGCTAGATCCCAAGACCAGATGGAGATTTCCAAGAGGTTGTGGAATAGCAGGGCTAAGATTCTGTGGGACTTCCAGATCAGATGGACGAGAGTACTGCAATCAACAGAATCGTGTAATAGACAGGACAGAAGAAGCGGTGGTGTAGATAATCTAGTCGCAAGTGAACGCAAATCAGAAAGAGAATATGAGAAGCTGGAATACAGGTAAAGAGGAACTAGAGAAGATTGTGAGAAGTGAAGGCCAAAGTGGTCCCAGTGGTGGTAGGAGCACTCGGGGCTGTGACTCCTAAGCTGGGTGAGTGGCTCCAACAGATCCCAGGAACAACATCAGAGCTCTCTGTCCAGAAGAGTGCAGTGCTAGGAACAGCCAAGATACAAACTCCCAGGCCTCTGGTAGAGGACCCGAGGTTGAGGAAGACACATACCACCCATAGGGGTGAGAGGGGAATATTATTTTTTTTTTATTCATGTTTGTATGGATACATGAAAGTACCTTTCTGCGTGAGTATTTCCCCCCTATATACACACACACACACACAGAGTTATCGCTATATTTTTCCCATGTGGGTGTACACTACTTTTTCTAACCAGCTAATACTTAAAATAAAGCTGAAATAGTGTATTTTAATATTTGAAGAATACAATATTGTCTAATAATGGAGAGGCAGGGATCTGTTTCAGACATCACGTAACAATGTAGACAAAAAGGGCCAGATCATCAGCAGGTGTCTTCAGTGGAGTTGGCAATATGTCAGCCTAAATAGCCTATCTACCAGTACTATAACTATATACATAGACAGATCTGCAAGGAGTGTGCATGTGTACGTGTATGAGTATATACACAAGAGATAGAGAAACAGTAGTGAGAAATACAGTAGAAATAATTTATGTGCCACAGTTTGTTGATGTGCAGGAAGGGAAAGTCGAACTCTGGTCTCCATTTTTCACCTTGTTTTTCATAAGTGTCTTCTTAAACAGTTTAATTTTCCTTATAATGTATAGATATGAGATAGAACCAAAATCCTGACTGTGCACATCATCAAATTTGGGGCAAATCAGGATCCAGATAAGAACTTTGCACCTCAGGCCCTCCCTAACTATAAACACTGCTGTTTTCAGCCTATTCTTTGGTAGTATTGATAGTTCTCCAGGATCCACAGCATTTTCTTGATCCTGCTCACCACAATTTTTTCCATGTCTTACGGATTTTGATGTTCAGTGGTCAAAAATTAATCCTTCCCATAAATGCAAATACAAGCACCAAGACACATCCTCACTGCTTACAACTTTCCAATTCAAATGAAAAAGTCATAGAGGGTTGGGTCACAGCCTATGATATCATGAGACAGTCAACAGGCGGCAATGAAAATTTCCTCAAGAAAATGTTCATAAATGAAAACCAAGAGAGAGCTTTTCCCAGACACAGAGTTTCTTTTGAAGCTTAATAAAATTGTTCCATTTACTTTAGACTTTCTTGGCTTTTGTGGGACCCCATTGTCCTTTAGGGACTCCCTATCCTCCTCCCACTTTTTAGCCAGTTTGCTCTTGATTAGAGATTCTACCACCATTATGAACTCTACTCTCTCTACATATCTATATATGAGACAGAATTTTTTTTCTGAGCTCTTCAGCAGAAAACATGAAAGCCACAGAAAGGTGTGGATCATGTTTCTGTGGCTTCTTGTGCTAAGGAACAGAGAATTCATTCAAGCTGCATAATTACCTTTAGCCAGCTCTATGAGCACTTCCCATGGCAACCTGATAATGAGCTCTCCACCTCCAGGAAACCTTTCCACCTGATTCACAAATGTTGGCCCTATGCACACTCAGAAACAATAGTTTGGAAGCTGACAGTTAACTTAGCCAAAAAAACAGATTAAGTGCCTTTCATAACCACTGAATTCCAACCAGGTGCTTGTCTAGCTGACAAAATGCAGATGTTTTTGTTTTAAATTCCCTGTTTTCAAAAGCAAGTTGATCTCAATCAACCATTTTCCTTTTTAAATACACTTTTTCTAGGTTATGAAAGGCTTGTTAGTAAGTGGTTTGTTGTCATTTATGTCTGAAGAACCTTTCTCCCACACTGTTAAAGCATGCGAGGCAATGTTGATGAAAGGCAGCATATGTCGACCTAACTTTGTAGTGTAGACCAGGCCTAAGTCTCATTTGACTCTCTATGTGACTGCTCTGGAGATTTTCCATTTGTCATGTTGCCAACGCTTTAGCATACCAACCAAAGGCTTAAGTTGTACACCTTGCTGGAATGAGTTTGTCCCATAGGATTCCATGGTACAGTATAAGGAACATCATCTTATCCAATTTATAATTGTGAAGCTGTATCCAGTACACATAGAATTCTAGCACGTCAGGAAGGCAGATCAGGAACTTCAACATTCCCAAATATTTGGACTCAATAAATAATTTATCCTTTAATTACCTACAAAGATCACAGCAGTTTATATCTTTAAACATTGCAATACATGTGCTGCTGAATGTGAAATAAATTCCTGTTGTGCTATTAGGATTTTTTGTTTGCTTGCTTGTTTTCTAAATTTTTTTCATCCAGCAGAAACTTTTCTGTTTACATTTTTATCCATATTTGATTTTTTTAAATTGAGAGTTAAAGAACTTATTTTAACATTATGTTAAAGGAAACTATTTTCCTCACTTCTCCATTATCATCTTATGAGACACAATTTCATTCTGAACATGTCATTTTCCAAGTTTAGTGCCATTTATGGAATACCGTTCCTATCATTGATGGAAATTTCCTTTCCTTTAGTTTCTTTGATGGACAGTTTTCAAGTTTAGTTGCTTTAACTGGAATGTTACACAGGAACAGGCAGGGAAGAGGATTAGGACACATCCCCAAAAACCCAAATACCCCCAGTCTCAAACAGCAATGGGCAACTCTGCATGTGTTTGCCATGGGAACGTTGTTCAGCCTAGGCAGTAGATAACTGCTTCCCCAGGGTGGGATAAGGATGAAGGAATGGGAGGCAAAGAGAAAAGGGTCTGAATGCCATTGAAGGATCGCAGGTTCTCTTGATTTCTCCCCCATTTCAATCAATAGAAATTTAGCCATTACCTTGAAAGGGAGCAAAATCAGGCTCATATTATTTATCATAGCTGGAATGAGTCCTTTCCCTCTTACTGGATTATGGGCCAGCTCTAGTGATGTGGCTGGTGCCATTGCCTCATATCGGTGATAGGTGCAGGAAAAGATCCTAAGTTTGGCCTGAAAAGACCAGGATATTCTTTGCGCTTCTATATTAAAATGATCTATATACTCAATAGGTGCTTAAACTCAGCTAACTCACATTGAGATCTGTGCTTATAGTTACCACTATCACTTCAATCAGCTTCTCAGACTACTTTATCACATCATATGCCCATGTGTATCCATGACACAATTTAACATTCAACTCACGATATGACACAGGTTATTATGTTCCTTTCAAAAAAGTTTTCTTTCAGTTTGTTCATCATCTTGATTGAGTTACTGTATTCATAGATGCACAAATTTTTAAGGTACAAAGGGACCATTAAATCATCTAGTCTGATTACCTGTATAACACAGGCAACAGATTTCATCAAGTTATTTCTGTATTAAGCCCAATAACTTGTGTTTGACTGAAGCATATCTTCTAGAAAGGCATCCAGTCCTCAATGAGATGGAAAATCCCACTTCCCTTGGTAGTTTGTTCCAAAGGATACATTGTGATATGTATTCCAAAGGATACAGCTTTTGTATGTATCATGAGGTTTGTTCCAAAGGATACAGCTTTTGTATGTATCATGAGGTTTGTGATAAGTTAATGCATCATACAGTAAATATAAACGCATTCAGTCTCTCACATAAGATCTGATTCATTCTATTTAATTCAATTTTTAAGTATGAGTCAATGGGATATTTTGCTAACAAACTGAAGGCCCTAGTAGTTCAAGTGTTTTAATTATAACATTTGTGTCCTAGGTTTGAGGTTGGTGGGTTTGTTCATTTTTATTCTCCACAAATCTGAGAGGATGTCAAGGAGGATAAATTTAGTAATAGAAATATTTTGATTAAAGTGAATTTATTTTTGTTTGTAGCAGCGTGGCTACATTTTAAATAAAAAGATACAAAGGGTGAAAGTCACCCTGGTGCAGAGTGCCAGCACAAGGCACATATATAAACTAAATTTCACTTAAGCCCTAAAATATCTACACTGTATTCTACATTGTACAATATTCAAGGTCTTAAGTAGGACGTTTTGGGTGGCGCCTTAGTCTTATGCTGGCTTTTTGCATGAATTTCACCACTAGAGCTGTGCAGCTCCCAATGAGTATTAAAAACAGTTTCATAAAATCCAAATATATTCAATAAATAAAATAAAAATATTTATATCACCTGTAATTTGGAAAATTAAAGTTATTGCACCCTGAATTTCACTCCACTTTCCATACATATTATTACATTTTTTTCATATGGGTGTATTCCCCAAATTCAAAGTTTATGAGACCAAGTAGTTCTGTTCATTTTCATCATCTCCTCGTTCTTAATAACTTTCTTGCTGCTGTAGAGAAGAAGTCTGTAATATAATAGGCAAAACATTGTGGGGAGAGCATATAAAATATCAAATTGTGATAGAAAACCCCTGAGGAAAAATATTTACATCACAAAGTGTTCTCTTTTCAAGGAACCTTTGAAGTCTGCCATAGGACTCCACATACAAAAATTTTCCTGCTTTGTTTCTTTTTTAAATTAATCATGTGAACATTTTGGGGGCTTCAAATGTTTACTGGGTGATTATTAACACACTGAAGTACTGAAATAAAGCCTATGAGACTACATATTCACCCTCTTAGCCTTTTTATATTGTATTTTGACAAACCATCAATTGGAATTTTTAATTCAAAACTATTCTCAAATGTTGCAGCATTTTTACACAGTATATTATCAAAGTATCAAGTCCTTTGATAAGGATAATTAAATATGCCAAGTTTGTTTCCATAACCCTAAGTCTGCAATTGCTAAGACTTTTATGATGTTACCACACTTAGTTCAGCTCTCTCTATTCACAGCAAAGTCAATGGCAATGCTCTATCCACTTATAATTCTTAGTAAATTTAGCATTAAATTACTGATAACATAATGAAATTGGTGAAGAGGTGGAATAAAAGCAGTGGACATGAGAAAGTGGGCTCCTAGAAGGCTCATTAGAAACAAAGAAAATCTGATATCTATTGACATCAGTCATCAGAGATATGGGGCATCAAAAAAAGTTGTCAACTGCTGTCCTTGCTGTACAGAAGAAACAATATTTTAGGGCAGTTGAATAAGATAGTAAAAAATTGTGCCCATATTTTATTGCCTAAATCTTTAATTTTGCAAAGAACTAAGCAACTCTTGAAGTTGCCAAAGACCCACCATTGCCAGAAGTCAATGTGGTTGTGGGCTTTTAGCACCTTAAAGGAGTGTTTCGCAAACTTGGGATGCCACTTGTGTAGGGAAAGCCCCTGGTGGGCTGGGCCGGGCCAGTTTGTTTACCTGCCCCGTCCACAGGTTTGGCCGAGCGTAAGTCCCACTGGTTGTGGTTCGCCACTCCAGGCCAATGGGGGCTGCTAAATGTGGCAGCCAGTACATCCCTCGGCCCACGCCACTTCTACCAGCTCCCATTGGCCTGGAGCAGCAAACTGCAGCCACTGAGAGCTGCGATCGGCCAGACCTGTGGACAGGGCAGGTAAACAAACTGGCCCAGCCCACCATGGGCTTTCCCTGAACAAGCGGTGTCCCAAGTTTGGGAAACACTGCCTTAAAGGATTGAGCTCCAACTGCCCTACCCTAGGAGAAGCCAGGCTAGGACCCTCCCAAGGAAAGGGTTAGGATCAAGTGCATGGTTTCCTTATTTGTACATGTATACTTACTGCAAGGCTTTGATCCTTATGCATGCATCTTCTGCAGAATGTTCCATTATGAATAATTTGTGCTGGAGACAATCATGGATAAAGTGTTTCTGCTCATCAACATAAGGGTACAGAATTTATGTTCACCTGTGCTGGGGAATGTTACATTTTGCATCACAGTCTGGTCCCCAAACTTGACGGAAATATTTATGATCCTATCTAATGCCTATTAAAGCAGTAGTTTCAAATGGCTTAACATTTTCTTTGTATCTCAACATAATATCTGAGGGGGGAAATCTCTTCTATTTCATGGTGAATAACTGGCTGATCCTTCTCATTTGCTTCCTCTTTATCCAAGGGATTGGAATTTTACAGGGCTCATGCCCTTGATTTTTGTCATTCATACATACTCGTAACAGAAATTCCATTCCAGAGAATAAGGCCCTATTTATTTTAGATTTCCATAGAAGTTGGCAAATTAAAAGTATTTTAATAAGGGGAGTAATGATAGCACAGAAATAAGGTTTAGACTGAGTGTCTGTGCCAATGAGTGCATTAACGCTATTCAAAAATAGTGTATGTAAAATGGCACACTACTGATAGGAGTTGATTATGATAATTTGGTAGTACAAATTTTTGAAAATCAGATACTATAAAAATATACTGTTAACTTTATGTTAATAAAATATTTTGCTTGATGCCTTTTAAATTATTCATTTGAAGTAGTCTAAAAATATAAAAGAACTGTTATTATCTGTCAATTTACATGATTACTTTAAGTTCACTTTTTTGGTTTAACATTAACAGGATGTAAAATTCCCATCAAGCTTTTGGGTATTTAAAATATGTAATTTTTATGCAAAAATGGGAGGCGGTTAGGATTTTAAGCTTGCCATTAGTATAAATATAATTTCAATTTCTGATTTGAAACTATTTTACACTTCTTAGAAATTACCACGTTTGCTGATTTGAATCATTATTTCTGTTTTGATTATGGATGTGCTCTTCTTAAAAACATATAGTTAGTTAAAAAAATTAAAGGTTAAAAAAAATTGAACTGCTTTAAGAGTTTGATTCTAGATGCTCCATATCACTAGTCTAGGGACAAAGGTCACCCTGGAAGAAGACGATTGATTGAATAATGAAGTCATTCATTTTTAATTAATTTGGGCCACGTATTAAGTAGAGGGAAGTTAATCTAACAGGACTGTCCACAACACTTAAACTGGAACTGCATAGGACAGGGATCATGAGCTGAGCAAGAAGCCTACAAGTTTGGTTGCATGAGAAAGAAGAGTTCTCTCCTGCTTCCCATATAGGCACTGATCAGCACAAGGTACTTAAGCATGTGTCTAAAGTATGCAAGTTGTGCCATTCAGTCATCTGACTTTAATGAGACATTAAACTGCTCAGCTGTGGGTTAACACCAGAAGAATATATCTTCAGCTCACATGAATGCAGGGAGTTCTGACAAGAGGTGTGTCCAGGCCCCATTGCTGTGAGAGGCCTCAGAAAAGAGATGCATTCACATTTTTTTTGCTTCCAGAAAGGCTCTGTGTTGTCAGTGGCTCTGACAGAATTTATCATTGTCCTAGGCTGCTCTGGGAGAGAAACCCCAGAAAAGATATGGCTCCACCCTCACTGGCCCTAATTTCTAGCAATCGTTTAACACTCCATCTACAGGTTGGCTTGAAGCAGCAGCTGAACATGTCTTGATTACCAAGAAAGAGGAGGAATCATAAATGTAGCAAATTCTAGCATGATTTTCAGCAATACGTAGAAATCATGATGAAATTGTGTAATCTACTTGCTATTTGCTATCATTAAAGAGACTTTGTTCGTGTGTTTATTCCAGTTGTATAAAGGTGTCCTGGGGTCCCTGACAACATTGTTTCATTTCCCTTGAACACTGATGAAAATTAACACTATGCTATTTGCATATCAAGGACACCAAAAGAGAAGTTTTCTTGTAAACAACTTGACTGATGCCCCCAGAAACTGTTGAGTAAAAATGAAAGAAAACTAGAAAGATCAGCAAGAGAAGCTGTTCAAAGGGATCTTCCTTGAATGATCAAGGATTCATTAGAGGTAAATGCTCAGGCCCCACAAAGTTCATAACCACAGGTAAAAAAGCTTCATAAAGAAGCAGTAATGTAACAGCTGCTATTGGTGAAGCCTCAGGTACCTTCAGTAAGTAGGCAGAGATTGATACAAAACCAATGAGCATTGCAGTTAATGGATGATAGATGTTCTCCTGTATTTGACAACATGCAATAAAATATATAATTGTTTTTACTGTTAGTTGTTTAATTCAGTAAGTGACCCTAGGGATTTGATCAGTTACCTGGTTCTGATATTTTTTTAACCATTTAACCAAATACCTGGACATTTTAGACATTTAGTCCAAATTTTTCAAACCCGTGTGCCTAAAGTTAGGTACTTAAATCCATATTTAGGGACCTAAATCAATGACCAGATTGTCAAAGACACAAGTCATTGTGGGTCATTGTGACCATCAGGTGCTTAGCATAGAGCTGGTTGGAAAATTTCCCTGAAAACATTTTCTTCCAATGAAAAATGGGTAAAATATCGCCAAACATTTTGTTTCCATTTTCCCACCAGATCTACTTTATGCTTTAATCCAGGGGTAGGCAACCTATGGCACGCGTGCTGAAGGTGGCACGTGAGCTGATTTTCAGTGGCACTCAGACTGCCCAGGTCCTAGCCACCAGTCTGAGGGGCTCTGCATTTTAATTTAATTTTAAATGAAGATTCTTAAACATTTTAAAACCCTTATTTACTTTACATATAACAATAGTTTAGTTATACATTATAGCAGGGTCAGCTTTAGGCCTATTCCCCCAAATCGGGCCCTGCGCCTAAGAGGGCCCCACGCCCAGTGAGAATCCCTTCCCTGGGTAGAGGCGCCTTTTTAATTTTTACTCACCCAGCACCACTCCGGGTCTTCAGTGGCACTTCGGCGGTGGGTCCTTCAGTGCCATCGAAGACCTGGAGTGAGTGAAGGACCTGTCGCTGAAGTGCCGCCGAAGACTTGAAGCACCGCCCAGTGAGTAAGTCCCATGTGGGTTTTTTTTGTTGTTTTTTTAAGTCATCCCTGCTGGGGCCCCATCAAAACTATTCAAATTGGCCCCCGCACTTCCTAAAGCTGGCCCTGCATTATAGACTTATGGAAAGAGACCTTCTAAAAACATTAAAATGTGTTACTGGCACGCAAAAGCTTAAATTAGAGTAAATGAAGACTCGGCACACCACTTCTGAAAGGATGCCAACCCCTGCCTTAATCAGGAAATCAGTTTCATACAGGTGCATTGCTTTAGATTTGAAAAGGTTTCAATCAGCTGGTCAAAAGAAATGGTCTAAATGGAAATAGTAAGGATTTTTATTCCTATGTACATACATGTAGCCAAGACAAAGGCAGTTTAGGAAACAACTTCACTATGACATAGAGAAATAGAATATGTTTAAGGCTATATACTGAGTGCATCTTAGAAGTTTTATTGTAAACTGATGCACTGCAGATAATATTCATTTAGTGGTGTATACCAATCATTATGCACTATTTCACTATTTGGCTTGGTTAAGTTTTTGCTCTATTTACCAGCTTTGTTTACCAGCACATCATGTCCTACAGCAGGGTTGGGCAAATTTTTTGGCCTGAGGGAGTCTTCAGGTTTTGTAAATTGTATGGAGAGCTAGTTAGGAAGGGGGTCGAGGCCCAGCCCCCACCTCCTATCTGCCTCCTCGGGGACTCCTGCCCCATCCAACCCTCTCGTTCCCTGATGGCCCCCCCCAGGACCCCTGCCCCATCCACACACATCCACTCCTTGTCCCCTGACTGCCACCGGAATTCTGCCACCCCATCCAACCTCTCCTCTGATTCCTGATGCCCCCACCCATGGGACCCCTGCCTCATCCAACCACTCCTTCTCCCTGTCTCCTGACTTCCCCCAGAATCCCTGCCTCAGACTGCTCCCTGCCACCCTATCCAATCCCCCGCTCCTTCCTGACTGCCCCCCCCGGACTCCTGCCCCCTTTCAACCCCCTGTTCCCACCCTGATCCCTATCCACACCCCTGCCCCCTGACCACCCCCCAAACTCACCTGCCCTCTATCCAAACCCCCTGCTCCATGCCCCCTTACCGCGCTGCCAGGAGCACCGGTGGCTGGCAGCGCTACAGCCGTGCCACCCGGCTGGAGCCAGGTCACGCCACCGACGCCCCCACCACTCAGCACCAGGTCAAGCCAGGCTCTGCAGCTGCGCTGCCCCAGGTAGGGTGATCAGATGTCCCGATTTTATAGGGACAATCCTGATTTTTGGGTCTTTTTCGTATATTGGCTCCTATTACCCCCCATCACCTGTCCCGATTTTTCACACTTGCTGTCGGGTTGTCCTAGCCCCAGGATCTCACAGCCTCACCACTCAGAGCATTGCACTAGCGGCGGAGCAAGCTGAGGTTCGCGGGGGGGAATAGGGGGGTAGGGGCCAGGGGGTAAGCCTCCCTGGCCAGGATGGTCCTGTAGGCCAGATGTGGCCCACGGACCGTAGTTTGCCCACCTCTATCTTAGAGATACTTTGAATGGTTTGGCAGAAAAATTATGCATCTTGGCTGATGGGGAGGGTGGGGGGAAGCATTTTGATACCTCAGACACTAATTATCCATAAGAAGTTATGGATAGTGAATATTCAGCCTGAAGCCTGTCTGCAGTTAGGCGTTTCGAACAGAAGGGGTTAGAGTCAGCCCTGTCATACATGAGGCTATGGTACTGATAAAGCCTCTGGGGCATGTTTTCTTTATTTTGAGCTGATATAGCATTGTGATGCATAACATCAGGCTGTGTTAAAATGACAATTAGCTTACTAGTGTAAAAGATGGTGGTTTTCCTTAAACAGGAGTTTGTTTAAAAAAAAAATACCTGAAGCAGACACGGGGAAAAAAGTTCTCCCTCAATTTTTCACATTTGTATCCTGTCTTTTATATGAAATTGGGCTAACTCTCTGTGCAATGCGTTTCAATTTGAACTGATTTATCAGGTACATATGTAATTATAACTCATTTGATGAAATATAACCATGCTACATGTAACCATAAAATTATAGATTTGCAGCTTCGGAATGATAAATATACATTCAGTAGACATCTGTTGCATTGACAAGAGGAAGGTAATATGGCATTTCCACATATACAGCTACCTAGATCTCCCCCCAAAAAAATAACCTGCATCTCTGCAAAACACAAACTCTGTGAGATGGTGGAGAGTAGACCTAATTTTGTTTCTCAGGTATATTATTTTCTCTGCCCCCCCAATTTACAAAGTTACCTTCTTCTGAGCAGGGAACATTGGATAGAACTCCCTTCAGAGTTCATCAGTGTCATTCATTCATCCAGAGCAATTCACTATGAAATTCTAACCCCATTTGAAGTCAACAAGAGATTTGTCATTAACTTCAGTGGGGCCAGGATTTTATTCATGGTACTTTTTCTACTCAAGGACCAAGAATGATGCTGCTTCACTACTCCCAGCCCAGGGAGTCAGAAATAAATCAAACACAGATCTCCCACTATTAATACTGAAATGGACCTCTAGGTGTGAAATAATCCCTCCTTCCTAAACTTTGGGGCTGCTTGGGTCCACTTCCCAGCTCTGACTGTTATCTGTCCACTGCCCACCTGGCACCTACTTGGTACCGTTAAATATTTTTAAAATGATAGGATAGATTAAAAAACTCTTTAGATGTGTAATTACATGCCTATTTTGCACAAAATTACTGGTTTTGCACCAAATCAGGAATTGCAAATGCAAATTGCCAGAATTAGTAATTTCTTCTTTCACTTACTGCACTTGTCTTCCACATGTGAACATTACATGTAATAACTCACCTTTCTGAAAATCTGACCCAGAAAATATTGTAGCATTGCTTGCTGTTTTCTAATTTTAGTTTTTCTTAGTTACGCTGCTTTCTTTTTTCTTTTTCTTCTCCCTCAGTCAACTATCATAAAATCCAGACGCTAAACTGTGATAGAAATTTTTTCAATGGCATTTATCTCCTTGGGAGGAATCTGAGCTTGCTTTACTGGCAACTATGAATTACCACTGGGTTTGTCATGTGGTTCGTTTGCAGATGGCCTGCCTGGATTGCTTGTTTCTACCGCATGAAATCTGCCCTTGGATCCCACTGTGATTCTGAGAAATGTATGCACTATCAGCTGCATGAAAACAAGATCATGTTTCACTTGTCTATGACATTAATCCTCATTGTCTCAGCCCTAGGGTTAGTTATATAATACAGCTGCTGCTTCAGGTGAGAAAAGGTAGGAGTATCAGGGGGATGGAATGGTGAGCTATAATGAAGGACCTCGCACAGACATCATACATCCTGGCTTGCCCTCGTGAGATGCTACTATAGCTGATAGGGAGAGTGAGTGGGAAAGAATTCTCACATGCAAGCTTGAGTCCATTACTGTATCAAAATGAAACCTTTTTTTTCCTGGGCTCACCAGTACTAATAGGTCTTAAATGACAAACTTTCCTAGTTTATATTAACAAATAAAAAGTATTGGCATATTTCCTAAAATAGCAAGCTTCTTTTTTTCACAAGAGCAATTTCCATGTAGAAAGAAGCTCTTTGGGTCAGTGTAATTCCCCACTTTTTCCCCCTGCTGCCTCCTTTCCGATGTAATTTGTTTCTGCACAGGGCCCTGGTTGATATAAAACCAGAGGCAACATTGTGGCTTGTTATTGAGGGTTAGTTTCACTGATACAATTTACACACATACAAATACAAATTCTAGCCCTGCCTCTAAATATTTTAAATATGAAAAAACTCTGGTTACTCCAAAGAGAACTAATGAGCTTACAACACTAGCACGTACATCATGGTTTTGGTACGAGATTACACAACAGCCTAAATGGTAAGAATATAAATACTATGTCCTGTTTTGTTCTTTATGAACTCAGTGCTCATGAAAGGTGTCCAGTTATTAGCTCGTAAGTTTGTTCTTTTATCCAGAAACACAAGTACAGCTTGGATGTGAACAGCAAGGATCATATTTTCAACAAAGCTCAGTGCCCATTTAGGCACTAAACACAGTGATCAGTTTTTCAAATCCACTGAGTGCTTTGGAACATTTGGCCTGATTTTTGGTGCTGAGCAGAACTGGTTGAAAGTTTTCCAATGGAATGTTTTTCTGTCAGAAAATGACATTTTGTCACAACAAAAACTTTCTGTGGGAATGTGTTGGTTTTGATTCAATTTAATTTAGGAAAAAACATTAAGTATTGAGACATATTCAGAATGGAACATTTCTTTTTTGTTTGTTTGTTTCATAACCTTTAAATAATTTTTATTTTATATTATAAAAATTAAAAAAAAAGTCAAAAATGAAATGGCTTGATTTAACAAACAAAATGTTCTGATTAACCCAAAATGAAATTGTTTTGAAATTTTTGTTTCTCTGGAAATGTCAAAATTTGAGAATTTACCATGAAATGGAAAATCTTGTTTCTGCACCGCTCGAGTGCTAAGCCCTTGAAATTGTGTCCTTGAGGTCCTTTGAAAATTTGGCCTTTTCTAAGTAAATCTACACTGCAATAAAAAATCTTTGGCACTGACTCTCAGAAACCAGGTCAGCTGCACTGGGGCTTGGGCTGCAGGGCTAGAAACTGCAGGGTATACTTTTGAGTTTTTGCTGGTGCCTGGGCTCCATCACTTCCTCCTTGTGGATCTCAGAGCCCAGGCTCCAGCCCAAACTTCTACACTGCAATTTTATAGCCCCGCAATCTGAGTCCCGTGAGTCCAAGTCAGCTGAGCCAGCCAGCTGCAGTCGTGTCATGGGTCTTTTATCGTACTCTAAGAGTTTACTCTGAAAGCCAGTGTGCTTGAAGAAACTCCAGGAGAAGTGAGCTTATTCTTTCTTTCTGACATTTTGATACATGTGGATCCTAGTGCTTGCTTTTCCATCATACCACTTTATAAAGCTTCATATAGAGCTGGAGCTGATATCAACAAAAATGACGAGCTGGCTGGCGTTCAACAGGTAGGTCCTACTGCAATTATGCAGTCAGCAGGACCAAGAAAAAGCTTCTTTCAAAAAGTGATTGCTCTCCCCTGTTTCTATTGACTCCTCTAACATAAACAAATGCTTAAAAACATTATTCCAAAAAGATTTTTGTTATATGTTTTCCAGGTGGTTTGATTTTAATTTTTTAAAATTATTTTGCACCCTCTTCTAAACTTCCAGTATTGGATATTGGATGTGAGGGATCAGCAATCTGATCCATTATGTCAGGAAATGGGATATTAGGTTTGCTGGGACAATTGTCTGATGTGCTGTGACAAGAAACAAGATACTAATCTAGATGGACCGGTCACCTTACAGGCAAATATGATAGAAAACATACTGCAAACAGATTGGACGTTAATAGGCTTTTAGAATGTGAAATTTCAACATTTGAATCAGTTGCAGAAGGATTTTATTAATTATTATTAACATATGTTGCTATGACAAAGAGCCTGATTTTGGAAAAAGCAAAAATGAGAAAAATAAGTTAATTATCTGACAATAGCAGACTTGCCTGACAGAAGAAAAGTTGTCTTCCATCTCAGTGCACAAAGGAGAGATTGAGAAGATTATTGGGCCATATTCTCTCTTGACATTCACTTGCAAGACGCCCCCTGAGTTCCGTGGGTGTTGAATATGTGTATTTGAGGGCATAATTTGGTCAGTTCATAGATCTGCATGAGTCAGAGAATATAAAATAGTAGGATGTAACAAATTACAAGGTACAAATGTTGCACCTGCTCAATTTCCCCTTTCTTTCCCTCTTTCTGAAGTAAAAAAGTTATAAACTAAAACAACACCCCTGCCTTCTGTTTGATTGCTGAGTAAAGGTTAGTGAAAGGGAAAAAATGTTAAAGTACATCTTCCTGGGGAGTAATTATGAGTAAAGACATAGCTACAATTTTTGTTTCTACAGTGTCTTACCACCTGGTTTCTCTGTAAGTGACCTTGAGATTCTAAGATATTCACTCAGTGGTAGTTTGCCACTTGAAGTTAAAAATTATTTGCCTTCCAGCCATGGGGCTGGCAGCATTCTTCTTCTTGTATAGCAATTGTTCCACTCTGACATTTATGATACAATTGTGCTTCCATGCAGATTCCACTGTTTGCTATTTATTTGCATTTTATCACATTTATTTTAACACACAGTCTTCCATACTCATTTGCAAATCCCCTGAAATTAGCTAAGAATCATAGTCATAATTTTTCAGCACGAATTGGACATTTACAAGTTGCTGAAAGGCTGTGCTGGCTATGGGAAAAGGTGTAATCCAAGCACTAATCTTATGAGCATCCATTTGAATAACCACCTTCTATAGACAATGGAAATACCCTGTCTATAGGATTTCTGAGGAGGCTTTTAGATCCAGATTATCCACTGAATTCTGGCCCCTTTTCACTGCCACACTAGTGAAAAAGAACCAGAAAATAGCCAGATCTTGGTCTGTTCTCCATTGGCTCCTGCCAGTGTGCCAGTTCCCATGCTCAGATATGTTGGTATCAGGGGTAGGGAAGATGCATGGCTGGAATGTTCCACTCTCCAGGTATGCTCTGCTGATGCATGATTCCTTGCTCTAACCCATGCCAGGGCTTAAAGAGTACAGATGTATTCTGAGAATCTGGGACCAAAAATTGGCTCTCTGATAGACCCCTTCCTTTGCAGTTGGCAGAAGCTCAGCAAACAAACATTCTAGGCCTTAAAGTGTTTATATATGAAATATTTATAGATATATTTAGTAGAGCTTTTCACTTTTCAGTAGTTATTTCAAATCTATCGAAGGTTAGCAATGACCAAAAGTTGTTCTCATCTGATGGTCAATATTATGTGGTGGACAATATGAAATGAGTTTGATGCTTTCATCCAAGTCTCTGTTGATAAGGGTCCATATCACACAAACCACCATGATAGGTAGTAACCATTATTTGTGGCAGTGTTAGGAAACAGGCAAAGAATTGAATAGGCAGAGAGATTGAACCTGCTTCTAGCCTTCCCTTACCCCAAGAAAACTGGGACAAGTTATACTCATCAGTGCACAGAGCATGCAGTTTGGATTGCTGAAATCACAATGATAACACAGACGTTTTACTAGCTGTACAGTACTTGGTTCATATATAAAGATGAAAAGACAAGATATTGCTGATCGCCTAAAAATTTTTGATCCTGTTTAAAATAAATCACATACACTTTTCTTCAAACAATGTGGAGAATTAACCTGGTAGAAGAAGGAGAAAGTTTTACAGCCACTTATTAACCAAGGCACATAGCCTGGCTTGTGTGTTTTGGAAAAGCTTCAGACATACTGGCAAAAGATCAAGGCTTACATGGACGCTTAATATAATTTGCCATTTTTATGTTGGATTCTGCCTCATGACTAGTGAGAAGTCGTCACTGATTGCTGTTTTAAAGGAAAGTAATAGTCATTCCCCATACGGCACAAATTAACAGTAAGATGCAGAAAATATTGGAATTCAGATTGGATGCCACTATGTAAGAATAGATGAATAACATGACAAATGTTTGCATGAATAAGAATTACTTATCTGTCTTTTAGATAAAGGCAGCCTATGCTGTGTAACTTACAACAAAATTGGAGTTGTGTTAGTTAAAGTGTTTTCTAGGAATAGACAATGAGATAAGAGGAAAAACTTTTGAGTTTAAGCCCATCTGAAGATTGAATATATAAAGAGTGTACAAAGAGAAGAAGTATTTGAGAATCAGCATAGAGGAAAATGAAAAAGATCTGAGGAAACAGCAGTAAAAGGGATCTTGAAGACTTATGAGACTAAGTCCACCATTCGTCTCAAGAATTTATCATCATTTTCAACACTGCCTCTATTTAAAAGTCTGTGCAATGCAAAGTATTTAGAATCATTTTCCCTCTGGAATTTTCTGAGATTTGGTGCTTCAAGCACCAAATACATCCCCCTTATAGTGTTTGATATAAATTCACACCAACAGTGCTCAGTAGAATTTTCCAGAAATTAGTATCCTTTTCCACACATTGCAAAGGTTCACCAGGAATAAAATTATTGGTTAACAATACAGAGGTCATTTTAAGAAATTATTGAATGGCTTGTACAACTCCCTACAAATCACCATTTTGCAGTTTATCCCTCAGAACAATATATGTATCAATTTCCATATCACCCTCTGGTGAAACCACATATCTTGCTATGATTTAAACTGGTCCAAATGGTGCTTTCATCATAAAGAAAGTGAGATGTGGTATGTCTATCCCATAATGAGGCAAAGGGGGTGGTTTACATAACAACACACATAAGAACAGCCATACTGAGTCATACCACTGGTCCATCTAGTCCAATATCCTGCCTTCCAACATTAGCCAATGTCATGTGCTACAGAGGGAATGAAGAGAACAGCAATCATTGAGTGATCCACCCCATGTCATCCACACCCAGATTCTGGCAGTCAGAGCCCAGGAACATCGAGAGCATGGGGTTACATCACTGACCATCTTGGCTAATAGCCATTGATGAACCTCTCCTCCATGAATTTATCTAATTCTTTTTTGAACTCTGTTATAGTTTTGGCCTTCACAACATTCCCTGGTAATGGGTTCCACAGGTTAACTGTATTGCGTGAAGACTTACTTATTTTTGTTTGTTTGTTTGTTTTAAACCTACTGCCTGTTGTTTGTCATTGATTGCTTTTTCTATAGAGCAGTAGCAAAAACTGTTGTCAGAGAGCCACGGGAAAAAAAAATATTTTTTTGTAAATCTTTGGAGACCATGTAGATTATGTTAGCTGATAAATGTTGCTGCAGCTCTTAATTTTGTGGCCCCTATGTATATTTACCTATTGTGCCATTTGTTGGAAAAATACTTTAATTTTCATTTTTACAAAAGAAACACAGTTGGCCATTTTAACTAAACTGTTATATAAAACAAAAGACTTAGAGATGCCATAGATTTTTGTAAAGCAATTCTCTTTTGTATTATAGGCTTATAATTTTCCTCAGTTATTGTAGCTTGGATAATTGAGTATAGCATGCCCACCAATGGCACTGTATACTTTTCATCATAGACAAAACTATGTTTATCTTCTCTCTGTCTTCCATGTATCATTTTGAAAACTGACCCCTTGCTGCCTTTTTTCACTGGGAGACAATCACTGAACCATGAGGAAAAGAATGAGTCTTGTGTCTATGTGACATATAAACACATATACACATGCATAAAATAGTCTTTAGAAGTCCTTTCTTTAGGACAAGTAATTGCTCACATTCTCAAAATGGTGTGATAGGGTAATCCAAAATAGCAATTACTAGCTTAAATTGAAATTGTTCTTGAGAACTTTATTTGGTATTTATGGCTGCTTTTATAAATGTTTACTGCATTATTGTTAGTGGATGCAATGGATAGCTGGTGCTGTTAATTAATAAGGCTATTTTTAGGAGGAAGGCATGCTATATTTGTACGCCAGGCTCATGTGCTCAGTATGGTTATTTATGCAATGCATGCTATTATTATATTTCAAAAATTGATACACAGTCTTTTTTAAGATATGGTACATATTTGTTAGTAATCAAAGAAATACTGGGGTCATATCCTCAACTGGTATAAATCAATGTGGCCTGCTGAAGTCCTAGCATTGTGTCTAAGGAATTAACCTTTCCTCTGTTTCTCTTAAGTTTTCTCTAAAAATGCAACTAATTTTGCTTCATAAACCTGCTTGGGTTAGAGGTGTAGGTGATTTTTAGGAGGGAAGTGGTGGCAATACTGTGCCAATGGATGGAATCTTCCTGTGTTTCTAAGGATCCCAAATTACTGAAAAAAAACCATCAATCTGACTTTTGCAAACACACTGGCCAAACTCCAAAACTATCTTGTTTTGGATGAACTTAAGAGACTGTATTTTCTTCATTTTTCAGAGCTTTGCACTCTGTTTAGATGCCTAAAATTCCTGTTACAATATTGCAGGCCCTTGGCTAATACTATCAGTAGAAAAGAAGTGAGGATCACAAATATTGTCCTGTGGTACTATGAGCCAACTGTGGGGAAAATCTGCATTAACAATGTGAACACACAATACTTCCCACTTACCACAATTACCAGGCACCTTTACACAATGGCAATGGTCTTGACTAACTTTATAGCAGATACCATTCTAACCAAATAGCTCTTGCACTCCTAACCATCTAAGATATCCAGTACATACAGGAGGCATGCAGAGTAAATGTATGCTTCCTAGCCACCTAAGTCAAAATAAGTTTGGTTGTTCTGAGTCTCTGTTGCTAGAATAAAAAGTTATCTCTGGCTTCATCCAGCCCTAAAGTATCTTTCCGTTTTAGTATAGTTATATTTTAAGACTGTAAAAGATACATTTCAGGTGTAATTGAATCAAGCAGCATTCAGGTTGATTAGATGAGTAAAATCTATGGATGTGTCTACTTGGAAATAGCCGGCTAAAACACCAAACTAGCTTAACAGAGGGGAAAAAGCTTCGGTTGGTATATTTCATAAAGTCTTAGTCATTAAATGAGGAAACCTTATTCATAAGCTTTCAGCCACATGGGTTCTAAAGCATTTATGGTTACTAGTTTCCTTATTAGTAAGTTCATTTTTAAAATGAGCAGCTTAAAGCGTATATTCAAAAGAGTACATATCCTTAAGTTCGTATCTGAGTTATATATCCCTCTCCATAGTACATTCAGTAATTTCAATTCACACATATAATATAAACCAATAAATAATATTCTATATAGTGGTATAAGCAGATATGAAACACCCATACTTGTTTATTATTATTTTTATGGCCTGTACATTTAGGGCCTGATTTTTAAACATGCTAGTGAGGCCAATGTGTGCAAATATGAACACAATTACTGTAACAGAATGTGTAAACCACAGTACTTACCTGTTCAAATATGTAATTATCTAATTTGCAAGCACAGTCACAGTAACTGACAGTGCAAATTGGGTGTACAAATGTGCATGCTAGTTTTGTATCTACCTTTAAAAAAATGTTAAAAATCAGATAGTCTTGCTTTAAGAAGAGGAAAGTGTAATTCTTCTTTCTGAATCAGATATTCCAATTACTGAAAACTATTATAGGTTTGAGGTTGCTGTATTTATAAGGACAAATACTGAACAATGTCTCCATCTTTACAGTTTCCAGAATTTCTTAACACAGAGAAGCTAATTTCCTACAGCCAGTTAAGCTTTGCTACTAAGAAACAGCTCTATGTGGCATCCATTAAGCCTGTGCAACAGGTGAAGAGGGAAAGAAGGAAAACAGTCAAGAAGCCACCTATTAATAGATGTAGGTGGGTGGGAAGGGGGAGAGGCAGAGCAAAAACAGCAGCTGCAATAGCAGCTGCACTTTCTGCCAGATCCAGCATTTCACCAGACCCATCAGTATTTCCCATTATATATACATTATTAATACAATCATTATTTTTAATTAATAATGCATATATAATAGGGAATACTGGTGGATCTGATGAAAACTCTGGAACTGGTGCCTACTTAATATATACACACATTTCTTTCCTACTGGTAGTAGTATTCCCCATTATAGGCACAGAAAATCTCTCTCAAGACAGGAAAAAAAATAAAATAAAAACACCTTCTAAACTGGGTTAACAGTGAAAGCATGATCGCTGTATTTCCTTTAATCCTGCAGAATGCTGCTTTATGTTTGCTGTGTGGTGTTTTCCTATAAATAAATGAATAAAGAATAATTCTAAACAAGCAAAGAGAAAAATTTGGACAGCTGGTTGATTTCTGTTCTATTTCTTCCCCAAAACAAAAACTACAAATTAATTTTGTTTCCTTTTTCCAGTTTCTTGCCAGTGCTCGACCAACACCTGAAGGATCCTGAACAAACCTCAGAGTAAGTAATTAACATTCAAAGCCTCAGCATTCAGACACCCTTTACACTTTCTCTTGCTTGCAACTAGCAAAAAAAAATTCCAAACAAGCTTTTAATTAACAGGTGAGTTTAATTGATATGTAGGTTGTCTCTGAACAGAAAGGACCTTAGTGAGGAGGAGGGGAAAAGTCCATCATACTCACAGTTGAAGACCATTAATCCATTTGCACCTGGATGTTTTGAAGGAATCAATTTACTGTAGTGAAGAAAGGAGGTAGAAAATCAAAAGATTGGAAAGCAGCAGAGAAGGAAGAGCTCTGCTATAACTGAGTGTGCTTATCAGAGTGATTTTTAACTTTTATGAAGTACCCCAGTAATACTTTCTTCCAGGACAGAATTACTATGTAAGTAATTATTGCATTAATGGGATATACTTGGTAGAACTCATATATTTCTAGGCCACCTTATAAGATTGGGCATATTGTTTGCTGACTAAATGTTGTCAGCCTTTTAGCTGCCCATTTCAAAATAGGTAGATAATGAAAATATCTAACCTATGCTTGTATCTACAAACAATTCTTGAGAAATTGATAGCCCAGCCTACAAGGCACCCAAAAATAATGTGAAAATACCAAGTAACCGAGCATATGAGAGAGTCATTTTCAAGTAAGCATAGATGTACACCATTTGATCAGATGAAAATATGATTGTGAATAATGGGATGACTGTTCTGTGACTGGGCCCCCAGGTGCAATTTTGGATCTGCTAAATATCTGAGTGTATGGGGTTGTTTATTTAGTTAAATATGGAAATGGAGGCTAAAATTTCAGAAGAGAGAAAATGTTAGTACATTATTCAGCTCCTCATCAAAGGTGGTAACTTGCATGCATTATGTGAAAGAAAGAGCAGCATCATAATATATACAGGAATGAAAACTTTTTAATGTGGAAAGTTGCTGTGTTTTTGAATAGGGTGTTCTTCCTTCCCATTCATTTCATGGCAACATTGAGTATTTGTGGGATTCTTTAGTTCTGTTTTTTAACTGTTGGCTTCAGAAAGTAGTCCAAAGAACCATGAATGCTGGTAACAAATGTAATCATATGTGTAAGTAGCCAAATATTCACAGAGACTGACCATATTATCAAGACGTTTGCTTATTTCTAGTATGCATCTTGCTTGCACATTTTAATACTATGGGCTCTCTTTGTATACTCAGAATAAAATCTGCATCAGGTCTGTCATATGCAGTATGACAAGCATTCTGGTAAATAGTTTGTATGATTAGGGCCCTGTGAGACATCTTTCTCCTTCCTTCTATGCCACCTGTGCTATCCTTACTCCTGTTGCTGAGTGCTTATTGCCATATGTAGTCCTACTGAATTTACTCATGTGTAGATCTATTAAGTGGTCACCCAGTTAAGAGTTGCACGCACTTTAGGAGATTTTTCTAATTGGTCTATGCAAATCCATGCATTAATATTTAGAAATTCTTGTTTTGGTATTAAAACAGCATAGCTTGTCTCTAAGAGCATTTAATCTATCTTTTAAAAATAAGTGGACTTTCTCAAACAGTGATGTCCTCATTTATCTTCCCTGAAAGATGATATTTCACAATCAGGTGCACCTATCATAATAAACCATTAAAATGACTCCAGTCTTTCAATGTATTTTTAGAATTTCATATTTCACCAAGTGTTGTTATATATAATTCATGGCAGTGGGATATGATGGGATACGACATTTATCTCATTTGTGAAGAAAGACCAAATAACTCACAGCTGCGTATCTTCAAATAAATTATAATCATCCTCACTCACCAGCTTTTATCTTCTTATTTCTCTTCACTTTAATTTATGTTCTGTGAAATATTAATTCTCTTTTGAGAAACTTGAGTGGCAGAACTGCAAATGTCTACATCCTTATCAAAGCACAAGGAAGTTCCAGGTTTTTATGCTTATAATTAAGCTAGGTGTGTGTTTGAAAAGAGAATTCATACTGGACATGAAAATCTGAATAGGGGAAACAGTAGCCCTGAGAGTAGTAGGATAAACTGATGGTACAGAATTTTTTCTGAAAAGTATCCTCTCTTTCCAGATATTTAAGTTTGGGCTTTATCCCTTTTTCTACACAGGCACATAAAGTCATCTCTCTGTTTCATAACTCAGCAGATCCCTTTTTCTCTCTTTGGGCCAGTCGCTAGCGGGTGACATCTCTCACATAAAGTGTTTCTAATTTTGGTTCTGTTGATGTTGCTAGGTAATGATTTTCCTAGGTCGCAGAGTGATGATGAACTCAGTTATTAATTTAATGCAAAATCATTAGTATGGGATGTAGTGTTCTTCTGTGGATAGAGCATTTAACTGTAACTTAAGGAGAGCCAGGTTTTATTACTGGCTCTACCACTGGCATGCTGTGTGCCACTATGCAGTCAGTGCCTCTCTGTGCCTCAGTTTCCACTTCTGTAAAATGGGGATAATATCACCTCCATTGTAAAACACTGGAGATTTACTGATGGGGAAAATGCTATATTTATTAAATTCTATTGAAATTATTTTCAGAAGCACCCAGAAACCTCTTATTAGGCACCTACCTACATCTTTAGGTGCCTATGGGAGATGTGGCTGGATACTGCTGCACAACCATATTGATGATGCAGTTGACTCCAGCCTATTACACTGTATGGCATGAGATAGTCAGTGGGATGTATGACTATGCTCATTGTGTCTTGTTGGACATGCAGAAGTTTCTCATGCTAATGATAAATCTGAGTGTGTCCATTAGGTGTTTGAGTTCCAGGATGGAACTAAGATGGAGCTGGCATAAGACTACCTATCTGCCTCTGAGGAGACATATGTTTGCTCCTCTGTGTATTCACTTTTGGCCAGTCTTTTTCACTGAGGTTCTGAATGTACTAGGCATGCTCCATGCCACAGTATGTGAGCAGGATCCATGTTCTTTCTGCTCAGCCCAGGCCAAAAGGGAAGGAACTGGGCCCACTGTTGGTAGGGATTGCCAATATTGTCTCCGTAAGAGATGTCTCTCTTCAAGAAAGCTATTGTGTGGCCTCTACTTATGAAACCATATTTGTCAATGAAGATGCTGCCATGTATTCACCTGGATTCATCCTTGGGGAAACATCATTAAGGAGCTAGTGGCAATTCAATTTCCCATGATGTCTGTCTTTCACATTCACTTTAAAATTCCATCCTTTCTGGGCTGCATTGGATGATGAGCTATCACCCTCCTTAGATACAATTGATCATGACATTTTATGGGGATATTTACAGTCATTACTTGGAGTATTCAGTTAAGTATTCTGTTCATTTTTGCTTGACAGGTCCAAATGTAGGTTTAGGCCAGTTGCCTTCCTGCCCAACAGCTATTTATCAAACCTCCTGCTCAGTGTGTATATGAGGCTGCTTGGAGAGTTGGTTAGAAAACATGGACTGCTACTAATGATCAGTTCTACATTTCCTTCATATAAAATTTCGCTGGTGCAGTGAAGCAAACTACCCATTGGACTAGTTTCTCATCCCCATGAGAGCTGCTTCATGACACTACAGTGGTACAAACCTTAAAAGGGGTCTACCAGCTGGTCAGAAATTACCCTGTGCTGAAGAATTTCCAGTTCTTGAGACTGACATAGCCAGTTCTACACCAACCCTTCTAAGCCTCAGTTGTAAAAAGAGGCATGATCAAAGATGTGACTAGACTTCCCCTCTATTCTAGCTATTCCCAACTGCTGGAGCAGGTGCGGAGGGTCATTGGCAGCTGCCATATTTATTCTTTCTTTATTTAGATATTAAAAAGATATCTATGCAGAGGTTCCAGGTGCCTGGCATTTAATTAATATTACATATAACAGCATTAAAAACCAGACATTCAAACTGAAAAAAATAACTCAACTCAGCCAAGCAGCTCCTTTCCACTGCCCAACATTCTGGTAACATACACTCAGCCCTCTCCAAAATCCCTGCTAAACAGATGGTGTTTGTAGTGTGCCCAGAAGGTCACTGAATTCAAAGAAGGGGAAGAGTTTCCAGAGTTATGGGGCCTTCACAGAGAAGGCCCTGCTGGCAACCCAGACTCTGTGGCAGCATATCATGGAACATTCCTGAAGATGATCTAAATTGCTTTTGGGATTGACCCAAGGATCAGGGGTGAAAAGGCTTAAAGGCACCTTTGTGTCCTCTTCCCTGGAGCTGGGCATCAAAATCCTATCCCAAAGGTCTGTCTCAATAGCTTTGTAAAACTGCAGAATGGCAGAGGGCAAGATGGCTAAGGCTTAATCCAGATAATACCATAGTGATATTGGTGGACTGGGCATCAGCAACTGGAGGACTTGGCAGGGGTAATGCTGGCAATCTGGACGACAACTTATCTTTCAGAGTTTTTCTTTCTTATTTTGTTTAATTAAAAATATCTATTTTATTTTAACAAAACAAATATTTAAGTATTTAAATCCATTTAAATAAAAGGATTTCACTGTATATTGAACAGTGATCACTGCTGTACATTGAGATTCAAATTAATGAATCAGACATTATGGTACTATCCACTGGGGCTCATTTAAAAGCAAGTGCATGGCAGAGCTGGGAACGATCTTAAACACAAATGTCTGATTTCATTAATTTGTCCCTCAATATAGAGTAACAATCATCATCATCAATGTGCACCATCATGAAATATTCTTAAAATAGGCAGTTTTCAACTTTATCATAGGGTGAGTCATACTTTTAATAGAGATTCTCACAGACCCCCTACCCCTATCATTCGTCATCGCATTACATCCCTGCAGCCTCTACAGTAATTGCTTACATGGAAGAGTCATATTTAATATACAATGATTATATGTGACATATTAGTTAATCATAGCATCACACAATACATTAACAATAAACTAAAATCATTTGGCTACATAGTTGTCTTGTAATGCAGTTTAGCATCCTGAAAAAAGGAAAGCTGGCATCAGATGATCAGCTAGCTCTCTAAGGGCCACCAGCCGTTGATATGTAGTAGTTAAACTAAAAATATAAATGGGATTGGGAAAGAAGAGGAAGACGTCCAAATGTTAAAGCAGGATGAACAAAAAAGGAAATTATTATAGATGCTTGTTCCTCAGGAGATTTTAGTCATTTTGAGGTGCAATGATTGAATGTCCAAAGAGCAGGAGATAAAACAAGAGTATTAATGTTACTACTTAGATGAGATAGAAGTTAATCTACTGAATGTCAATCTTTACTGAGATCCTGTACAATTTTTAACATAGCCCTGTATACCAGTGGCATCAGTCTGTACTGATCAGCTTTTTTGCAACCTCTCCCTATGGCAATGTTTTCTTTATATACGCTCATTTCTTTTATTATTTAGCATGATTAATGATCATTGATATTAGTGTGGAAGTAGAGGGGAGGCATATCGTACCTTAATTGTTGTATGTATAAAAACCATCATATTAAAAGGCCACTGTAAAGAGTCTATCTAAATGCAAAAATCTGGACTGAGCAGGCAAGGAAAATCTTGCCTGAGTAATGTTAGGGTTTATAAACACAGTTGTAGGAATGTGTGTATATTATGACTACTCCATAAATGAATGTAGTGATGAGGATGATGATCAGTAAAGAGCCCATATATGTGTGCTTTGTAGTCAATCCACACACTGTTTTTTCTGAGAGACGTGAGAGGTATTATTCTTATTTTGCACATGGGGAAACCTGGGACAAAAGAGTTACATAGTGAATGAGTGGCAGAACCAAGATGAGAACTCTTGAGTTCTTGGTTCCTATTCCAATGCTTGGATCGAGACACGCTACCCCATGACATTTTAATATTGTTTCTATTCCATATTTACTACAATTCAGTTTTAACTTGGATGAATGTAGTGATAACAAAGAGTGCCTTTCAGCAGTGTTTGGACATTGCAGCCTACTGTTTACCCATAGAACAGCACTAGAGCAAATCTCCCCACACCACTCTTCCAGTATGCCTCATTGCTGTGAAAGAGTAGTTTGTCTTTTTGGGCCTCTCTTTCTGAAGTGTCAAATATTGCCAGGGTTGCTTTCTGGGATGTGATCAGGTAACTTTTATAAAACCATAGAGAAAGAGAGAGTTGGCTGTGCACTGAATTTAGATCGTGATCTCCACAGGGCAGAGGCCTTGTCTTTTAATTGCATATAAAATTAGAGAGAGAGAGCATGTGCGCTTGTATCATGCAAGTCACTGAACATCATCATCATCATAGCATCATTCAGTCTCTATCAGCCTTAACTACATTTGAACAGTACATTGCTCTAGACAGGTACTCCACGAGTGTTATGAATTAAGATTTTCTTGTTGAAAAGCTTTACTAGTGCCTACTCTCCTAACCAATCAAGATGTGGCAAATTGTTCTGAGGTAAAATTTTCAAAACCTTCACTTAAAAGCCTAACTAAATCTCATGTAAAATCAATTTCAATTTTTATTTACCATTGCGAGTCAGTAGGACTTACCTTTCACTTAGAAGCCTATTTCCTTTATGCTGTACTAGTTTTTAAACCCTACACTTTTTTTATTTGGTTGGTTGGATTTTATTTTTGTTTGATTTTATTTTTCCTCTCACAGAGTTCCTCTGTGGCTGCCATTCAGTTTCCAAAATACTTACTGCCACTTGGACATCAGAGTCCAGTTAGCCATTTGTGGCCATTGCCCTGTCAGCAATCACTGAGGCATTACAATTCTCCTTAGTATGTCATATGTCATGGGGGGAAAAAAACATGTTTAAGATCTTATCTGGATGATAAAACATTTTGAAATTTCTATGCATGTGTCATAAACAGATAGTTAAGGGTTAATGTCTCTTACCTGTAAAGGGTTAAGAAGCTCAGTAAACTTGGCTGACACCTGACCAGAGGACCAATAGGGGGACAAGATACTTTCAAATCTTGGTGGAGGGAAGTCCTTTGTTTGTGCTTTTTGTTTTGGGGGTTGTTCGCTCTTGGGACTAAGAGGAACCAGACGTCAATCCAGGCTCTCCAAATCTTTCTGAATCAGTCTCATGTTTCAAACTTGTAAGTAATAGCCAGGCAAGGTGTTAGTCTTATTTTTGTTTTCTCAACTTGTAAATGTTCTTTTTTTTGCTGATAGGATTTTACCTCTGTTTGCTGTAACTTTGAACCTAAGGCTAGAGGGAGTTCCTCTGGGCTATCTGAATCTGATTACCTTGTAAAGTATTTTCCATCCTGATTTTACAGAGATGATTTTTACTTTTCTTTCTTTAATTAAAAGTTTTATTTTTAAGAACCTGATTGATTTTTCCTTGTTTTAAGATTCCAGGGGATTGGATCTGGACTCACCAGGGGCTGTGGGGGGAAAGGAGTGGGGATGGTTAGTTTCTCCTTGTTTTAAGATCCAAGGGATTTGGTCTGTATTCACCAGGGAATTGGTGAAGTCCCTCAAGGCAACCCAGGGAGGGGAAAGTTTAGGGGGGACAGATAGTGCTCCAGACACTGGAATTCTAGATGATGGCAATGTACCAGATCTAAGCTAGTAATTAAGCTTAGAAGTGTCCATGCAGGTCCCCACTTCTGTACCCTAAAGTTCAGAGTGGGGGAGGAACCTTGACAGCATGTCATCCAGTCTGAGTAGGTCCTCTTACAGAGCAGAAAAAAACAGCACATTACTGTGCTTTCACTACCAGCCAGATGAAGACCTGCTGAAGTCTGTAGAAAAAATCCCATTGACTTTAGAGGTGCAGGATCTGGACCCAAGTTTGCAGTGTGTTTTCTTCCTTTTTCCATTTTTAATACAAATCGTTATATTACTTGACTGTCCTTGTGTAGAACTAAATAATTCTTGCTCCTCTTTTAGCTTTATCATTTTGAGTCCTAGAATCAATGCAGCAATGTATTGCTTATTCTGCGGTTTATTTTCGCATTACATTTTCTCTTACCCTCTGCGATGAGAACTACTGTAGGTCTAGGACACAATGATTTTCATGGCTCCTTTTAGAAAGGCCACTGTATGGGTAAGCAAGAGAACAGCATGAAAAAGAACTGGGCAAGTTAGTAGCTGAGGCTGAGCTATCCAACCTAGAGGGGAGCTGAAAATTTATGTTAAGGATATATAATAGTGGAGGAGTGACATAGAGAGAGGTGGGAGTGAAGAGGTGGGCCAAAAGAAGGAATTGTAGAGCTGATTAAGGATAGTTGACTGTTATAGGATTAAAATGTTGCTCCTCTTTGATCACTAAACTGATACCCGGGTGCTACGTCAATGGAGTGTTGGGATCAAAGGGTTAAAAAAATATATAAACTGGGGACACAGATGGGGTTAATCTGGTGTTTAGTATGACTATTTTGTCTCTCTCTTTCCCTTTTCTGTCTCTCTTATATCATTATTCAGTTCTGTGCATTAGATCTTCTCTAGTCTTTGAAGTCCTACCTTGCGTGCTGTTTTTTCTTCAAAAACATTTTTTGCTTATCTACAGATTCACAGCTTTGCTGCTGCTCTTATGTTAATGAAGCATTTTCTCAGGGATGTATTTATTTTCATTCATATACCATTGTGGTCCTATTGCCTCTGTTCTGAATGTTGTTCCAGTTCTTAACAGCCTCTTTTCATCATTGCTTTTAGCATGTCCAATCCTCATACATCAGTCTTTTGGAAAGTTTAATTCCTCAATTCTTCAACTGATGGTATCGGAGCTATTTGTGTTACTAGGCACAGCCAAAGAATTATAACCTGTGTGCTCTGTTCTGCTTCATGCACATGTTTATCAGTAAGTTAGTAATGTTGTAAGAAGTTGCACCAGCCATTCCCTGATCTAGTGTACAAAAAAAAACAGTAGAGTAACTTAAAAATGTTTAAGAAATAAGCTTTCTACTTACGAACTTTTACTCTCTATTCATAGCAGGTTATTTTAGCTAGGGAACAGAGACGGTTAAACAAGTTACTACTTACTTGTTTGGTTTATCTTCAGATTTTGTGGAAGTCTTTTATAAATGGCAAAGTGCTACAGCTAAATGGTTGAACTAGAAATTTTACAGGTCACTAGAGTTTTTAACATTTCTAAAGATTCTGTTCAATGAAAACCCACACCTAAACTTCTGCTCTTATTTATGTTCCTTTTTTAAATAACTTTTGAAAAACTTCATGTCATTGTTCCCAAGCCAACCATCTAATATTCAAGAACCTTTTTGGCGCTTTCCGTCAGTGTTTATTTTGTTTGAGCATTGGCATCTCAAAGCAACAAAGAAAATGAAGGTTCCAAAAGAGATTTAAAGATTCTACAAAACAGCTTGAAAACCATTTTAAAAAAACGTACTAGTAAACTTTAAGCATTGCACAGATAATGAAGTAGTTCAAAATATAAATGAGTCATTGGCGTTATTTTAGCAAACATACTGAGCTTGGATTGCTCATGATTTGGAAAGAGGATTGCTGATTTCAGAAATAGTTTAATACAACTAAAGTCTTGTGAGGAAGCCCAAACAATAGAAAATGGAACAGGTGTATTATCAGCACTCATTTTTAAGAGTAACCAAAAGTCCTGTGCTATACTTAAGTACTTGACAAGATGGACTGAGAGGTTTGCTTGCAGTTCAAGTACAATTGCAGGAATCTATAATTCATTAAGGAAGTCTCTCCCAGAGCTGAACAATGAAAGAAGCTAGTGATATCTGGAATCTATTGAAAAGTAACTATTTTGTATTTTAATCAACATGTCACAAATGCCATAAATGAACTCAGATAACGCTTCTGATAACTGTCTATTCAAAAAATCTCACTCATATAGCACTTGTCATCAGTAAATCTAAAGTATTTCACAGAGAAAAGTAAAATATCATCTCACTTTTACAAATGAGGAAATTGATTCACGAAGAGTTGAGGTGACTGACCCAAGGTCATCCAGCAGGCCAGTGGCAGAGCCCGGAATCAAACCTAGGTCTCCTGAGTGATTTCTCTATTCAGTAGAATACACTACATCCCAAGAGATGAGCAGTGCTATTCTGATCATATAGCATACAAAGTTAAGCAGAAATATTTTGATCACATCTTGCAGAAGGTTACTCTGGACAAGATCACAGAGTCAGTATTAGCAATAAGAATTGCTGGTCTGTCCATGGAAAGCATTGACAACCAGCGTTGTTGGACATGCTGGCTTGTGAAGTAATTAGAAAACTTAAGCAGAATAAAGAGGATGCTTGTAATGTAAAGACCACCATGAAATTGTTAAAGTTTCAAAAACTGTAGCATCCTCCTATGCTATATTTAGTCTACTCCATATACTTGGGAGAAAAGGCAGGACTTTTCCCCTTGGCCTTCACCAAAGCAAATACTACATTCTCAGGACTGAGGATAATAGTAGGGTCAGCTTCATTTCGTGCCCAATGCTCCTTGAAGGCCAAGTTCTGCCCTCAGTAGGAACCATGTTTGCGTGATAGCAAACAGAAATTAATTCTATGTACCGTAATATAATTGTCACCTGCCGAGACTCATTGTAAGGATGACCTTGTATCAACCATTGTTTTTGTGATTTATTATTTTATTTTCATTTCTTTAAAATACTGCATAAGGGGTTAATCAAAAGCAATACCATCCGACGCTTCCCCTGGCATGAAAATTTCATTTAATTACTTCTCTAGAACTAACTTGAGGAATTATAGTTTAGAAGTTTGAAAGATATTACATGGAAAAACCTCTCAGACATCTTAGTTAGTTAACTGGTCTTTGTTCAGATCAGAGTTCCCATCTGTTGTGTTATGACACATGACTAAACCAATTTCGTTTTTAATCCATAAAACACACTGTCAGTCTTGTCTGTCTCTTTTGGTGTCATTGCTTGTTTGACTTTGACTACAGTTGTGAAAAACTGAATAAAAACATGTCTCTTGCTTATATTTGATATGCATTTTTGTAGATGTTTTATTCTATTTCCATATATACATTTTATGAGAACTAGTCTTTAAAATTACTTATCTTCATGACTCTAGACTTTGAAGTAATACTTCAGTGACAGCTGAACTGAGACATTTAACAGCTTCCTGAACAGACCTCTCTGTATTCTGTACCATACTAAAGAACTCCATTGCTTTTGAAAATTTTATCATGTAGGAGGCTATTAAAGTTACGAGGATAGGCTGAAGTATGAATAAATTCTGAGTCTTACTGATGATGTCATTATACTGGTCAATAAAATACATAGAAGCAAGGACTTTTCATGGCACTAGGATCAACTAACCAAATCAGGATACATGAGCAATTAACTCTTTAATTAAGACGAATGGGTGACATTAGCCCTCCTTAAACCCTGCTCGTCAGCATTTACAAACAGAAAAAGACTGCTGTCTCCTTCCCAATAAATGTACCTTTTATTTTTCATTTGTTGACAGCACTCATTCTTTCCACTTTGAAAACAAATTCACTGGAAAACACTGCCAACCGCAGAGATATAAACAGTTCCATTCAATCAATGCAATTTCTCGTTGCTTAAAGATATCATGATTTTAATATGCTCTCTAGCCAACTTGCATTCAGTTTTTACTTTGTTTTTTTTAATTGAGAAAAATACAGTCTTGCTCTGCCCAAATGCAAAAAGCTCATTCAATGTGATACTTTTGAGGCCATTGTTATATACAGTGTTGTAGCCGTGTCAGTCTCAAGATATTAGAGAGACAAGATGTTTGAGGTTATATCTTTTATTGGACCAACTTCTAGAGAGAGAGAGAGAGGCTTTTGAGCTTACCCAGAGCTCTTCCTCAGGGAAACTTATTCAGGCCAGGTGTACACTACAGATTTATGTACCCCTGAGCGATGTAGTTATACCAATCTAACTCCAGTATCAACGTAGCACTATCTATGGAAGGGCTTCTCCCATCAACATAGCTACCACCTCTGAGGGTATGTCTACACTATAAAGTTATGTCAACCTAAGTTACGTCGACGTACAGCCACCGCAATAAATAAAATGCTTTTGCATGTCCACGATACACTTCTTGTATCAGCAGTGCATGTTCTCACCAGGAGTGCTTGTACCAATCTAAGGGCTTGTATACACTGTGATGTTATCAACAAAACTTTTGTCTTTCGTGGGTACTTAAAGCCCCCCCACGAAAGCCAAAAGTTTTGCTGACACAAGTGGCAGTGTGACCGTGGCTTTGTCGGCAGGAGCACTCTCCTGCTGATAAAGCTAACGCCACTCCCGAGGCTGAAAGTATTTTGTCAGCAAAAGTGCCGACAAACTACCGACAGAGAGCATTCACACATGCTGACTTTTAGCGACAAAGCTATGATGACACAGCCTCGTCGCTTAAAGCTGCCTAGTGTAGACAAGCCCTAACTATTAGTGTGGGACATTGTGGGACAGCTTCTAGAAGCCTGCAACAGTCAATGCAATGCAACATTGTCAACCTAATTACATCAACATTGACTCTGTGCCTCTCGGGGAAGTGGAATTATTAAGTAGATATATAGCATCAGAGGGGTAGCCGTGTTAGTCTGGATCTGTAAAAAGCGACAAAGAGTCGCATGGCACCTTATAGACTAACAGACTTATTGGAGCATAAGCTTTTGTGGGTGAATGCTCACTTTGCCAAAAAGCTTATGCTCCAACACGCCTGTTAGTCTATAATGTGCCACAGGACTCTTTGTCGCTTTTTAAGTAGATCTAGTGTGTGAGTTACACCTGCAGGAGCAAGATTTTGGTGTAAACACTTACAGAATTAGTCAACCAGACTCTGTAGTATAGACTAGGCCTCAGGGCGTCGGATTAACTGCTCCGATGGGAGAAGCTCTCCTGTCTTCGTAAAAGTGTCCTCACTAAAGCAGTATAGGAGGTGAAGCTGCAGCACTGTGAAGACAGGCTCTGAGTGTCACTGCTAAATACATTATGGGACCGGTGTTTAGCATAAGTTAACACACATTTCAAGGGACCATTCAGGGTGAAGTGGCCCATTAACACCCTTCCAGTCATGGGGAGAAGAGCTAGAAGGGGCTTGTTAGTGGGTTATTGATTGTTGTAATAAGCCATAAATCCAGTGAGTCTATTCGGTACATGATTTTTAGTGTCTAGCAATGTTATGAATTTAAGCTTTCTTTTGAAAGTATTGTGCAGCTTTCCTTTTGAGGCTGAGGACTAATAGGTCAGATGTAAAGTCGTCATTTTGTGAAAGGTGTTCACTCATGGAACACTCAAATACCCTGAGACAGCCTGCTTCAATACATAAATAAAACCCACTCCAACCTCACACCGCTACTTGTCATCTGTCATCCCACATTGGAATACGTGTAGGTTGTCCTCAAACACCTACAACCCATACTCAGTGGGAATCCCATCCTGAAAGAAATGTTTCCTGTACCTTCCCCACCTTCTGGCTTTCAAACAACCCCCCAGTCTCCCCAAGTCATCATCAGAAGCAAGCTCTGCACAGACCAGGACACACCCCCTCAAAGCAGCACCCGACCCTGCCAGAACAACATGTGCCAAACCTGCAGCCATATCTCCCCTGCTACAATGATCAGCACCCCCCACAACACACCTTTCAAAATCGATGGGTCCTACACATACCTAACATGACATGTGATGTACCTTCTCCTGTGCACTTAATGCCCCAATAGCAACTATGTGGGTGAAGCCAGACAATCACTACACTCTTGAATGAACTCACAAAGGAAAATGATAAAAAACAAAACCACCATGTCACCTGTGGGCGAACACTTTTCACAGAGCCATCACTCCGTACCTGATATTATCCTCATCCTCCAAGGCAACCTGCACAACACTGTCAAAAAATTAGCCTGGGAGCTTAAATTCATTACTCTGCTCATAGGTGCCTTGATTCCATTATATACAGCGTTTACAGTTTGGTTCAATGGCTCTCCGCATCCCCACCATAAAAATTGTTCCAGCACCCTGACTCTGCTAAACATTAAAAATCATGGACTGAATAGAGACATTGGGTTTATGGCTTATTACAACAATCCAAACTCAGTAACAACTGCCCCTTCCCCAGATGCTCTCCCCTCACTTCCTTTCCTCCCTATAACTGGAGGGATGTTAATGGGTCACTTCACCTTAAATGGTTCCTTAAAATATGGTTAACTGCTTTTATGCTAAACCAGTGAGTCTCAACCTATGAGAGGCACAGGAATATGTAAGTGTAAAGCGTAAAGGTGCGAGCTGTATACTTTGTTAAGAGCTTGGTCTGGGACTGTCTGCCCTGGGCAGCTGGGTCTGGTACAGAAGGGCCATGAATACCTTGGGGGAAGGAGGAAGGATAAAGGGGAAGCTGGCCCCTCAGCCACCCTGTGCTGACAGCAGGAGCAGAGCTGCATAGCACACTGCAGGGCTCTTCGCTATCCTGCACAGAGCTCTTTTAGCAACTGTGACCCTTCAGACATCCATTGCGTGCTTTTTCTCCTCAAGTACTTAAAAACAACTGTGAAATCATTATCAGCAGCACACTTACAGTGAGAAACAGCTTACATGAGAAATGGATCGTTTTGTGACACCGAGAAAAGCGGACAACACAAGACAAAGTGAGGGCAGAAGCAGAGGTTCCAGCCAAACGCAGAAACCAAAAATATGACAAAGCTTATTTCAATCTGGGCTTTACATGGAGTGGGTCCAGCAATGCACTGAGGCCTCAGTGTGTTATGTGCAGCAAAGTACTGGCAAATGACAGTATGGAGCCCTGCACATTACACCAACATCTTGAAACAAGATATCCTACCTTAGTATCTAAACCCAAAGAGTTTTTCTAGGGGAAGCTTAACAGTAAAAAATAAAGTTGTTGACATGTACAGCACTGTTAACATGTAGGTTACTGGGGCTTCTTACCATGCGGCTTTGCACATTGACAAAGTTAGTAAGCTGCAAAAGGTGGGTGAGAAACTACTACTTCCAGCTGCAAAGGATATGTGCTCGTTGGTGATAGGAGAGAAAGCAGCATCATGGTTAAACATGATCTCGCTTTCTAATGACACAGCCATCTCCACAATATGGAATGAAACTACCGATGTAAAAGAGTAGCTCCTAGAAAGTGTTCGTCAGAGCCCATATTACTCAATTCAGATAGGAGTCTACCAATATATCAAATGCTGCACAGCTACTAGTGTATGTTCATTTTGCTATAGCAATAGAATTAAAGCTTTCACCTACAACACAACTGGTTAAGAGCTTTATAAACTTAAAAGCTTTTGTCTAAGACATAGGCCTTGATTGGGGATGTTTTGGAATGTGCATTGACAGAACACAGTCAATGACAGGACAGCACAGTGGACTTGTGACAAGGGTACAAGAAGTGGCCTCTACAGCAACCTGGAATATTTGTATGATCCACAGACAGGCATTGGCTGTTAAGAATATGACAAAGGAGCTCAACAATATTCTTTCAGTTGCAGTAAAAAATAGAAACTTTATAAAGGCATGCCCAGTTAATTCAAGGGTTTTTGCCATTTTATGAGATGGGGCAAATTTCACTCCGTTGTTGTTGCATTCAAAAGTTTGTGCGCTGTCCACGGGCAAGGTGCTGACAAGACTATGTGAACTGCATAAGGAAGTCCATATTTTTTTTGCAGATAACTCTCCACTTGTACAGCATTTCAATGACACATGTTTAGATATCCTTGTTGTCATATCTGGCTGACATATTCGAGAGACTGAATTATCTGAATGTGTCACTTCAGGGATGAAATGCAAATGTTTTCATTTATAATGATTGGATAGCAACATTCATTAACAAACTTGAACTGTGGTCTTCCCATGTGCAGCAGGGATCTGTTTCCACACACCGAGGACGTTGTGCAACAGTGTGGTGACCTGTCAGTTGACAGTATCCAGGTTGCAATTGTTCAGCACTTAAGGGGTCTGGAGGAGCAGTTTTGTGAATACTTTCCTGAAGTGGGCAAAGACAAATGTGATAAATGGATCGGGAACCCATTCAGCTTTAAGCACATCCCACGGATATGCTGTCCTCAAAAGAAGAGGAGAGACTTATTGACCTGTCAAGCAACAAGGACCTGCAGCACAAATTTTCACACATGGCAGCTGTAGACTTTTGGCTAACACACCAGGCTCTTAAAGTCTTTTCATCCACCTACCTATGCGAGTCAGGCTTCTCAGCATTAACTGCAATCAAAACAAAGTATCTCTCCCAGCTTTCTGTTGAAGATGACTTTCGTCTCCTCTCTTCTACAGTGCAACCACGAATTCCACTGCTTCGTGCAACGAGGAAACACCTCTCCTACTGATAAGATAGGACTGATGGATATTATACTGAATTAATATATCACTGTTTGATGTCATGTTTCCTAAAATGTTTGGGAAGTTTTATTTTAGCTGCTTCAGTTTGTACTGTTTTTAACTTAAAATTAATACTTCTGAATCTCATACTGATCTATAATTGATAAAATCTGAACTTTTTTATTCATTTTTGCAACATATAGGATTTTCAACTTTGTTGTTTTAGCAGACTATGTGGAGGCACGGTCATGATTTTTTTTTTTTTTTCATAGCTCAAGAAAGCTCACTATGACAGAGTGTGTTTAGCACAGGGGTTCTCAATCTTGTATTTGGCAGTGACAATCTGAGTAAGTTTCCTGGATCTGAAGAAGAGCTCCATGTAAGCTTCGAAGCTTGTCTGTCTCGCCAACAGAAGTTGGTCCAATAAAAGATATTATCTCTGTCTTGCCTGACAGTGGTTCAGCCCTTCCTATTCCCCACATTTAAAAGGAAAGGGCTTGTGGGACAGGTCACATTCCATATTTGTTACCATCATCCCACTGCTTCCAGCTTTGTCCTTTATGGGGAGCAGGTACAGAAAAGTCACTGACTTTCCCCATGCATGGAGAATGAAGACAAAATGGTGAATGGACCAGCTGAGAATCTGGAGATGGCAGAAAAATGGCCTTCGGTGTAACAAACAGATTTCTATGGGCATCCTGACAAAAAGTGAAATAACTTAGCTGTACTGATACAGACCTGAATGAGTGAGAGACTTTATCTAAAAACTGAATGTATTGTATGTATATTTTAACTTTTAAGACCCCCATAAAGGCAAATTTCAAGGGGGGAAATCTTGCAGCCATGAAAATGTTCTAGATAGTGCAAACCTGCAGTTTGCCAAAGTCTAGATGCTGGGACTCTCCTGAGCCAATGCTGCCAATTGAAACAACCTTGTGTTCAGCTGAAACTGTCAGAACTACTTCACATATCGTAACATATTAGAAACACACACACAAGAGGGGAGAGAACTAATCCCATTCACAAAATGCCAGCAATGCACATTTTCGTTGTTCTAAAACAGTTACAGTGCTGAGACAACTTGGAGGTAAACTGCATGAAAATTCAAATTCTACTGCCTTTTCTTTCCATCTTCATTGTGCTAATTCTGCACTATAATATTTTACATAAATAATTCCAAACTGTCTACTCAAATAGGCAAAATCCCTAGAAAAATTTCTAGTAAGGTAAATGAAAATTATTTACTATACTTTAATATAGTCAAAAAATGTTAGGCACTTTAGTGACACAAAAAAGAAGTGGATCATGCCATGCAGAGTTTAAAATCTAAGATGCTTTTCCAATGCTTATTGACGTCAGTGCAATTTGGACCATTCACTAAAGGAGCATGTAACTTAACAAGGAAGACTAAAGAGCCTAGGGGGACTAGAGTACAGAGATTACATATGCAAGATTATGAATATACTTAGATGTAGCCATGGGTCAAATTCTCTGCAGGCATAAGCATGTGCACCTTCTTTGTGCTCAGTCTAGTTGCTTCCTGTTACACCAGTGGTGGAAATGGCTTGACGCCTCGTGTTTGTTGATTACCCAAATACATGCATGGCAAATTTATGCTCTCACCCCTCTGTTCTTTGCAAAGAGGGATTGTTACCATGGTAACAAATGCAACACATGGCATCCATTTCTTCATAGAGTTACAGGAAAGCTTCTTAAACGCCGTACATGATATTTAATGTCAAATATATTACTTCAGTCATTGTTTCTGGTGTAGAAGTAACTTCACGGTATATTGGTGTGATGGCTTTTGTCATTTTTAATGTTTATTTGCCATTAAACTTTCCATCAAGTTCCTTGTATTTTAAACTGTATGTTAATAGTTTTTGTTTTAATGGATTGAGGCAGGATATGGGGTTGATAACCTTCAGGCAATACTTCCACTTAGCCGCCCTTGTTATCTTCCAGATTCTTTGTATTTTCACACGGTGTATATAGTCAGTTGGAAATTATGACAATTAATCCTGATTTTTGCAAAAGGAACATTTTCTCCAAATCTGTATCTTAATATGTGCTTTCCTTTGAAAACTTAGCTACTAAACAGATTATATTAGTGTGCAAATTTGGGCACCTAATGTTAGGCAACTAAATACAGATTTTGTCTGTCACAGGGTGGTCCCTTGTGAGTCCCTTCAGGTCTTAACTGTATACCACAACCACTCCAGTTCTCCTTCACTGCCACCACTTCTATTGAATATTAACAGTGAGTCGCCAGCTTCCCTATTTGCTTCTGGGGAAGGGTACAAATAGCAGCAGCCAGTCCTGCCTGCTCCTGCCTGCCTCCAGGCTCCCAACTCTTCCAGCTCTTCCTTTTTGTCAATGTATATAATTCTGCTGGCTTTGCTTCCCCTTCAGTTGTAGCGCTACTCAATGAAATCACACCCTCTGGCAAGTGCTTGTCTTCCAATTAATATATACAGGTAGGGGTTAGGGTTGCCAACTTTGTAATACTTAAAAACAAGACACTCCAGCAGGAGTGCCAGAACCTCTCCTGCCCCTATTTGCTCCTCTTCCCCTCCTCTGCTCCCAATTTCCCTCTGCCCAGTTCTGAAAGGAGCTGCAGCTGCATGGCAGAGGCGACCCTGGCTGAGTAGGGGCTGGTGCGGGCAATGACCTGGTGCCTCTTCTGCCCACAATAAATGGACTTTGGGTGTCCGGTCAGTAGATCTGATTGGATGCTGTCAGATCCCCTTTTCGACCGGACTCTCCAGTTAAAAACCAAACACCTGGCCACCCTAGTATTAGAGTGACAGGGTGCAGAGTTAGCTCCTGATTCAGCACATCTTGTTACAGGCATGTACATAAAAATAGTCTGATATCCAGAGTTGCTCCCAGTACCTCTGCTAATCAGGCTACTATTATATACATGCCAAGATATGGATTTAGGCTCCTAACATTAGGTACCCCAAATTAAAAATGTCTCCCTGTTTAAGACTAGACCAGTAAGCTTTCCCCAGGAAAATGGATGAAATATGTATGCCTTCTTTCATTGACTGTAGTAGTTAAAGGTGCAGAAAGAGCTTTTCAAAAGCACTTAAGCACTCAAGCCCACTGGAAATCAATGGAACTTAGGTTCCTGTTGTCATTCTGGTGCTTTTGAAAACTCCCACAACATGCAATAAGGACATAAAAATCACTTTGCTGTTTACCTGGCAGGGGATGTGGGGAGGGATGGGGGACTGTTTTGAGTTTTGCATCCACCTGACTGGGGAAAAAAGACGGTGGCGTGGAAGAGGTGAACCTCTCAACCATCCTGGAACATCTGCAGCGGCAACAAATCCAGGAGCTGTGCACCAGCTTTGCACCACTGTTCTCAGCCACTCCAGGACGGACGGAATGGGCATACCACTCCATTGACACAGGTAATGCTCATCCAATTAGAACACCACCCTACCGGGTGTCCCTCACGCACAAGCTGCTATAGAGCGGGAGATCCAGAACATGCTACAGATGGTATAATCCGCTCATCTACAGTGCATGGGCATCTCCAGTGTTCTGGTACCCAAACCAGATGGGGAAATACGCTTTTGTGTGGACTACCGTAAGCTAAACGCGGTAACTCGTCCAGACAACTATCCATGCCACGCACGCGATGAGCTATTGGAAAGTTGGGACGTGCCCAGTTCATCTCTACAATAGACTTAACCAAGGGGTACTGGCAAGTACCGCTAGATGAACCTGCCAAGGAAGGTCAGCATTCGTCACCCATGCGGGGGTGTATGAATTTAATGTACTTCCTTTCGGGCTGCGAAATCACCCGCCACCTTCCAGAGGCTGGTAGATGGTCTACTAGCCGGACAGGGAGAATATGCAGTTGCCTACCTTGATGATGTGGCCATTTTTTCAGACTCCTGGCCCGAACACCTAGAACACCTGGAAAAGGTCTTGAGCGTATCAGGCAGGCAGGACTAACTGTGAAGGCCAAAAAGTGTCAAATAGGCCAAAACAGAGTGACTTACCTGGGACACAGGTGGTCGAGGAACCATAACCCCCTACAGGCCAAGGTGGAGGCTATCCAAAGTGGCCTGTCCCAAAGTCAAAGAAACAGGTCCAATCCTTCTTAGGCTTGGCCGGGTACTACAGGCGGTTTGTACCACACTAAAGCCAAATCGCTGCACCACTAACCGACCTGACCAAGAAGACCCAGCCAACTACAGTTAAATGGACTGAGGAGTGTCAGGAGGCCTTTACCCAACTTAAGGCGACACTCACGTCTGACCTGTGCTAAGGGCCCCAGACTTTGACAAACCATTCCTAGTAACCCACGATGCATCTGAGCGTGGTATAGGAGCAGTTCTCATGCAGGAAGGACCGGATCAGAACTTCCATCCTGTCGTGTTTCTCAGCAAGAAACTTTCGGAGAGGGAAAGCCACTGGTCAGTCAGTGAAAAGGAATGCTATGCCATTGTGTACGCCCTGGAAAAGCTACACCCATACGTTTTGGGGACGGCGGTTCAACTACAACTGACCATGCTGTGCTAAGTGGCTTCATACAGCCAAAGGGAACAACAAGAAACTTCTTTGTTGGAGTCTAGCTCTCCAAGATTTTGATTTTGAAATTCAACACATTTCAGGCTTCTAACAAAGTAGCTGATGCACTCTCCCGTGAGAGTTTCCCGGAATACACTGGTTAAAACTTTTCCTTAAGATGTAGAAGTCTTGTTCTTTACATGCTTAGTAATAGATGTTAAGGTACATGTGTTGTATTACTCTGTTTAGTTTAAAGTTCTAGGAAGAAATCACCGCCAGTGAACTTACACTGTCTGTGATTTGGGGGGCGTGTCATAAGTAGATAGGTAGGGGTTAATTTTCTTTTACCTGTAAAGGGTGCACAAAGGGGGAACCAACACCTGACCAGAGGACCAATCAGAGACCTGGATTTTTTTTTAAAGTCTGGGAGGGAACTGGAAACTCGGGTCTTTTTTGTTTTCCTCGACTGTGAGTAAACAAGCTTTTCTTCTAACTCCATCTTCTCTCAAATATTCTGCTATCAAGTGTGAGTAAAAGGAAACAAACAATAAGCTGTTATGTGCTTTGGTTTGTAATTACATGTGTGTTGATTTTGCTGGACTGGTTTAATTGGCGTATCTTTAAATCAGACTGTTTTATTCTTATTTTCTTATAAGCCATATCTCTGTATTGAGTTTCTTAATGCAGAGTTTTAGTTATATGTAAGTTCTTTCTTTTTATATAAAGTTTTCTTTTTAAAACTTGTGGAGTTTCTTTCCTAGTGAGGCAAGGGAGAGGAATTCTGTGCCGGAGCTCTGTCTACCTCTGTGTGACAGGCTAGTGGAGGGGAGCCCATGCTCTGTGGTTTACTCTCCTATTGTCCCAGGGCGGGAGCAATCTACGGGAAAAAATTATAGGGGAAAGAGGGAGAATCAACTCTGTTCTCTTGTGTTTGAGGTTTTTCTCTAGTTACTGCTACGAGACAAAGGAGGGGTGAATCTCTTTGTGTGAGCTTAACAGGTTGAATGCATAGCCTCAGGGGGAAGTAGATTATCCTCGCTGGGTTGTATCAAAGAGCATAGTAAGGCATCGCTCTGGCTAACCCAAGGAAAGGGGCAGAAGCTGGGGGATGAGATAGGGAGACCCTGGGGGCTCTGGGTCTTGTGGGTGCGCCAGGGATAAGTTGGGGCGACTTGGGGGCTGATAGGAGCCAGAATCCTATCTGGTGGCAGCGAGATAAGATCCAAGCAGGTACAAGCTTGGGGGGAATCATAGTAAACACCTAGACTTTGGACGCTAAAGTCCAGATTTGGGACAGACGTTTACCACAGGGTTCCTGTTGTCATTCTGGTGCTTTTGAAAACTCCCACAACATGCAATAAGGACATAAAAATCACTTTGCTGTTTACCCAGCAGGGGATGTGGGGAGGGATGGGGGACTGTTTTGAGTTATGCATCCACCTGACTGGGCAGCTAGAGCTCTTGAAAATGGCAGCACTTTGTATATGTTGAACCACCAAATGATTACACCTCGAACAGGTAAGAGGACAATGACATAGGGAGCATAAAACACATAAAATATCAATAATTGAAATAGGAAATAAAGCTATAATCTGAATGAAAGTTAATCACTTCATTTTACAACTGACAGTTCAGTGACGTTTCTGTTTTAATATTATGTGCAAGCTGAACTGCCAGGTTTTATTTGTCAATTGATATAACTCTAGCTCTAATCCAGGATACTGGAAAACCTTTCCTGTTGAATTTTACCTCTTAACCTCAAATGAAAACTGGCATTCCATCTGGATAATGTCCAATGTGTCACATTTTGGTAGTCATCAACCACCTCGCCTTACACATCAAGAGCACTGATTAAACAATCAAGATTTTTGAAATGCCTTGAGGGAGCTGTATGCTCTTTGCATCAGTAATTAGCATTCAGTGAGAATACTAAAAATGTACTCGAACTTCAGATATAAAACTGTATTTCACATACTCTGTATATCACAACTTATATTCAAAGTGTGTGCCACCAAAAGTTTAAGGCCTCAACCGTAGTCCTGCTATTAATTTAAGCGAGTTTTCTTACAAGTTCTCCTTGCTACACAGCCTTTTATTGACCTAAGAGAGTGAAACCTTTTCTAGAGCTGTGTACTTAGAAGAGTAAAACTCGGAGTGGTGACTATTATGTTTTATTTAGCCAGTTACCCTATAAAACAATTCTGAGTGCTGAACTGGAAGTTAATTCAATTATTAAAACTCAGTGTATCATTTCTCTTGTTTTTACAAATCATAACTGTATGACTTAAAATCCTTGTCCCCCTTACATATACATACACTGCCAGTAGTAATACGACTGTTTACAAAAGCTACTACGAATATTGATTAGAAGATAAAATGATTAGGAAATAAGATATTAATAAGAAAAACAGGAACTAAGTCAGAAAACGTTATTAAACATTGTTACAGGGATGCAAGGCTTAAGTAATGTTTCTGAAGTGTTTTGAGGTCTTTGGATGAAAGAAGCTGTAAAGTGCAAAGTATTGTCATTATGATTATTAAATATGATGTATATGAAAAACTGGCTAAGAGCAGAGAAGTTCAAACCAAAACCCTGGATCTAAACATGCCCATGCTTATGAAGCATTCAAAATCGGTTCCAATTCTCAATTTTGCACATGGGCTTGTTTTAAAATATGGACTCTACCTCAGTGATGTGGGCCCATCATCAGTTAAGGCTGAATTCAAAGTCACTAAAAGCTAGTAATTGTGTTGCTTAAGCAAAGCTTAACCTTCAGTGAAAGATTTCCTTACAAGGAATGAGAGGGGTGTGGGAAAACAGGAGAGGGGGGATGAATATCTCAGTGGCTTGAGCAGTGGCCTACCAAACCCAGGGTTGTGAGTTGAGGGGGCCACTTAGGGATCAGGGCAAAAATCAGTATTTGGTCCTGCTAGTGAAGGCAGGGGGCTGGACTCAATGACCGTTCAGGGTCCCTTCCAGTTCTATGAGATAGGTGTATATCTCCATATATTGTTAGGTGGGTTTCACTTTAAAAGATTTTAAAAAAAATATTTACTAATTTACAAAAGCCTTTGTACAACAGCTCCTGGGAACACATGTATTTAAAAACTATTTTCATTTCAAAGGGCCTTTTCCAGTTGTTAATATCCTTTTCTGATCAAATCCCCAGCTAGTATAAGTGGGCATGACTCCATAAAAGTTGCACCAGCTGAGCACTTTGCCCCTACATTTCATGTCTGTCTCAAGGTTTTTGTTTTTGTTTTTTTCTGGAAAGCTTCACGAAAAACATTTCGGCTGTTTTTAAGTAAAGGAATCGATATATTTTTGTCATAAAAAATGTTGTGACCTATATTTGAACAGGTCTAGTGCCTCAGTGGTTTGGAGTACAAACTTGTTTCTTGGCAGAAAGATATTCCCTAGATTAAATGCATGCTTCTTGTGTGGTGAAAAAATATTTACATTTGGAAGAATTATAAAGGTTTAAAAATGGGCATTTTATGTGCCCAGTACTTCAGCATATGATAATGGGGTTTATAGTAATGATTTCCCAATAGCCTGCATGAAATAGGTAAAACGGGTGCATGAAAGTTGCATTAAATTTGTTTCAATTTCTAGTCTTGGAACACTATTGTAAGTGTGCATAAGAAAATTGATTACAATTTCTAATTCAGTGGGTTGGTATATGTGGAATGTAAACTGTAAACATTCCAAAGAAACCCTGCTAAAGTAAATAGAAAAACGTAATGTATTGGGGGATGTTTGTCCCTATCATATCATGTTTTATAACAGTCTTTAATTACTGTTTCAACAATTTACCTACTATTGATACAAGGTTCACCTGTCTGTAATTCCGAAGGTCACCTCAGTTCCTTTTTTTAAAGAGAGAGATGGCACTGACTGCCGTCCAGCCCTCTTCTGATAGAAGCCAATTTTAATTATAGATGGCATACTCTTGTTAGTATCTGCTTAATTCTGAAGTTCATTCAGAGCTCTTGGTTGACTATCATCCGCTCCACATGCCTTTTTACTATTGAAGCTATCAGTTTGTTTAATTTTTTCTTCTTTTGCTATCTATATGACTGACAGTGTCTTATCTTTATCCATGAAAAGTAGTCTTCGGTTCTCTGACTTATACTGATCTTATATCATGTAACTCATTGTCTTTAGCTTTGTTAGTCCTTGACTTACACCAATGTAGGTGAGCGAAAAGTCCAGTTCATGAGCTCTGAGGGTAATGCAGTTCTTATGGGAGTAATGCTTGCATATCAACAGGGAAGAGATACTACTATATGGTATTAAATTATGATGTAATGTAATATAAAGTTGTAAATCAGCACACATACAAATCCTGACTACTACAATACAATGAAAGTGTTCATTCATTTAAAGTGACACAGAAGTGGCAATGACGTTAAAAAGTGATAAGGGCAGATGCAATGAAGTAAGATCAGATGCTTCATTTAGATGCATGTGCATGTTTCCAGCTTCATGCATTGCAACTTATGACAGAATATGCAATAATTCTATGAAATATCACTTTTTAAAGTATATTGTAACTAAATGTGTGAAGGCTATTTCACAGCTGATAGCTCATTATTAGAGTCGCAAAGATACTAACTAGTCTTTGCTAGTAGTATCAGCAGCAGAAGTTAGTCATAGTAGGCTGTAGCATAAATGTCAGAAGATAGTGAGTGAGAAAGAGAACTTGAAATACTTGACTTTGTTTTTCTGGATTTTTTTAATAAACCTGGTCAAATGATACAAAACTATTAGAAATAATTTATTCGATGAGTGACATAATTATTTGAATACTGTTTGATCAGATCTAGCAAGAAGTTTGTGTGAACTCATGCTAAAAAACACAGCATGAGACTATTAAAATCAATTGTGATGTGAAGTGAGTGAGGTGCTTTCTTTAGCCTAATACAAACTACCTGTGTTAGTTTTGATTTAACATAATAAAAGCAACAACAAAAATCAGCAAAGCCCCATGTTTACTTTAAATATTAAGAGATGCTTGGATTCTATTATTTAATTCATGTGCTATTAATTTTTATCACTTTGCAGATTAATGTTCTGCATGAAGACCTGACAAGGCAAGTTGTAATGCAATGCAATGTAAGGGGATGCTACTTGTCGTAAATGCAGCCCATCAGTTCCAGAACGCACACACACATTTCCCACAATACTGACCCTACTGGCAGAACTGGAAGCGGGTACTTCAAGTTATCCACAGATAATTTGCTTCCCATACGTCTGTAACTGACACTCATAAGAATGAGGAAACAACAACAACCCATAAAGCTTATTAAAAGATTTTGCTGACTGTACAATTGCTGTGGTGGTAGCCGAAGTATTATCACTGTACTTCAAGTATGCCATTCACTTGTCTGCAAACACTACCATAAAGTGACTGAGTGTTTTTTCAATCTCTGAATTTCAGTTAAGTAAAATGAGCGCCATGCTATTTTGTGAGAGAGGGATGTCACGCTTCCTTCCCTGAAAACCTGTACCGTACCCCAGCTGGTAAACATTACTGTGGCTGAACAATTGTGATAACCATTTATAATAATCTGTGGAGGCTGAGGTTGCTTATTTTTGCACTTCTGGATAACAGATGTTTTGTTTTTTTGTTTTTTGTCTCTTAAATTTACCAGATTGTTCAAAGAGCCACTCAAAATTGTAAAGAGAAAGTAGCTCATCATTAATAGAATTGCATTATGTTGTTGCTAATAATGGGGTATTTTCACAGTTTTGACTGCAAAACTCAGGTAACTTCCAAATAAGAACATTTTTCTACCACACACCCCACCCCCCCAACATTAAAGGACTAGAAACTCCTTTTCTCCCTCAGGGCCTTATTTCTTCTCTATTGGAGACAGCAAGTCTTTTACCTTCATTTCAGCAGGCTGTCCTTAAAGTTCATGCCTTCTGGAGACTAAGCTGAAGATGATAAATTGTTAGCTTGGCAGGAAAGTATGCTATGATGGTACATAAAAGAAGCTCCAATGGTCATACTTAAACCCTCACTACTTGCCTCGGATAAATAACATTATCTCTGTATTTGCAGTATTCCCTAGGTGATGCCTTCACTATATATGGGGAATAATGCAATTTCCAGTTTTGCTTTAGATAGGTACCTACCTACCAATGTAACCATGAGAGAGAGAGAGGGACTCAAGAAGAGTTTAAGTACTGTATCATAGTTTTCCAAAATAAAGTCTCAAATATAATTAAATAAGTGTATAATTTACTAGTTAAACTTTTTTCCCCCCTACACAGCTAACACAAAACAGAAGGCGGGGGGTGGAGAGGTGGAGATTGTAGATACAGTATTTCCATGGCTTAGTGACCAGATAAAAGGTTCCCTTTTTATTCAGCACTAACTTTGCAAATTTCATTGTGAGCACCAACAGCTTTACACCTAGCAGACACAAAGAAGTTTTTCATCAAAACAGAGGTGTATGCCACATGAGCAGGTGAAAATGTGATGAAGAGAGGTGTGATATCAATTCTCTGTTTGTTATACATTTAACCCATGCCAGGCTTCATCTGATACACAGTATTTCAGTTTCTGTTCAAAGTTTAGTAGCTTAAGCAGATAATCATCTTTCTCTTCAGATGAGCAAGTTATATATTGTTCATTTCCAAATCGGAATGCAGACATACTCTCAAAATTCTGCAGATGTGACCTAAGTGGCTAATTTTGCTGCAAAATTTTCGTGAAGTTAAAAGGATATTTTAAATTACCTTCAGTCTCAGTGCCTCATTTATTGCTGCATCATTTAGCTATTGTTTATCATAGATATTTAAGCTAAGATCAAGAGAAACCATGAATATACAGTTATGTGATTAATCAGACAAAACTGCTATCTCTTAGTCTGCAGTAAAGTCAATAATATCTGCTCTCTCTTTTCTTGCTGGTAATTTTAACTCTTCAGTATTTTTATACTTGATAGTCTACTATATTAATAAAATATAAGCTACCATGAAATATGCAGTACAGCCAGGATAATAATCTCAAGAGATTTAGGACAGAATTCCTACTTGTACTAGGCACCAACAAGCAGTAACATGTAAAAGAAGAACTGATGGCCAATCTAAATACTGCAGGAGCCCATTAGAGACAAAAACATTGGAACAGCAGGGCAAACCCTTAACTCTTCCGCTTCTCTGTCTTTAGTGATTCCACTATACTATAAGATGTTCAAACTACTAAGTATACAGCCAAAGCTGGTGGAGGAAAGTGTTCATGAATTCAAACCATCATGTTGATAGCTGCTGTGCAGGGAAGGCACAGAAAGCTCATAACAGAACTGCACAAGGGTCTGGGCATGATGACTGTTCTTGTGCTCCCGTGAGGGTAAGGACTGCTGTAGTCCTATAAAGAGCTGGTCATACATAGGATCTGCACCCTCCATCCAGTTCAAGAATTCCACAGCCACACTCCCTCTGTGCCCCTAGCAACATTGTGCCACTCTGTGCTATTTCTTAGCCTGGGCCCCTGTGTACGTAGACAATTTATATCTGAAAGAAGTGGAATTGTTTACACAAACAATCAGAATTCTTCCCTAAGAACATTAAACAGCACTGTATTATTCTGTTCTTACGACTTTCTGTTCAGCTAAAAGCCAGTGACTGAATAGTAACTTTGTGTCAGAGCTAGTATAAGCCAAACCTGAAAACAGATGTAAAGCCACCTCAAACAGACACATACACATATATATATACAGTAAAAGCAACTTTAGCATGCACCTGTATTCTGGCTGAAACCAGCTTGATGCACTGCTTTCTCATGTAACCTGTGACTGCTAAAAATAGGAATGCAGGAGGCTCTGGAGAACCATGCATGAATACACATGGTCCCTGAGTCCTAAGCTATGCCCAGTAGTACCTCTTCTATCACAGACAGTTTATGAACCAACTTCACCATTATTATGAATGAGTCAAACGGCGTTGGCCAACAGCCAGTTCCAGGTAACCTAGCATGAATCTGTATGCAGCACCTGCCAGAATTTGGCTTTTTTGTATTCCTTAAACCAGTCTAATGAAGAAGTGTTCAGTAGGCCCTCCGAAAAGTAGGATGTGGCAAACATTCATTTAATATACAGAGTTATAACAGTTGTTTAAAAAAATAAATTGTAAAATGTAAAATATAGTAAAATTAAGCATGTAGGTCTATAAAACTCTATCCAGCTAAATGTCTAGCAAATGCATTTCTACTATGAATAAAACAACTTTGCCAACTAAAATGTGATGACAATTCATCTACAGTTCTTTTGGTCAACAGAGTGAACAATTTTTTTAAGGAACTTACAAAAATGCCATTAAAAGAAATTGGAAAATAGTTTTTGTTTTTCTGCAATACAATACTATTTTTAAAAGTTCACTGGCAAAAAAGAATTTCTTTTAACAGAACATCTTTGAACTGGCATATTGGGTGGGGGGAGGGAGCATTTGTAAACATTTTAAAGAATCCCTAAGCATGTTTTGATTCTGCTATGTTCATCACCCTTTTGCTTTGCTATCACACACACTTCTTAGGGCAACTTGGTATTTCGAGGAGCTCTTTCCTATATGTAGATACCTATATTCACACACTAACTAGAGCATTCATATTATACAGGTATTTTCTATTTGTGCCGCACTACTTATTTATGAACTTTTCATCATCTAGTCATTGAGCAGAAACACTCCATGACTTAGACCAATCACACATGATGAATAATGAATAGTAAATAGGCAAAGACATTGTCAAAGCAAATAGCTTACAAGCAATCCATAGGTTTACATGTTAGTGTAAAGTATGAAAACAAATATGAATAGCAAATACAATCATTTAAACCAAAGTTCATTTTCTGGACGATTTGCAAACTGAGGGGTTAATATTGTCTGAAATATTGTTTACTATGAATTGATATTACACGTCAATACTGATGTAAATAATTTTCAAGCAAAAGATAAGAAATTTAAAATCTAAAGTGAACAAAGGCCATTTTGGCCTATTTTTATTATAAAGTGGGTGGGTTGTTTTTTTTTTTTGTTTGTTTGTTTGTTTTGGTAGTATAACTGAGTGAGGTCCTTTTTCAAACAATATAACTGCACTGGACTAGGCAGAGCAGAAAGCAGGCAACATATTCTGGATAACAGTGCAGATTTGAAATGATATCTTTCATAAAACTGTTCATGAGAAAAAGCTGTTAAGAATTCATTGTACAAAATATTTATAATAGAACAAATATGCTCATAATGTGAGTGAAAATTCTTTTCACATATTAGGTATTTGTATATAGTGAAGATGAGCATTTGTTACTACAAGTTTGAATAATACATACATTTGTTTGACATGGGACTATTTATCTATCACACACGCAATACATAAATGTGTAGAAAAAGAGAGACCTTGTGCGTATCAAAATATACTATAAACTACATGTAGATTTTACCACAGTTTCACATAATGTTTTACCGCCATGCTTATTTTCTTAATAGGAGTGGAAACCAAAAGCCAGATGCATCATTTTACAAATTACTAAGCAAATGTTCATTTTCCAGATAGTAGCCATAAATTAGAAGTATGTGAGATCTGAAATCTGGTCATCCTTGATAGAGCTACAGAGTATTTCTGTAAAAGCTTCGGCTTGATTTGCCTTGAGACCACCAATGAATCATCAGGAGCTGACATATTAAAGGGTTTCCATACTAGCCTTTTCTTAAAATCTTTCACCATTGATACTATGAATGCAGCTCCACCAGCGGTGGGAATGTGAGTGTGCATACCATTGTCAGCATTGTAACTGCTATGCAGGTCTAGACTGCACAGTTGTTAAAATACTGGTGACCACTGGGAAACTTGTCTACATTAGATCTCTGTCCATTCCTACCAAGAGTGAAGCTTGTCAGTGGTAACAATCGATGGAAACAGAGGACAAGGTCTAGTGTAATCTCTTCACTCACACTCTTAGGGCATGTGTACACAGCATTTTGGAGTGAGCCTCTAAGCCCATGTTGCCAGACTAGGGGCTAGTGCTAGTACCAGAAAAATAGCTGTATTGACACCACTTTGAAGTTGCAGCTCAGCTCTGAAGCCCATCCTGCTCCTTATGCATCAGAGCCCAAGCTCCACCCTGAGCTGCAACTTGAAAGCACCGCCTGTATACAGCTATTTTTAGAGCACTAGCACGAGCCCCGCTAACTCAAGTCTGTCAGCCTCGCCAGGAAGCTCTGTCCAAAATGCTGTGTAGACAAACTCATTACTTAGAATACCCATTTTCTTGTTCTCCCACTTAACCCTTGACCATACTATAGTTGAAATGCAGTTGCAACTAGTATAATTTTAACATGATTATTGTTGGCATAATTTGTGCAGTTTTCTCAACTACTTTGAGCTTTCGTATTCACCCACGAAAGCTCATGCTCCAAAACGTCTGTTAGTCTATAAGGTGCCACAGGATTCTTTGCTGCTATTATTGATCATAACTCTTACTTTTTAGTCTATATAGTTAAGTGTCTAAAGGAGTTAGGTGTCTCACTCCCAGAGACTTAAATTTGTCATCTTCAAAAGCCATGTTTTTCAGAATGGTTGACCAAAATGATCACGGATTTTTGGCTAACAGATGTTTGGAGCATGAGCTTTTCGTATTCACCCACGAAAGCTCATGCTCCAAAACGTCTGTTAGTCTATAAGGTGCCACAGGACTCTTTGTTGCTTTTACAGATCCAGACTAACATGGCCACTCCTCTGATACTTGATGATCAATAATGTTTGCATAGGTGTTGGGATTTCTCTGGATGAAATTTTCCACAAATATTATCATTAAGACTCTTGGGGGTTGTTTTTTTTTATAAATATTTATTTAGGAAGCTTATCAGACTTACAAATCATTGCCATGTAAATATGAGAAACAAAATTATAATTGTTGCACATATTGATATTATTTTGCTTAGAAAAATATCATTCAGTAATGTAATCAACAAACCTCTCTATCTGATGGGTTGTTACCATATTACAGAATGAACCTCTTTACAGTATTGGGGCTCTGTTTAATGGATCTGTGCAAAGTATCTGTACACTTCTCTCTTATTCTATTATAAATTCTAACTGCCTGTTTTCCTGCTACAGTTTTTGTGTGATTATAGGAAGATTTTAGAACAAGGATATCCTTGGCAAAATATTCATTTTGGCACTGGCTATTTTTCCCAACCAAGAAATTGCATACTTACCATATCACTCCAAATCTTTTAAAGAAGTAGTGGTTAGACATTTAAATAATACAGCTCTCATAGGCTGTTCAAGATTTTAATTCCCTGTATCTTACAGAATGTATCCTAGCCAATTTCTAGCCAAATGTTTCTGGAAGGATGGTAGTGTTTGCAGAGAAGTGAATGACATACTTGGAGCACAGTGATAATACTTGGGCTACCATAAAAGCAATTGTACGATCAGCAAACTATTTTTATAAGCAAACTTATATCTAGCACTTCAAGAAACTGTTTAAATTTAAAGTAAATTTATGCCAAATCTGAAATAGATTTCTTTAGATACTAGTTTTAGGGCAGTGTTCAGGTTAGATAATTAATATTACATGAGCAGCACATAAAGTTATTCCTTTTGTTTGTTTTTATTTTCCTGCAAGTTTTTTTCCTGTGATAAATTTTTTTTATTTTAAGTTCTGCCAGCACTTTTTTGTCTTGTAACTATGTTATTCAGCCCTTTGACATTCAAAAGGAAGTAATTAATAACTATTTATTTTTCTTATTGAAAATTTGGAAGTGTTTCTTTGGCTGCTTGATGGCATGAATCCTTGTGTGGCAAATGTCTAACATTTCGAATTATGTTGTATACATGGCTGTGTTCCTGAATATCGTTTGATTTATTTGTAAATTTCCATAGCTATTTCCTGTGTCATTCCTCCCCCCACCCCCCATTTTCTTCTGATCTAGATATCAAAATGATCTTTAACTGGCCCACTTTCCCATGGTACTTACCTTGAAGTTAGGCATCATGGGTGCCTTGCGTGAAGGCACCTACATCCCATTTTTCAATGCCACCACCATCCACAAAACTTCAGCTCAGCTGCTGACTAACACTGTAGGCACCACAACTCACTCGGTCCATAGGTTTTTGTTCCTGGGTAAGCATATGGGCAACCTCACTCTAGACGTCTGGACAGGGGCGGCTTTAGCCATTTCGCCACCCCAAGCACGGTGGCACAGAGCGGGGGGTGCTCTGCTTGCCGTGCTGGGGCCTGGAGCTGCCCCTGCACCTGGGCACCTATCTCCTAACTGAGTGGGTGCACTATTACATCATGATAGGCATCTGGATGTCTGTCTTATGCCTAAGCCCCAGAGCGATTTACAAACTGGGAAAGATAGGCATTTTGCTTCCTAAGTTGCAATCAGGGGCCTGATCTGGTAGGCAGCCTCTTAGCCTAGTAGATAGGGTACTCATCCAGGGTGTGGGAAACTTCCATTTTGAGCCCCCCACCATCTGAAGGGGAGAAGGAATTTGAACAGGGATCAGCCACCTCTCAGGTGAGTGCCCAAACCACTAGCTGTAGTCATTTTAACTGTTTCACTGGCTCAGTAAATATTTAATTATTGCTTAATTAAAGAGGAATAACTTCAGTAGGACAGATCAGGAATCTCACATCAGACTATTCCATACCTTAGTTGCTCAGGAACTCACCGAAAAGGTGGCAGATCCCTATTCAAATCCCTTCCACACTCCCAGGAGAAGAGGGATTTGAACCAGGGCTCTCTTGCTTCCCTTATGAGTCCTCTCCCTCCCCAGTTTTGTTTCAGGTCCCATACATAACTTAGATGGCCAAGCTCTGAGTTAGTGGGTTGATAGCAGAGATAGATGTCTCTATGCAGCTGGAACTTAGGCACCTATTTGAGAGGGGAGAGGGGCAGAGCTTGGCAAACACCTCTCTCATTGGCATCTCCCATTGGCCAGCTTAGGCACCTCTCCACCTAGCATGCTGACCTTATGGATCTTACTCTAAGATGCCTAAATCTCCCCATCCATTGAATAGGGAACCTAGATTCTTAACTTAGTCTTGGTGGATAGCACTGGTGCTGCTGTGTTTTTTTTTCTAGGCTCCTAAAAGTAAGGCACCCTGACACTAAGTCTAAGTGTCTTTGTGAATCCCACCCTGTGGGAAGTTAACTTTAATAGAATGGCTTCTGGTCAATTAGGAAACAAAAAAAAAACAACCTAATTTAGATCAGTCTTTGCAGGCAACTTTCCTAACAAAGAAATGTCCATATATGAAAGAGTAGGTAAAGGATTTGGATAGACAAATTACTGCAGAGGAATGGGCTTTGATCTGGAAAAGAGACGAGCAACCTCAATTGGTTGCACAATAAAATAGAAGCTCTTTAGGATGCTGTTTCAGTGGTAGCTCAGATCAGCCATGTTAAAAATATGTATTATGACTGAATGGAAACTGTGGTGAAAGAGGAGATTTTATAAATATTGGGGGTGGGGACATGTCCGGTCATTCGAGAATATTGAGATAAGATCTGTAACCAAATATTACAAATTGTCAGACATTTATATTACCAAATGATCCTTTGGTAATCCTCCTGGGGCTTCCTAATGGAAATGGTCATACTCAAAGAAATGAAGAACTAATCCCTCATCTGTTAGTAGCTATTAGATTGCTGATTGTCTTTCATTTGGAAAAAAAGAAAAATAGACCAAAATTATAGTAATGGTTCCAAAAAATATGGAAAGTTGTTATGGAAAAAGGTAATGCATCTGTTATGTACCTAGCAAAATAAACAGAGGACAAATAGGTATTTAGTTACCATTTATTCAATGCTTAATGTATATTCACCTGCAAAAAACAGAATATCTATCCATTCTTTTGCATCTTAATGTTTGATAGACAATACCAGTTCCTGCTGCTTATTCTCTGCTCGAATACTGGGCCAGATTCAGCACTGGTGTAAGCCAGTGCAATTCCTGTAAATTAATGGAGTTGCACCTACTTACACTAGGTCTGAACGTAGCACTCTCTGTTTGACATCATACCAGTTTCCAGCTAAATGTCATGTTCAAAGTGAGGATTATGGCATAACGTTGGAGAATAGGATGCAAGAACTTTTAAACAAAATCCTGTTCGCATGCAAATATCTCCTAGTAATGAAGAATACTGAAAATGCAGTAGTACAGCTGTGCCTGAAAGTATAAAACAACCCTTTTGGAAGCTGAACCTGAGTGCCAACAGCTCCTTCAGATTATAATAATACTTAGGACTTTTATAATGCTTTATGCTTTCAAAGCGCTGAACAAACATTGGCTAATTAAGATTCCTTCCTAAACTTCAGTGGAGAAAGAAAATATTCAAATAAAATTGTCATCAAACTTTTTTTTTTTTTTTTTTTTTTAAAAGAAAGTAGTAGTATAAAATTTGGCAGCTTCTCCAGTGTTGTCCAAGAAGCAGCCAAATTATCCCTATTCTGAATACCAATCAATTCTACTTTTTACAACTGATAAGATGTTACCTAATTAAATTATGTTTTAATTGCCTTTGACTTTTAATTCAAGGAAAATGGCAATATGGTTTCTGTTAAAATACCTCCTCCCCCGTACATTCATATCTGTCTACTGTGATTGCCATTATACAGCAAATAGTTGTATCACAATGGTGATACAGTTTCTCTTTATGGGTAGAATATGAAACAACTGCAGTGTTTTAGATACCCTTGTGTTATAAATGGTGCCTTTTTAATGTTGACAACTGTATCTGTACCTAGTGATACTTATTTACACCGTAATAGTATTCTCAGAAAGAATGATCCAAGTGGAATTTCCAGGAATATAGTTAATAGCACTAATAAACCAGTGCATCCACTGGTTGTATTAATCCTGGGATGTGATATTTTCCTATTTTCACTCATTTATAATCGCCAACAGCCTTTACAGGCAGTTAATGAATCCTTGCACCACAACTGTGAGGTAGATAAATGTTTTTAACTTTTTTAAATAGATAAGGAACATCTGAGGCTAAAAGGTTAACAAAGGGATTTGGTGTTGTAGCCAGAATTAGAACTCAGGACCTCCTTACTCCCACTCTTGTGTTCACATATCTTTCTTGAGTAGCAATACAATACTTTAGGGAATGATAGGACCCACATATGGACTGTGTGAATAAACAAATCACCTGGTGCAAATGCCAAACTCCAAATAGGCCTCCCAATTCTGAATACTTGCTCTTGTCGGCTGAAGCACCCCAATACATGCCATACAAGAGTCACCTTTTGGAGAAAAAGCAATATCCTGGCAGGCAGTTCTTTTCCTTCATCTCGGGAAATACATTAGTGGTTTCGCATTTTTGGTCAGTTCAAACTGTATTTCACCTTAAACCTGAAGTAAAGAAAGGTAGGCAAACTATAAACATACACTGCTGCAAGAAAAACTTCGATTTCTCTGTGCGTTGAGATAACCAGACTGGAGGAGGATTTAATATTCATGCTGCATTTAGTTGACTGACTTAAGAAAATTATTGCTACTGTAGTAGTAAGGGAAATACCAGCTCGATGCCTAAATACAGAGGCTTCTGTCACACTGTCTTCCATAATTATTCTATGTTCTGGATTCATTCATTGTCATATGGATCTAATACCATGCTACATGCCATTGTTTCTTGGCCCTGGTTTACAAATGAAGGACAAAGTACCGTAGCTACATTTTTCTAGATGTACAGTCAACTGATGATGATGCATTTACTGCTGGGATATTTGAATTGAACCAAATTATTTGATATGAGAACCTTTGATATTACAAGTTGTATTTAACATTTCAAGACTCATTTGAAACAGCTCGGTTCACTGAATTGCTAAAGCATACAGGACTACAGATCATGTAGAGAGAGAAACCTATAGATGTATTTAGTAGCCTGAAGGTGTATTACATAAAATCATGAAAATGAGTCAGCGAAGATGGTGCCAAAATCTATTGGAGTTTTTTGTTTGGTTGGTTTTTTTTGGGTGTTTTTTAAGTAAATAGTCGTGGTACATAACAAAAGAAAAGGGTAGATAAATTAATTACTAAGATTTACGTAATAAGACAGAAATTCTATTATGTCCTACATATATCAGTAATGCATGAGTGAACCAAATCTAATATTGATCTAAAAACTGCTATATCATAAACTCTCTCACACACACACTTTCAATAGAGAGATGCAGGCAGTAACATACCTACTGTGCCTTGGCAATGCACTAATGGCTATTGCAAAACACCCACTATTGTAAGCGTTCATCCAGTTTTTGCCCACAGCAGCAATGAATAAATAAGCTTTTATCCAGTTGTGTTAACTCAAGTAGGTTGATTTGTAACCTTATTGTAAAATGGCAAAACATATTCTTTTGGGGGGTTTAAAGCATAGTTTGTGATGCACTGAAGAATGTATCCTTCATAAGGTGTGGGTTTTTTTATTTGTTTTTTATTTGTTTTTTTTTTTTTGTTTTTTTTTTTTTAGAACAGTGTCTTTGACAGAAGCCTTTGGTAAAAACCTAATTTTGTAATAGCCAAAATACTATTTTTTGAGTACAGTACTACAAAAAGAGTGACCATATTAAGGTAACCAGCCTCCTTTAGGTTTTTGTTTTGTGGTTGTTAAACCTGCTGGTAACAATGAGCCAATCCCGAGGTTCTACTCTGGTAACATTCTTACCAATTTCAGTGGAAGCTACTTTTTAGTAGCACCTATAGGATTAAGCCTATAATTAGTCACAGGTGGATAGTACACTTTTTGAAAAGACACCTTGGTTTCTAGAGGCAGTATGAAGCTGTTGTAAGTTGTTGCACAGACCTAAACTTCAGAAACACACATACTTTTCCCAACATTGCTTGCTGGAAAGATGATGGGTAGTAGCCATAGAAGACATGATGAAGCCTTTTACAGAATATTATGCTGCCTGCCATGTAAAAGTTAGATATGTAGGAAAAAATAGTGAGTGTACAGTACAATGAGAATGGTGATACACATGTAATGCAAAAGGGCGGTTCAAAGCCCACAGCAGTCAATGTAACTCTTACTGCTAATTTCAATGGACTGTTGATCATACCCTGAATTCAGAGTAACTCTTCTGAGGGCAATGTGACTAAGAACTGAACTTGACCCTTTTTTACAGGTATATACCAATACAGTAAAAAATGACACATGAGCTTTTATTTATAGTTAAGTTGCATGTTATGCAATGCATATCTCCTACAAACTGAGTTTAATGTAATGTTGCTATAAACTATGGAGTAAGATGGTTAGAAGACAGATAAGTGATAAAATACAGGTTGGATTTATTGGGAATTCAGTTGATATGTGAAATCAGTGAACATATACTTAGGGGAAAAACTGTGGTGTAGCAAAAGAAACCATTAACATGCATGTATAAGACTGAGGTTGAGCAATTCATTCATAATGAATACATTCTTTGCTCCCTTGTCTGTTTGAAAATTTTCTAAACAAACTCTAATTTATATGTTGTTCAAGATATTTGCTGAATATTCACTTCACTTTTCAACTCCTTTTTCCCTATGTACATGGGGTCGAACAAGCCCACAATTCTTTGCCACTCCTTTTGGTCCATGGCATGGGTTTGTAGGCCTTGGAATTCTGGTCCTTTCTCTTCAAATTCAATTTAGAGTCTTTCGATCATATTCTCGTATGTCCAGCCTGAGGTGGGCTGGAAAGCACACGTTTCTCTATCACTGACAGTCTCAAGTTCATCTTCCCCCTAATTTCTTCCATACATGCTCTGTCTACCCTCTGCTTGCCCGCCATTCTGTTCAGTATATTATATGCTGAATAGTAGCTCTGAACATGTTTTGGTCTGTAATTCATCTGAAAGCAGATCCTTGCAAATATGCAGTATTTGAAATTCAAGGTGTTTTGTTTTTTATTTAACATGTAGATCATGCAGTATGTTTCTCTTTCCTGATTGGAAGAGTGTCATTCTTATAAGTTTCTGGTGTGAACATTCATATTTACAAACTGTAAATTCATTGTCCACACACATTCAGCAATAGTTTCTTAAAATTCATTGTTTCAGCAAACATTCCTACCAGAAAACTCATTTGTTAGAATAATCATGGAAAGGAGGCGCAAACACAGGCAAAATGAATTATTCTGACCCTCCTCTCTCTTACTACTTGTGTCAGAAATAATTTGTACTGTCAATAATTCTGTTGACCTTTAATTAAAATACATGAAATAGCTAAAAAATTGAAAGCATATTCTCAAACACTTCTTCAGGATTCATTCAAATCTAGTTTTAGGGTAACACTCGTGTACATGTGTATGTATGTGTCCTGATTTGCCTCAGACACTGTTAGTTGCTTTTCCTTCTTTACCTTATTTCACTCTGCATGTGTATTTACACTAATTATGCACATCCTCTGAATACCAAATTAGTGCAATTTAAGTCTACTTTGTCACTTACACTCATTTTCTCACTAACTCGCACATGATGCATGGCTTGGCCCACCATTTATGTCATCGTTGAATTTCACCCATTACATCTGCATTATGCATTCAAGATGCATGGCACCACTTTCCCTGTTATTAGATAAAAAGAATATTATATTTAAAAGGATGCAACTAATGGAGGTAAAATATACCGTTAGTTGCCACTCAGAATTATTAAATACAGAGACAGTTTATTGTGCCAATGTTGATGATTGGTTTTATGGACAGGGACCAAATTTTTGAACTGGTCCAAGGATTCTGACTATCTAAACTAAAGTGTAGATATGGACAGAAAAGTGAGTGAGTCAAAATGGCAACTTCTTACTTTTAAAAAACCTGCTTCCAGAGTATATTCAGAGTAATCTGCTTATATTTCTGACAAATCAGTTATTACAGTTTTTCTTAGCACTTCAGGTCAATAGAACCAACAGAGTGTGAGCTGCATTCTATTCTAATTTGTGTATCATCAACACAGTTGAGTGAATTTCCAGTAGCAGAATCTTTCTTACTGGCGATGATTGTAAGAACCCAGTTTCCTTTTCGTATCCCAGGGAGAGTTTGCATGGTGGGCATTTAGGGAAAAATATTTTTACTAGTAAATCAAGCCCATATACCTGAGAGGGAACAAAGAAGCGTTGGTGGAATTAACAAATCTGTCAAAGGTTTCTTTAAGTTCTATTTGCACTGGTACTGGAGCAGTGGAAAGAAGATTTATCTAAGGCTGAGGATCTAGCTATCTGGGTTTATACTGCTGTACACGAGATCAGAAACTAGCCTGCAGTGTTTGATGTCAGCAAGAACATGGAAGGCTTCAAACACCTCAGACTTCACTGGGAGAGAAAAATGCAGCACAGACACAAATATCAAATAGGAACTAATTAGATTGTGAAAGCTATGGTGTGGTTTTCCTTTGGTTTGTCTTCTGCTTTTGTTTACATTTTAATAAGGCAAAAAGGCACCTATGGTGTTTAGTCAGGGTCGACAAATGAAAGTTTCCTGACTAGCAAATTTCTTCAAGCTCTGGTCCTGGACTAATGGTCTGGAAAAAAAAAAAAAAAAATGATTTCAATACCTGGTGAACAACTCCTGGTGCAGATGGTCATTAGCTGTTCCCAATCCATCAAGATGTTTAAAAAAATATTTCAGCATGAAATAGGCCTAGGTAAATCATAGAACTGTTTGAAAATAAAAATATTAATAGGTTGCATTTAAAAATAAGCGAAAACTACCAGAAATTGTGCTGCAATAATTTGGCAGACCTTCTATAGCAAACATGTTTGGTTTTAAATATGAGATACAAAATAAACTAAAAAGATAAATGAACCACACAGTTGAATACACACTCTCCTTGTTCTTATGGCAGCTGCCTTCTCCCTCTCACCATCTTAAAGTCCAACCTTATGAAACATCTGGATGTAGAACACACGCTTTAATGAACATGTTTCAATATGACCGTATTTTCTTGGCTCCCTTTCTGTTTTCCCACTATAATGTCCTTAAAGAAAACTAGAATTGTTTTGAGTCTAAGTACTTTATTAAAAATTGTTCTAATATAAAGGCATAACAGTTAGGATGAAACCCTGTTTGTTCTTTTCATAATCTCTAAACATGCAGTGTAGAATACCTTTTTATGCAGAAAGCACTCCTGGACTAAGTTCACAGTCTATCACAGCTGCCTTAATGTCCTTATGCACTGCAGTATTTCTTTAAGTGTGGAAATGATAAATGGACATTTTTCTTTGCATTATACATATTTACAGAAAATAAAGTGTCCATGCATATCGCTGTACAGACCTATTGCCCACACTCTTGCACTCAATGCACTAAATCTAGGGCTTCCCAAGGATTGCTCACTGCAGTTTAACACTACAAATAATGAAAGGTGACCACGCATGAAAACTACTTCTTATCTTGCACCCTACTTTGCACAAACTAACTGATATCTGCTAGGTTCTTCACTCTTCCTTCTTTCCTACAATAGGCACAAGATCAGATGCTTAGGCTGTAAACTCCTCAGAACAGGGACCATATCATCTTATGTATTTGTCAAACACCTCACATATTGAAGTCTGAATCCTGGCTGGAGCCTTTTGGTGCTACCATAGTATAAATAAAGCCAGTGCCTCACTTTCTTTGCAGGTAATAGTAGCTTTACAAAAACATCTTTCTTGTGTTAAAAAATTGCAATAAGAAGAAAATAAAAACCACAATGAATAAAATCAGTGTTTTACATAAAGGCTAATATTGGAAGAGTTAATTAATTAAAGGTAAATGTAAAGTAGAAATAACTTATTCAGTTATTAATTTATTTGAAATGTTCATGGGCTATGCAGTTTTAATCATTTATTAAAGACCAAAAGATTATATATTTCTCTCTTAAAGTATTAGGATACTATCCAGTGCCATATAGTGTTGATATGTGAATTTGTTCAGCCATTAGGAAAATAATTACTCCTATTCTGAAAATGTATACTGATTTTCAAAGATATCATCTGGGCAAGATTTTGAAAAAATGTAGGTTCACAGATGGTGTGCCTAATTTCTGTATACAGTAACTCTGATAGAGAATGCAAATTGGGTAACCACACACAAAAATGACCTAAAATAAAATTGATTTTGTACACTCCATTCAGGTAAATGAACATGTACATTAGAGATGCAACTGTATAGCTTATTTGAAAAACTGATTCCTAGTTCTTTTTTATCTTCTCTAAAGATATATTGCTCCTGCTATTCTATTATACTGGCTTGGTCTTAAATCACATTAAGAATGTCCTTCATTTAAAGTGATAAAGATGTTAGGCCAGATCATCAGTTGATGTGAATCAACGTAGTCGCAGTGCCTTTAATGCAGCTACATTGATTTATAGTAGCTGAGGCTCTGGCCTCTGATTTTTCACCATTCTTAATTTTTTCTAAATGTGAAAAATCTCTATATTAGCAAATAAACATTTTAATTTAGATTTTAATCCTGATTATTTTAACATCCTCTTGCCATATATAAAATATGAAGTGTTGTTTTTTCAAGAAAGCTCTAGCCACCCCTTGTCAATATCTATGAAGCAATTAATCATTATAACCCCTATACAGAATATTATCTATTCCTACACCAAAAAAAACATGCCCATAACACACTTTTCAGTAGGCCTCAGGATAATAAACTCTATTTATTCTTCAGTAGATAGTGTCTCCACAGCAGAAGATGACATACTGCTTACTACTGAAGGCCACAATTTCACACATTTACCCTAAGAATAGGATGATAAACAAAGTTCAGTGTCTAGTGTAGTCTGAATCAAGATAGTGAGGGGTCTTCTGCTAACTATAGTGAGACTCTTTGGAGAGGGGCCTTGTGTTTCCATCACATTCTAGAGAACATCCATGCTGATGAGCAGTAATGAAATGTTAGACCATGTTCATAGTGACATTATTGTTGCATAGGAACAGAACATGCTTGCTCTGTATTCTCAAGATTAAGTCCAAAGCAGACTGTGAAGAGTTACAAAAGGGATCTCATAAAACTGGGCAACAAAATGGCAGATGAAATACAATGTTGATAAATGCAAAGTAATGCACATTGAAAAACATAATGCCAACTATCCATACAAAATTATGGGAGTCTAAATTAACTGTTGCCATCAAGAGAGAGATCTTGGAGTCATTATAGATTGTTCTCTGAAAACATCTGCTCAGGGTGCAGCAGCAGTCAAAAAAGCTAACAACGTTAGAAACCATTAGATTTTTGTTCTTATTATCTATCCTTTTCCTAATGCCATTATTATAAATACATGGTACACCCACACGTTGATGTGCAGTTTTGGTTGCCCCATCTCAAAAAAGATCTCTATATCTTTTCCAGTTCTAATAGAAGGGCAACAAAAATGTTTAGGGTTATTGAACAGCTTCCACATGAGAGATTAAAAAGACTGAGACTGTTCAGCTTGTGAAAGAGATGACTAAGGGGAAATGCAATAGAGGTCTATAAAATCATGACTGATGTGGAGAAGGTGAATAAGGAACTATTGTTAACCCCTTCACATAACACAACCACCAGAGGACACCTGATGAAATGAACTGAAAACAAACATAAGGAAGTACTTCTTCACACAACACATAGTCTACCTGTGCCATCATTGCCATGGGATGTTGTGAAGACCAAAAGTATAACTGGATTAAAAAAAGAATGAGAAGTTTATGGAGGACAGGTGCATCAATGGCTATTAGCCAAAATGGTCAGGGATGCAACCCCGTCCTTTGGGTGTCCCTAAACCTCTGACTCCTAGAAGTTGTGGATGGATCACTTGATAAATTGCCCTGTTCTGTTCATTCCCTCTGAAGCAGCTGGCACCTGCCACTGTTGGAAGACAGGATACTGGGCTATATCGACTATTGGTCTGACCATTATGGCCATTCTTATGTTCCTATGCATCAGTACATGGAATTAATTCTCCTAATTTTCCTAACCTGTTATGTTAATTCTTGCCCTTCCCTTATATTTACTAGAGCTGACTGAGCCCAGTGAAGTTCAAGGATTTGCAAACCTGTAACTGTTTCTGGGTTCACAAAATTAGCACATTTTTCTATTTTAATTTAAACCTATTCTACCTCCACCCCACAAAGGGTAGTAAATTAGAAAAAAAAACAAAAACGAATTGTTTTCTAGTTATAGGAAAATCTGTATTAATGTCTTAGTTAAGAATAGAAAAACATCACCCCAAAAACTAAACTGTTCCCCTGAATCTATTATGTACTTATATTTTTGCTTTCTCTCTCCTCACTCCAGTCACTTCCAACCCCCTCCCTCCCCCCTGCATGCGCATACACACGCACGCTTCATTCTCTGCATTTTCACGACTCTTTCCATTGGATGATTTCTGTCTGCTTCTTTTTTACATTCTCACTCCCAAGCAGAACGCTAATTATTTAATGTTGTTGGGGGGTTTTTTGGTCAGTTTTTAATCCTCATGATGTTTGAGTGGGTTTCAGTATTAGGCAAAAAATGTTCACCTACTGTATGTATCCTTTACACTTTGCTAGCTTCCCTCCCTTCATCTCATTCTACATGTATTATTCTAGAGAATATTTCCACTGGATGAAACTCCTGGCAATTAAACTGACTTTTCAGCGAGGTCATGCATTAGAACTGATCTTTGTGCTGCCATTTACTTCTGCTGATACCCAAGACTGTAGGTAACTCATTTATTCATGCTACAGCAAAAGAATATTTTATCTGTAGTACTGCTCAACCCACACCAGTGATGCTTCATCACAGCTGAAAGAAAATAAATTTCGGATGCCAGAAACAAGCATTCATTTCCCCCTTAGTTCAATTTAGAAAGCCCCTAGTTCCCTCACAATAACCAAAATATCATGTATTCTCCTTTTACTGTTATCATTTTTCCTCTTGGTACAAAAAAAGGCAGTGTGTGTAGGTAAAACTATATACTTTTTCTATTTTATGGTTACAGGATGGGACCTATAAAGGGACTTCAATCTTGCAATGCTGAGTCCCACCACACCTAACTTTTAGGTGCCTAGAAAATAACAAACTGCAATCCACCAAGTCTGATTTAGGCACCTACATTCCCTATTGCAATGAATGGGAAGAGATAAGTGCCTTGAAATGAGATCCACAAAAGCTAGCATGCTAGATGGCTCTACTTAACAATCCACAGGAACCATGAAGTCAGATCCCTAAGGCACTTCTTGTGGGAATGAGTTAGGAGCCTGCCTTGCTCCATGCAAAACAGGACCAGGACTTTGTTCCCACCTTATAACGTCTAGCCATGTGGCTAAAGCACTCACATGAGATGTGGACTATGCCAGAGACTAAAGGAGCCCAGTCACAATTCAGAGAAAGTGAACTGGTATTTCCCCCTCGAGGTACACCGAGGGCACCCACTTTTAGACTCACAGTTCCTCAGCCCTCCCCTCTCTTGGCAAAGACCTGTCTCTTTCCCTTCTGACCAGAGTTCTTCATGCTGCATGGTTCCCTGCCTGTACTTTAAGTTCCCCTAGGACAGGGGTCAGCAACCTTTCAGAAGTGGTGTGCCGAGCTGTCAAGGTTCCTTCCCCACTCTGAACTTTAGGGTACAGATATGGGGACCTGCATGGACACTTCTAAGCTTAATTACCAGCTTAGATCTGGTATCACTGCCACCATTCAGATTCCTCCGTCTGGAACACCCCCTTTCCTCCCTAAACCTTCCCCTCCCTGGGTAGCCTTGAGAG
>NC_133775.1:83130153-83354168 GCF_003597395.2 Chelonoidis abingdonii | reverse complement strand
CACCTCAACTAAGGGGTTTTTTGTGGTTACAACTTTTTGCCCCTTTTTTTTTTTTTTTTTTTTTTCTTTTTTTTTTTTTTAATTACAAGGGCTCCCGTATTCTATATGTGGATCCAGCAGAGAAGGAGATGCTGTTCGAAGCACAGCAATTTGCTGGGGCAGGAGCTTTATTGTTGAGCAGCAAAACTGAAACCAACACAAAAGTGAGGCTTTGCCCTGTGGATGTGGGAGTGCTCAAACATTTCAAGAGATGGTACATCACACTATGAATAAATCAGCCTGTCCAATGTACAGCTGGGGTCTTTGATCTTGAGATTGTGGGAGTAGGCAATCTGTTGGCAATGGTTTTCTTTTCAGATCACAGCTTCAAAAGGTTGGGTCTGGAGGTAGGAATTTGCATTTCCCTCCTCCCAAGTGTTTCCCAGGAAACCCACTCAACTAAAATTCCATTGTCTGGCACATTGTTTAAATAAGTCATCTGATGCTCATAACACTTCCCAAGGGGTTATATTAGTCATGTCTCTCTTTTCCTCCCCGCCACCCAAAGACATAACAAACAATCCCACCATACACATACATTTGCATTTTAATATAATTAAATCCTAGAATATTTAAACCTAATTCAATAAGATTTTATCTTAATGCAATAAAGTTTGTCCAGCTTTATTCATGAAATTGCCATATCTGTCACAAGATCAATATCAGAATATCCCATAGTTCAGGGATTAAGCACTGTCTGTAATGTGGGAAACCCTGTTCAAATCCTTTTTCCTCCTGTGGCAGAGACGGGGAAATTTAATCTGGGTCTCCCCTTTCCTATTCCCCTACCTCTACCTCGATTAAGTGTACTAACCACTGGGATAAAAGTTTTACAAGGTGGATACTGTGGCATCACCACCATCTCCTGCTTCTCCAGCCTGAATGGGACTCAAGCCAGTAAGTGGCTTCAGGGTACATGCAGCCTATTTATCCCTTCGCCCCATCCCAATTTTTCACACTTGCTGTCTGTCACCCTAGCAGTACCTCAGAAACTCCAATTCAAAATTGTGAAATTTCACTATGTCACACCCCTCCTTCAGGTTTTAGGAATTTTGTATGCACGGCTTGCTAAGGGTGCTGTTTATTAGGAGCAGACCCCATTAGATCACAGAAGCCCTTCTCAATGCTGGCTGTATTCTCCTCTCGACCTGCCAGGAGACCAAAGACTTATCTAAGAGACAACAATAATGTACTTTGAAATTCATTTGGCAACCTTCTTCATTAGAATATCTTTGAAGTGTTCTTGGTCAGCACAATCCTGTGGAAGAAAAAGGCTTTGGATCTGTAAATCGGTAGTTTTAAAATATGTAGAAAGAACATTAAGTAGGTGTTGTGCTTCGCATTAAAGTGTCATTAGGGATGACCATGTCCACCAAATTTGCTGTTTTAAATTGCTCCTGAATACAGCAATTTTACCCCTCTCCAGCAGATGGGAGAGAGATGACATAACTTTTGCTGTGGCAATATGTACCTGTTTCAACTCAACACTTATCAGTAAAAGGCTTCTAGCTAGTACACAAACTTTCTCTAACAAACTATTTATTTTTTGTCCCCTTCTCCTTCTTTCCATAACTGCAAAATTGTTGATGGCTTTGAATTGTTCAGAGCTGTTCAAGCATAGAGAAAGTAGCTTTCTACCTGCTCGGAACTTCCCATCTGAGCTGTTTCAAAGGCAGGCTATAATTCTCACAAGGTATGATGGGTTGGCTGTGAAACAGAAAACAAAGAAGGCTGAGGGAGCTAAAGACTAGGTGAAAATATCAGCATGGCTTCAGCATTTTTCTTCCATCCGTTTCCTTGACAAATCACAATCAGCTTCAGACAATATGTAAAACTTGGGACACGGACAAATTACCCGTCTGTGTGTCATGCGTACATCATATTTGCTGAACTATCAGAAGCGATAATCCCAGTGTTAAAACATTCCCTTCCCTCCTCCTCCTGCCTCTCCTGGAAGTTGGCTACATGCTGAGCAGATATTTCTCCAACACTAGTGTGTGGTTATTTTTCAGGTTTTTTTGGAACAGATATTTCCATGTGTACTTCTGATTTCCTTGCTCTACTATACTGAGAATGTATTTCCTGCTGTGGAAAAAAGACACAACAATTGCGCCACCAATGATATACCAGGATATATCAAATGTTACCAATTAATTAAAATAATCATCTTTTTTTTACATGTTACAGCTTTTGAGAGGCATTATGTAATTGCAATAAGTCTTCTCTTTATTCTGAAAATTTTAAGTCATTTGTTAGACTAAATCACCTTTTGTGAGACTCAGTTGTAAGGCGAGAAGTGACTTTTTACATAACACAGGCCAAAGGATCTCCCCCAGCAATCTCCTTTACAAACTCATAATGTCTGTTGGAGGCACAGCATATTTTTGAGAGAGAGATCCAGGCTTGATTTTAAAGACGTCAAAAGATGGAAACTCCACCGCATCCATAGGTAAATTGTTCCAACAGTTGGTTAATTGCACTGTTGGAAAAAAAACACACTCTAATCTCTTGTCCTAAAGCTGTTTAATTTAAGCCACTGGATCTCGTTATTCCATTTTGTTAATAAAAGAGCCATCTGTGACGGTCGTGGAGCTCTTATGGTTATCCAGAGGTTAATGCATAAGTAATAATTGCATGAATACTGTCAGTGACCTGGTCAGCAAGGTAAAGTTGCTGTATATCTGTGGAGGGTTATTAAAATTTCCTGTATGAATGTATTGCTCTAACTTAATTGGTAGAGCCCTGCAATGCAACCTGAACCTGATGGGACTTGACTATCGGTGTTTGGGTCCAGGTTGGACCCAACCACATCCATTCAGGTCAGGTCAGCTCTCCTCCTGCTTGCCCACTTCACTGCACTGTGCATTGCAGAGTGTATTGTGCCGATGAGTTACAGCGCTTCTCATTCCATAGGGAACATACAACAGAGTAGAGGGCAGTGGATGGCAAAAGTAAGGGGCACAGCCATCACTGCGCTGATCCCATGGGAAAGAAAGTGGTGGTATTGATTCAGGCTCAGGGCAAGGGTCAGATTGGAAAATAATTGACCTTCTCAGGTTGGGTTGAGAGTGTTTGGGCCTGGGTTGGGCTTAAAACGTAGGTCTGAGCTGGCCACTAGGGGTCTGTAGGAAGAGCAAAGGGGAAAGCTACACAGTTGTTTTAGCTAAGTAAACCCAAGCACACATTTGAAGACAGTGGAGAAAGCTGATAGCTTCAAGGATCCTGGCTCCAGTCAGCTGCAAAACTTGTTTTTACCAGGCTTGGCGGCTAGAGATAAGAATTTAAAAGCCTTGCAGAGGAGGAGAAGTAGGTTGAGGAGAGGAGGTCACTTAGCAGCACTGCCTAGGAATATGGGTTGAGAGAGAGAGAATGTGTGGAGAGAGCATAAGATATTTGGGCTTCCCAGGTCCAGGCAATAGCCTTAAGAGAAACCTGGATATGGATACAGTTTTATTGGTTTTTAAGATAAGCTTTTCAGCAAAAAATGTTGTGTATATAAATAACACTGCTTTAAGGAGGCTGTATGGTCATTGCCCCAGAGGGGTACTGTAACACTTATCAGTGCCCCAGCGGGAACAGAATTTCAGGGTCAGAATATAAGTCTAAGCTGCTAAAGTAAATCATGGTTTATACGTGCAATACTTCAACCCTGGTCCCAATCTGAGTGCAAAAATTGCATGGTTCCGTCCTGAGAAAGGTGCTGGCTCTAAGTTGGAGACCTGAGTAGGTGTGCTTGCAGAGACCAGGAGGATTTAGAGGTGCAGTTTGCCTTATCTATGAACACTATTACCAGAAATCTCTCCCCCATGTAGGTACTTGTAACCATGATCAAGTCACCTCTTAACCTTCTCTTAGATCCGTGGTTCCCAAATGTATTCCGCCGCTTGTGCCGGGAAAGCCCCTGGCGGGCTGGGCCAGTTTGTTTACCTGCCGTGTCCGCAGGTTTGGCCAATCACAGCTCCAGGTGGCTGCAGTTCGCTGCTCTAGGCCAATGAGAGCTGCTGGAAGCGGCAGTCAGTACATCCCTCAGCCCCCGGCGCTTCCAGCAGCTCCCATTGGCCTGGAGCAGTGAACCGCGGCCACTGGGAGCCGTGATTGGCTGAACCTGCAGATGCGGCAGGTAAACAAACTATCCTGGCCCACCAGGGGCTTCCCCTGCACAAGCAGCAGAACAAGTTTGGGAACCACTGCCTTAGATAAAATAAATAGAATTTCTAAAGTCTCTCACTTTTAAGGCATATTTTGCAGACCTTGAATAAGTCTTGGGGCCATTTTCTGAACACTTTTTCCAATTTTTCAACATCCTTTTTTTGAAGAGGGGACAAAAGAACTGGACATTGCATTCACCCTCTTATGTACAGCATCCCACTGGGAGCATAGGTTCAGTTGGATGTTATCTGTCATGACCCCTAAATCCTTTTTAGAGTGGCTGCATTCCAGGATATAGCCCCCATCTTGGATGTCATACATTTTTGTTCCCAAATATATGACCTTGTATTTGGCTATATTAAAATGTGTATTGTTCAAATGAGGCCGCCTTACCAAGTGATGCAGGCCGGTCTGTTTTAACTGACCTGTCCCCATCATTTGCCACTTCACTGAATTTTGTTGTTTGTCATCTTCAATTTTAGTCAGTAATTGTATATGTTCTTCCAGATACTTGATAAAGATACTGAATAGCACTGGGCCAAGAACAGATCACTGTATAACCCCACTTAGAAACACCCCTGTTGGATAAGGATTCATTATTTACAAATACCTTTTTGAGATCTATCATTAACTAGTTTAAAACCATTTAATATGGGGGCTAGGTCTATTCTGTATAATCCTAGTTTTTATGAGAATGTCATGCAGCATTGTCAAATACCTTACAGAATCTAATGTATGCAGTGTAGTTGTCTCTAATATTCTGGGATTGACACAGCTACAAAGTGGGTGAGATATTATCTTTTATTGGACCAAATTCTGTTGGTGAGAATCCAAGTAGGTTATAACAACATTATTACCTTTGTCAAACAAACTTTTTATGTCATTAAACATCGCATCATGTTTGTCTGAAAAGAGTAGGCCTATTTTCTATAAATCTATCAATGTAGGCTACACTTCCTGTTTGGGACAACTTGCCCCTTAAAAGCAATTCACTTTTGAATACATATTTACTATTCATTTTTGCAGTTTACAATTTGTTTCTGGGCACAGAAATTCTTTCACAGACATCTATCTTGAAATGGTGTGGGAGAGGTTGCGTGTGCTTCACCCTTATATGTAGTCTTAGTCCTCCGGCAAGTGGACTGCTTATAAATTTAGCAAACTCTACTAACACACTCTGCTAACCCCACTTCTCAATTAACCTGGAAGAGCTGAGAGATACTTCCCCGCTGATTTCTGGATTGCCCCTTAAAGCTCCTGTTCTTTGCTGACAATTAGAAAACTATAGTCACAGTCAGAAAATTAACTCTACTGTAGTTTGTCTCCAACGAGACATTGACAGCATGCTTCTCTGCCTCCACTGGTGCACCATACATTGCTTTGCTTTGCTCCTCCACATAGACTTTCTATTTTATGGAATATAGAATTGAAGACAGTTCTGTTTTAGCAGTACCATTACAAGAAGCCCTGCTGCTGTGGATTATATGTCTCTATGGTTTCTTTACTGTTTTTTTATATATCCTGATTAATTTAAGCTCCTACTTTTTGGCTTTGCCAAGTAGCTGGAGGGAGTTTTATAAGATCCTATCAAGTTCTGTTTAGCAGCCTGCTGCTCTTTTCTTTCTTGAACTTCTGGTTTGCTTTGCTGTGGCTTTTTACTCTTGGTTCCAGGTTTGTGTCAGAAAAGAGGAAAATCTGAGGTCTGTCACATAATACTCAACACTTACGTCTTCAAAGTGCTTTACAATAATGAATAAATACAACAGCTTGACCTGCCTTTGAGGCAACTTAATTGTAGTGGCATGAAGGAAAACAAGGGTCAAGGTTAATGTGGGCCATTAAACATGTGTCCATTATGGAAGTTAAGATTCAGTGTTGTATTGCTCAAGTCTGCTACCTATTTCCAAGGGCCTGGAGGGTAACTCAGTGAAAGTTCTGTAACTCCTAACTATGTGGAGAAAACACCTCTCCACCAATCTCACCTTCTCAGGGCTTATCCTTGTGTACAGCAGCGTAGCTCGCTGCTGTTCCGCTTTAGTGAAGACGCTATTACGCCAACAGGAGAGCATCTCCTGTTAGTGTAGTTAATCTAGCTCCCTGAGAGGCAGTAACTAGGTCGATGGGAGAAACTCTCCAGTCAACATAGCACTGGGGGGTTCGTCAGTATAACTATGGGCATGGCTACACTTGCAGACGTAGAGCGCTGTGAGTTAAACCAGCCCTCGGAGACTGCAGTAGGGAAAGCGCTGCAGTGTGTCCACACTGTCAGATTCAAGCGCACTGGCATGGCCATGCAGGGCCGGCTTTAGGAAGTGCGGGGCCCAATTCGAACACTTTTGGTGGGGCCCTGGCAGGGATGACTTAAAAAAAAAAAAAGTGGAAAAAAAAGCCTTTCATTTCTTTCATGTATTATTTACTTTCCATAACTATATGAATAATAAAATTATATACATTGCATCATATATGCTGTTGATTGGCTATTAATGACCGCTGTTTCACATGTGTGGGTCCCCGCCACTCCTGGGGGTGTGCACGTGTTGGTCCCAGCTGCTCCCTGCCCCCCTCATTGAAGCACATGTGCAGGGTTACTGCCCTGGAAACTGCAGGGCAGCAGTAGACATGGGGCTGGCTGGAGGCAGGGCAGGGGCTAACTGGAGGTAGGGTCTGGCTGCAGCCAGGGCAAGGGGTGTGGGGCTGGTTGGAGACAGGGGGTGTGGGGCAGGCTGGCTTCAGCCAGGGCAGCAGAGGGGTGCAGCAGGGGTTTGCAGGGCTGGAGACAGAGGAGTGCGGGACTGGCTGGCTTCAGGCAGTGGGGTGCAGCAGGGGTTGACTGGAGACAGAGCAGGGGGTGCGGGGTGGGCAGGGTGTGCAGGCTGGGCGGCAGCAAGTGTGGTTGTGGGGGCTTGCTGGCTTGGAAGGGCTGCAGGGGGTGTGCAGGGGTTGGGCTGGAGACAGGACAGGGGTTTTGGCAGGGCTGCTTGGGCACAGGGTGCAGAGCTGGCTGAAGGCGGGGGGGCGGACTGGTGGGGCAGTCAGGGGTGCAGCAGAGGCAGCTGGAACCCAGTCCTTAAAAAGTAGCCCCCATACCCCCTTCTACCCCCCGGACCTTTTAAATGGGATGCATGGGGGAGGTGGGGGCTCCGGCGTATTTAAGGACGGGGTGGCAGAGCAGCTGGACCCAGCCCTTTTAATAGCCTCGAGCCCTCACGCCAGGGCTCGGGGGCTATTTAAGGGGGCCAGAGCTCCAGCCAGGGTCGCGGGGCTTGCCGCGCCTCTGGCGGAGCGCAGCAAAGCTACTGCCCCCCGCTCTCCCGGCTGGAGCCCCGGCTGAAGCAGCAAGCCTGCTGTCCCGGGCTGGAGCCCCCGGCCAGAGCGCGGCAAGCCCCGCGCCGCAGCCTGAGCTCTACTGGGAGATCCGGGGCTGCGCTGCGGTGGCTCCCGCGGCACTTCACTCAAAGGAGGGACTATGGAAGACCCGTGAGCAACCGGAGCCGGGGATCGGGTAAGTAAGTAAAAAAAAAAAAAAAAAAAAAAAATTAAATTAAAAAGGTGCCTAAGGCGCGGGGCCCTCTTAGGCGCGGGGCATGATTCCCCAGAATCAGCCAAATCGGCCTAAAGCTGGCCCTGTGGCCATGTTAGCAGCTCTTGCAACAGCCACGGAAAGCAGTGCATTGTGGTAGCTATCCCAGCATGCAAGTGGCTGCAACATGCTTTTCAAATGGAGGGGGCAGGTGGAGTATGACAGGGAGTGTGCTGTATGTGGGGGGGAGACAGAGAGTGGGTGTTTGGGGGGCTGAGAGCATGTCAGCATGCTGTCTTGTAAGTTCAGACAGCAGCAGACCTCCCCTCTGCCCCACCCGCCTCTCTGTCGGTCTCTCACACAGCATTCCACAGTAATGGTTTGCTTTGTCCCTGAGCAGATAAGCATGCCGGCTGTCAGAAATGGAGCTTTGAAAGGGCATATCTGCATTCCTGCCATGATTCCAAAACAATGACAAGAGTGGCCACTTCACTTAAGGGGATTATGGGATGTTTCCTGAGGCCGATCAGAGCACAATAATGCAACACCTTGCTCATACTGATGCCCAGGCGTTTCTGCCGAGGGGCACCAAGCATTATGCTTCTCATGGAGGTGGATTACCAGGAGTGCTCCAGCTGCAGAGTCCAGGAATTCTAAGTGCCTTGCCAGTGTGTGTGGGTTGTGAGTTAGGGCACCCAGGGTTGCTTTAATATGCTCTAACTTGCAAGTGTAGCCAAGCCCTATGTTGCTCAGGTGTGTGGATTTTTCACACCCCTGAGAAATGTAGTTATACCATTATACGTCGTAAGTGTAAACCTGGCTTAAGTCTTCAGCTAGAGGAGAGTCAGTCTGTGACCTCAACTTCCCTCTTGTACCTTAAAGCTCCACTATTTCTAACACAGAAATATGATTACACAGACTATGCAATGTTTGAAAGCTAAGGCTGAGCCTGAGTTGTGCATCCCTGATGCAGGGATATGAGGGGGCTGGGGGCATGTGCCTGGACTAGTGACAAGCACTGTGAAAAAATTCCTCTACTAAACTCATTAATCAAACACAAACCATTTGAAGGGTAATGTCTCCTCCTTTATTGCTGTTGTCTATCATTAAAGTTTACTTTATGGAATCAGTGTCACTGCACCCAAATTCTATTAGTGGTATCCAAATGGGTTCCTTTGACTTTACAAGGGGGAGCTTGTGCTTTTGAATCCCATACATTGCTTTGCTCTAGTATACCTACAGTTTGGGGCAGTTGTCAGACCATTTTTTGTATATTATTACATAGAAAGTGAAACAAACCCTCTCTACTTCATATATATAAATAGTGCAGGGCAAACAAGCACCATATGTAATATCTCTTATGCAAAATAAACCATTCCCTATCATTCAATCAATACTGTTTCAGTTTCCCTGGGGGAGGTATATGAATGGTGGGCTGCAGGCTGAGACCAGAAGGAGTTTACAAAGTAGTGAGGATTCAACAGCTAAACTACAGGAAGAGACAGATGAGTGCCATATAAACTTATGTATGGGGACAGAATTATACAGCTGCACGCAGGTTTCTACAAGAGAAATGAGGGTTAGGCTCGAGATTTAGAACAGTTCCAAGGATGCCCTGCCACCCTGGAGGATCCTTCTGCAGGTTCCTTCATTTATTTCATCACTAAGCAGGTTCTTTAGGCCACAGCTGAAACTGTGCACCCAACTTTCCGCACAACCCGTTAAGGCAGGAGCTGAGAGAGCTTTTGCAATGTGCCTGCCTGCAGTGAGTGTCCTGCCTCTCCTTCTCCAACCACTGGCAGGCCCAGAGCTGATGAGCCGTACCCGTCGGTGCTTGGCTTCTGCGGCCAAAAGCTTTCCCCATCCCCATGCTGTCGTTAGTCTAAGCACCCCCGCTTGGGCGATCTGCCGGTGCATCACCTTCTCCCCTTTTCCCCGCACCTTTACCGTAAACACACAACCGCAAAGCACATCAGGAGCGGGATTTTCAGTTGCAAAATGCAAACAGCCAGTAATGCAACATAAACACACACACAGACAAAATCTTGGTGCCTCGGTAACGGCGTGAACGCAAAGAGCAGGCCTGGTGCTTGCTATCGTCGCCTCCCTCCCGCTCCGCACCCGGCATAGCCTCCGGTGCACCCAGTCGAGACACCCCAGAGGCGACTGCCACTTGCGGTTGCTGCATCCGCCGCCGCCTCCTGGCCGTGCCTGTGCACAGTGCCCCTGCGCGCGCGCTGCCCGCTGCTTGCAGCTGAGCCTGGGATTGGCTCGCGCCCCCCATTCAGGGGCTCGTGCAACCTGGTGTCTGCCGGGCTGGATTCAGAGAGCAGCTGACACTGAGCTGCTTGGGTAGCTCGCAGGCAGCAGCCGCGGCTCCGTCCTCGCTGAGGCTCAGCTCTCAGGAGACAGGCGCTGTGGGGAGGAGACTCGCAGGGCGCGTTGGGATATCGCATCGGCTGTCCCTAGAGGTGTCCTAGCCCCCCGCCCCTCAGTGAAGGAATCCGCGCTGATGCTCAACACAGGGTTAAGTTATCACCCAGAGATGGTGTGAGGTACTCAGGCTGCTCAACCTGCTGCTGCTGCTGCTGCTGCTGCTGGTAAATGCTCTTCACTTCTTATTTGGCTACAGGCTTTTTCTCTTGCTTTTCATTCTGCAACAGCGCCTAAATCTGCAGCACTCTCTCTCTCTCTCTTCTCTTTCTCTTTCCTTTTCTTATGTCTCTTCTCTAATTGTATTAGCACAGTTGACAACTTCTGTTATGTCTCTCTCATAAAAAGACTGCGAGCGGTTTGTCTCCTGGAACCTTTTAATTCAGCACTTGGAGAGGTCATTAGTTGCACGAGTTCCAGTGAGAAGGGGGAGATTGTCGCTTATTTCCCTGCTGCTTTTCTGCCCATTAGTTTTCATCCTCGGTTGCTGAGATTTTTCCCAAGTGTTTTAATGTTGTCTTTGTGGTTTCAGGTTTGTTTTTCTCCAGCCCCCCCAGCCTCATCCAAATGTAATTTTGTTTCAGTTTTTACTAACAGAGCGGAAAGGTATCGCTGATTCAGAAACTATCATGGGCACAGGGCATGTTGGTTAGAAATCGGGAAAGGCGGCATTTGTATTCCAAAAGGGAATTTAAAAAAAAAATCTGTTTTGCATCATTGCTGCAGATTTGCAGGAGGCAATAAAGGACACCACTACTCATGTTGCTTGTAAAGATGATAAACACAGAAGTGCTTTAGTGCATCACACATACTGTCCAGTGATTGAGCTGTTGCTAAATTGTATTTAATAATAAATTCAGAGTTGTGGAGGAAGAGAGATTGGTGGCATTGTATTGCTCACATTGCTGAGACAATGTACATTTGCTAACACCACACCAAGACCCTGTTAGACCTGACATGGCGTGGGAATTTGACAAGATGTTTTTGTTTGTTTCTGTTTCTTTTATACACACAGACTGAAATTTAAATTAGCCAGCCTAACGAATGCAAATAGAACTCTTTTTTTAATTTTTCTTTTACTTCAGAATAATACTTCTTTTTAAACTCTTGCTGGCAGGATTTTTTTTTTAAATATTAGAAAACATTCATACATAACATACGTTTTAGATAAATTTATACTACTTAAAAAACAATAAGATTTAAATTAGTTTTAGTATTTCGTTCCTTTTTTCTTTCCTCTCACTCTCTACAGGTCAAGGAGGGGTGGGGAAAGGAGGGAGGAGAGAAAGGGACATAAATAAATAAAAACCATGGATGGTCAATATGTACAGGCAAGTCAGCTGTATCACAAGAAAACTTCCATTTATAATTGTAAAATTATTGCAAAGCCACTATTACATGCAGAACAGAGCTAATACAGCGCTGCCTAAGAGTACATTATCAGATCTTAGAGATACTGTATTAAAGTAGGCTACATTTACAGTACTTTGAACATCTTAAAAAGACAATACTTAACTACATAACTAAAATAAACATCAGATATTTATCCCACATACGTAATATTGGAGTGAAAGTCTAGAAGTAAAATCATTGCAGTACTTCTTTAGCTTTGTTCCTGCAGCCTAGGATACAAGTTCTCAGAGAGTATGTGTAGTAGTAGACCACTTCATATAACACTGGATGAAACTTTTTTTTTAAAACCTCATAGATTTGAAAGGTGTAATCTAAATGTGGAAGTTATTGAATTATCAGCAAAATGGAAATTAAATCACAGTTAACACTGTTCTTTAAAAAAACATAGTTACAAATTACTGTGCAAATTTACCAGTTAATTTTGGTTATGCAATCTTAAATCTTTTCTTTAAATTATAGACATCGTTTAGAGAGAGAAAATACATTAATCTCTTTTTAGTTTGCGTGATATTAATAAGATGGTTCATTGCATTTCATCTCAGCTCTTGTATTGAAATAATACAAAAGTCATTACAATACTCATAAGGTTGACATATTGCTGGTTTTAAATATTTCCATGAACTCCTTAAATTTACTAATTTAATAAAATAAAGAGAGAAATTCTTCCATTCATAAAGATCAGAGATGTTTTCCAGGGAAGCTTTTCCTTGTCTAGGTGGCAAGGAAAGAAGTTCCTCCTAGAAGATGCTGATATGCTAAAGAACCTTTGATTCTGGTACTGTTTTGGTACAGTTTCCGTTGTAAAATAATAACAGTCATTTAAAAAAACCCAACACACACAAACAATATGCTTCATGCTGTGAATCTGCATCATTTAAATAATTAAAGTAATTCATTGTGTATGGGCACAAGTGCGAATGACTGACCAGGTCAAGGACTCTTCTAGCTTGGGCCATGTGATGAGACTTCTGATTACTGAGTAATAAAATCAGAATATAAATATATTTATTTTACACTGAGTTGGACTCAGTTTTGGAATTTAAAATTCAATTGTGAAGTCTAAGCTTTCATTGATTTAGAGAGGTAATCTTTTATTGCTGAGGTTTCTTAGTTTTCTGTCAACTTCTAAAAGCTCAGAGTATTATTTTGTTAAAATATTAAACACGCATGTTGAGCATAAAAAAGAGTTTGGTCCAGGTAACTTACCTGGGTTTGTATTCTGTTTATCTTTAAATGACTTATATTGGTGAAATGATTAGTTATAAAGTAACTCTAGCCTCTTTTTAACTCTACATGCTAATTTCTGACTTGGGTAATGAAAATTAGTATGACTGTCTTTTTCTTTCATTTACAATCACATTATCCAGTATGGTGCAAATTCATATGTAAACATCCCATGGAGGATGTTCTCTCCTAATCAGCTTGACCTATATTTTGTATTTCAGTATCTCCTACTGAAAGTCAAAGAGTTACATAGAGAAACAGAGAAGAGGTACTGGCAATTGTTAGGCCACAGAGAAAAGCTGATATTCCAGGAGTATTGATTTGAGGGGGCTGACAGTCACATTTGTCTGGCTTGTTAGGATTCACATTTTTATTTGGAACAGAGTGGAGATATCTATGGATATTTGATCTATTATGGTAATGGATATGGGATTCTTTTGTCAAACACTTACGGTCATTTTTGCTTCTGCAATCCAAGTAAATTTCTTATGCACCGTATAAATATGTTGTTGTGCCAAATTGTGCATGCTACAGAAGTATTTTTATGCTTAAAATTATTCAGAATAATAATAATAATAAAAAGAAAGTGTTGATTAAGTTCATTCAAGGTCAAATATCTAGACATCTTGATCTGAAAGGTCAAATTAAACTGAAGGTCAGATTAAACAGAGGCAAAACTGAAGTGCCTGTTAGACCACTCAAGTCAATTAACTGATCTTGGAAAACCAATACCCATATTTATGTGTTGTTAGTTTGAAGTGGTTTATTAAGAGTCTAATCCTGTGACCCTTACTTCTGTGAACAAAATTTACTCCATTGCAGTACTATTGGTGAAGAGCATATTTAAACATGTGAGTAAGGGTTGCAAGATTGGCCCCGTAAGCTGTACTTTCTACCGCATGCTGTTAGTTTTTGAAAACCTTTCCAGGAGACAAGAAAGGACACATTCAGTGTCCATAAGACACTTTCAGTGTCCATAAGAAAAGAACATGATCTCAAAGTATAACTGAAGTTCATATCTGTTTTAAGTGTTTGATGTGGGGTATTTCAGTTCTGACTTGCTGTAGAAAAAAAATATCATGAAAATGGTGAGTGTTTTACAGATTTTTAGTTGGACTGTATCCCACTTACAATTTCAAATGGCCTTAACTGTTTAGAAGCACAATTTTATATAATGTCTGTGCCAGTACTACAGGAAATAAACCATTCTCATTTAGAACAGATATACACAGAAGTAGTCCATTCTTTTTTGACCTTTTGTTCACATCACTGAAGTTTTTTATACCAATTATTGTTGACTCATCATCACTCTTATTTCTGAGTGTGCAAAACAAATCAAGCACAGTAGACTTGGACTTATTATATATAGGAGAAGAGGTACAAAATGACTCTATCAAACTGTTTCAACCATGTAAAATACGATCTTTGTGCACCAGTGGCCTCTGTAGTTTTAAAGAGTTCTGTGTTTTGACCCTTATTCAAAATTATAGCTTTTATTTAGCTGGATTGCCAAAGCAACATGCTCTAAAATAAAATGGTTTCTGCAATAGTTTCTCACTTAATCCACATGAGGCATTGCATGATATATTAGGCCCTCTTCTATTAGATGATTTTTGTCTCACATTATTGGTCTGTGTTGAACCCATAATGCTGCTGAGGTTCAAATAGGTTCTCGTAAATTCACCTGGCTGACTGAATCAGTACTACCAAATAGACTTTTTGGATAAACAGCCTGTACTCTAAGGTCATGATTGTGAAATATAAATACAATATCCTTTATATCAGTGGTTCTCAACCAAGGGTACGTATACCTCTCGGGGTACGCAGAGATCTTTGGGGATACATCAACTCATCTAGATATTTTCCCAGTTTTACAACAGGCTACATAAAAAGCACTAGCAAAGTCAGTAAAAACTAAAATGTCATAGACAATGGTTTGTTTATACTGCTATGTATACTATACTCTGAAAAGTAAGGACAATATTTATATTCCAGTTGGTTTATTTTATAATTGTATGGTAAAAATGAGAAGGTAAGCAATTTTTCAGTAATAGTGTGCTGTGACACTTGTATTTTTATGTCTGATTTTGTAAGTTTTTAAGTGAGATGAAACCTGAGGGTACTCAAGACAAATCAGACTCTTGAAAGGGGTACAGTAGTCTGGAAAGGTTGAGAGCCACTGCTTTATATAGATTGTTTCTCATACAATTGATTGACAGTCCATGACACACAGTAATGAGTTATTTCCTTACATGTTTATTGAAGGGCATTAATAATCCAGTAGTTATCCCAAACAGTGATATAATTATGAGATTTTTTTTTTTAGGAGCAAGCAGCACAGTATACAATTATGAATTTATCATTAGATGGGAAAGTTGGGAGTGGGCACATAGTAATTATTATATAGTTACATACTATCTAACCACAACAGTTTTGTACAGCAATATTTTTAAGGAATAGATGTTCACTTGAAAATTAAAGAAATGTCAACATATACCTATAGCCCTTTGATTAACCCTGGGCCAGATTTAGTGCAGCATGTATTGCACTGTCTGAGCCTTACGTGAAAAAGAAGCCCCCAGGACAAATTTCATCCTCCATTAAGCCTGTGCAACCCCTATTGATGCATTTGAGTTGCACTGAGGGTGGAATTTGTCCCTTTCTGTCTAGGAAAAATGGAATAATCATTCTAGTCTGTTAAAAGGGCACCTCTTAAATATATACATGTATGTGATTATATTAAGATTTTTTTGTTGCTTTTAAAGCCACAGGCACTTTGGTTGTGTGATGTGCATCAGCAGCAGTGTTTTTGGAACATTCTCCACCATATTCAGCTTGTGATGTCTAACAAAACCAAAACACCTTTGCATCTTGTCCTCAAGGACCATATAAGCAGCTTGATTCTTCCTGCCCTTTCCACTGTATGTACAAAGGTCTGAAGAGAGCCAGGGAGAAAAGGTCTGTCTATCGCTGTAGTATCTGAGCATCTCACAAACATTACTGAATTTATTCACACACTGCTTCTGTGAGGTAGGGAAAATGACTTGGACATAGGTTCCACAGGAAGTATATGGGAGAACCGGCAATTGAACCTAGGTCTTCTGAGTCCTAGTCCAGTGCCTTAAGACTGTCAGTCTTCTTTCTCTTCATTATGTACAGATTCAAGAACAGCTGGAATCAGAATACATTTAGGGACATTCCTGGATAATTTGTGAGAGTCTGAATATCACATAGAAAATAATGTGTATACTCATTGCTTGATTATAATGCATAGAAATATTTCATGGAGGTGGAGGCATCTTGTCATCTGTATTGCACAAATGTAATGTTCGACCTCTGAAAATCTCTGTGTATCTTGCTGCATTTAAAATACTGTATATTGAGGAGAATGTATACTCAAAAAGTTGAGGGTGATTATCTCTAAATGGATGTAGTCTGCCTAAATTCTGGCCTGAAATCATTATTCTTTGTTACAAAATTTTACAGATTCAGTAAAAGTAGCTTGTATCATTAGACTGAATGTTAGTATAATAAATTTACCAAATCACTTTAAAAACTGTGTATAGTTTATGCATCTTTGAAATACAACCATTTCTGTAGTGAAGCACAGCAGATATTAGAGTACTGTGCTGCAACTCTACACCACATTATAGAAGAGGAAGTGAAGACTACTTTTTTCCAATAGAAACTGTTGGGAGGATTTTAAAAAGGAGATTGTAAAATACTTGAGGTGATTTTGATCTGGACAAGAGCCATAATCCTGCAAATAAAGTTCACTTGTTAATCTTGTCTATTTTATATTAAATATTATATATAAATTAGATATGTAGAAATAATGTTTACTTTTCAGTGGTTGACATACTACATTGTTAGCTATTAAATACATTATTTATAGTAAATGAAAATACATTTTGTGTTTGAATGTCAAACACTTCATATGCTATGCATTAAATGGGATGTTTGAACCAAATTAAATGAGTAAAATACATTACACTACTGTTGCACAAAAATCAGAATTCCATGACACATTGGCATCAGCATTGATTTTGCCTAATCATGAAGTGGTGTGTGTGTATATATATATAGACTTCAGTGGTGTAGCAGGATCAAGGCCTTTCTACACACTTAGAGGAAAATATTGCTTAGGGATCTCATTTTTATTTACTTAGTTTTGATAGTGGATTACATACATAGCCGGGTGTTCCGACATATTGTTCACTGGTTGTGGCATAAGAACCTGGTGTTGTGGAATCCTGGCCCCACTGTAATCACTGGGAGTTTTGACATTAACTTCAGTGCAATCAGAGTTTCACTGGAACTCAGAAGGCACACTCAAGGTCTAATCTCCCTTTGAAGTACACTGAATCTACAGCAAGTCGTGTGTGCATTTGGCGAATCCTGCAAGTATATATGATATAGTGGTAAAAACATCTTTGCCCTGTTTCCACTACCATTGATGGAGGTCCACCACGGGGGGTGCAGTGGTGTGAGATTACCTGAAAATAGTAGTGTAAGCAGAAAATAGTAGTGTACAAAAGATCTAGACCATAACAGCCATACTGGGTCAGACCAAAGGTCCATCTTGCCCAGTATCCTGTTTTCCAACAGTGGCCAATGCCAGGTACTTCAGAGTGAATGAACAGAACAGTTAATCAAGTGATCGGACACATAGCTCAATAGGAAAATTGTATTCTTTTCTAGAATCAGGGGCGGCTCTAGACATTTTGCCGGCCCAAACACGGAGGGTCTGCTGGTCCTGGGACCAGCGGACCCTCAGCAGACAAGCCGCCGAAGGCAGCCTGCTGCCCTTCCAGCACCGAAAGAGCACCCCCCGTGGCTTACCGCTCCAGTCATGCACTTGGAGCACTGGTGCCTGGAGCCGCCCCTGTCTGGAATCTCATAATTCAATTATGCTTAAACAAAAAAAACAACCAACAAAGAAAAATACCTTTTAGCCGATCCCAGTCATGGGAAATTTCAACCCAAATAATAAATTTTTCAAAGCACTTGAATGAGTGAAAATAAGTGCTTAAAGTTAAAATTATAGCCACAAACTGAACTGTGGCATACACTGCACTGTAACATTCACTTAGTAATGAAAGTGGTGAAACTGGATATACCATTTTACTTTTCCTAAGAAATTTAATTTCTCTGTAACTTCTTAATCCTGAGATTTTTTCTTTTACATTGATTTTCTGTTCTTAACAAACTTCCAAACACATTATTGACTAATACAAGAATTTGCCACTCTGCAAATGGATCCATGCGGCATGTGAAAAACAGCTATGAATTAAATACAACATTTTTATTGCATCAGTTTTTGGTACCTAACCTGAGAAATAGTAGGGCCCAGTTTTCAGAGGTTTTCTCTGTCCACAGCTCCAACTAATGAGAGGTATGTGTTCTCAGCATTTTTAAAAATGAGGCACTATGTGCCAGTTTTCAATGGTTTGTAAGTGCTTAAAGATGCAGGTAGGCCCCGAGTTAGCTTTTCAAAAGCACCTATAGGCCTGATGCCCACTAATTTCAAAGACAGTTCGGTCCCTAAGTGCTTTTGAAAATCCTCTTGGGTGCTCTCTGCATCTTTAGGCACTTAAAATACCTTTGAAAATCAGAATCTAGGTGTTTCAAATTGCACACCTGAAATTAGCATGAGCAGTTTTGAATATCTGGCTGTTAAGTCTTTTCAAGCCAGGCTGATAAAATGTAGATGTTAAGATTTATTAACGCAGGGTATGTGTATACTATCTGCCAATCCAGTGGGTAGTGATCGATCTATTGGGGATCAATTGCATTGCGTCTTGTCTAGACACGATACATCGATCCCTGAACACACTCCCCATCAACTCTGGAACTCCACCAGGGTGCGAGGCGGAAGTGGAGTTGACGGGGAAGCGGCGGCCGTCTCTTGTAGCTGATGTTGTATATCTTAGATCGATCCCTTCCCCGCCAGTGTAGACCAGGCCACAGAAACAAAATAAAAAATGCAACTTAACCCTTTATGATGAATAACCTAGCTTTAGCTCTCATTCTGAGCTCGTCTGCCAGAAGACTATTTTTCCTCTGCCTTCTCTCAGCATCTTTGATATGAACATGAAAGTGAGACAGACTTGATAATAGGGCTAAATGCGGAGGTCTTAGTTTTATGAATTAATGACAGCTGGTGTAAATCACTCCAAACTACCCGGCAGTGTTATTTGAGTATGAATGTCAACTGACACCAATGTCTTCTATAAAGCTGAGGATGAGTGTGAAAGCCTCTACACCTGTGGTCCATGAAAGACTTAGCCTGAAAACTGACTGAACAGAATTCAACTATGTATACAGACAATAGATTTCCAAAGCAGTCCGCAACCTCCATTTCAAATTTGTCCACAAATGAAAAAAGGTTGAGAACCAGTGCTCTATATCCTCTCTTCCCTCTGGCCAACAAACTGACTAGAAGTCAAAATCTCAGTTCTCTGCTCTCCTCCTCACTGGAGGTAGGAGAGCCGAGATGAGGTGAGCCAAGTGCTGCACTAGACATAGAAGCATATCTCCTCACCATACCACGTGAGTGCCCAAAGCCCAATGCCCAGGTAATCCACTGGGTAATAGTTGGACCCTTTCTTACCCACTAACCATACTGGAACATGCCAACGTTATGACAGTTGTAAATTAATACGCACCTCCCCTTGTCCCCACAAAAGCAGAGCTTCTGGATGCTGAGTAGATGAAAAATCTCACTCAGCACTTCATCAATGTCACTCCCCAGAACAGCACTGCGGAAGGGAAGGCAGGCAGCTCATCCTAGCAATAATCTTCATTGGTCAGTTGAACTGGAGTGTGTACCTATACTTGCAGCTGGCCCATGTCAGCTGACTCTGGCTCCCCAGGGTATAAAATTTCAGTGCAGCTATTTGGGCTCAGGGACACCATGAGAGGGGAGGGTACCAGGGCTACCCCTGCAATTTTATAGTTCCACAGCCCAAGCCCCGTGAGCCCAAGTCAGCTCTCACAGTCCAGCTGCAGGTATGCTACACTGCAATAAAAGCACTCCCTGGACACTTACCAATGTTCTCCCCTTCCTCTAGCCTTCACTGTCTTGCTAAGAATTTAACAAGGTGTAAACATTCCTATGCTCGGGTTGGCATGATGTTTGCAACTGTCACAGAGTGCAGATGTATCCTTGGCTCACCATTAATTAAGGCCAAATTTTGGGGTGCTCTTGCATGGTGTAGGGGGCTGGAGGGCGGGAAAGGGGAGCTCTCCAAATGATCCCTCCCCCTCAACTGCTCTAGGGAAGTCAGAATCCTGGTACTTATCCTCCCAGAGTGCATGAATTAGCAGCTTCACAGCCAAACAATCCAAAAGTGGCATGGTGAGGACATAGACGTGGCCATGCCTCATTCCAAACTTGTTGAAAGGATGGAACTGGTGCTGAGGGTCAGTATATGTTTCATCCCTTAAAAAAGTGTTACAATTGCCACTCCTTTATATTGCATTGGGATGTTGCTTCTGTACTTCAAATGCCTCTGGCATCTGCAATTAGTGCAGTACTCTGTAACTTTACCCTTCCTAATTTGACTGTGTCTGGTAAAGCTACATTCTAGGCCTTAGAATTCAGTATACAACTCCTACATATAATCAGATTTGGATAATCGAAACGAGGCAGAAATTTATATTATTTACAGATTAAAAAAAGAGATATTATATGAGCCTTGCCTGCTATAAAACAGGTTAACTGTAAATCTTCAGCATAGCAATACTTGGTCATATGGATAATTAAGCATGGATTAACTGGGTCTGAATGTTAGAGTTAGAGGCTGTAAGTATCCTTGCTCACAGTAGGAATCCCGTTGAGGTCCATGTCACTACACATACAACTCAGGACCACTCACTCACATGAGGAAGGCTTTACAATAGCAGGATTTCCTTGCTAGCTCCATCTACCACCTTATTTAATTAAATTATTTGAAATGAGATGATTTAGAAACATAGAATTTTGGCTTCAGTCAGATTTCATTTTCACTTTTCTAATGAAATATTTAATAGTTCTACAGTTAGACTCAGTAGCTTATTGGTCCTTAATGTCAACATAGCATAACAAGATATTAAAAAAAAAATCAATAGCAAAATCCCTGCACGTGTGCCTGATCCAAAGGCCACTGAAATCAATGAGAGGTTTTCTATTGATTTCAGTGGGCTTTGCATGCAGTAGCTACTTTTCATAACTTAAATAAATAAACAAACACTGCCAGGTTGCAGTCAATACTCAAGCACAACTGTTGAGGTTGAATGCAAACATTGTGAGCTAAATCCTTGGCTTAGGGTAAGTCCTCTTTATTGTAATTCAGGCAGTACAAAGCAACTTAAAGCTGGTGATTCCCCTGGCAGCATCAGGTCAGCTACACCATACTGGCATCCACTCCTTACCCATATGCAAGGAGCATTCAGGACCACAAAAGGGTCATGACGGGCTAGAGGCAATGTGGCATCAAAACAATCTCCAGGAAACTATTTTAGCAAGTGCAAGTTAGAGCAGCTCTGTGGAATTCAGCTGGTTTGGACCAGGAATGGGGATGTTGAAAGGTGGCTTAAAATCATTTTCCTTTGTACTCAGCCCTTTCAGCTACACTAAGCATGAGTTGGTCACAGTTGGAGATTTACACCCACGTTTTCAACAGGAGTTTTCCTTAATCAAGGACTGTAGGGCCAGGCCCTATAGTCAGTATTCTGAGCAGTCAATTTTTGAAAACTTTGGGGGGGCTAATCCCCTGACTGTGAGGAATCCCATTGCTCTGTGGAATCTCTGTTGTTCAAGAACAGTATACTGTATCCCCTCATGTGTAATTACGTTGACCTGAAAGTTGATATACAAATTCAGGCCATGATCCTGGAATGGATCTGTGTGAGTGAATAACACTTACTTTCATGCAAAAAAGTCTGGACATTGATGGGAAAAGAGCTACGTTAGTAATTTAGTTTGTGTAGTTTACTATTTATCTTTTTGGTTGAACTTGTATGCATACTTGATGCTTTTTCTCCCTCTGTGTGAGATCTTGTTTGTGTCTATTACCAAGAGATTATATCTAAAAGCTATGTAAAATGATGTGATTTATTGTGGAAAGACTGTAGACACTTCCATCTTCCACGTTTAGCAGTTATACAGCTTGTATGTTTGCTCATTGCTAAGTCTTTATATTTTTTTCCCCACTAAAAACAAAAGAACAACTTTTTTTCTCCTTATATTGGGAAGCCCATGGTAAGGGATAAACTAATGTAATGAGAACCTATCCTCCGCTTGGACAACAGGGATTAGTGGTCACACAAACTGAAGCGGCCACATGGTCTATGAACTGCCCAGAGGCACAGAATTCTCCTCACCCCACATATTCCAGAGCATACGCATGCTGTTCCTTCCTCTCCTAAGAATGGTAGTGATCCCTCTTTTACCTTGAATAATATGCTTTTTCTTCCTTCTGCACCATAGGAAGGAAAGGGGCATCTGCCCCAACATTGGGTGTCTGTGAAATTGACTCTCTTTTTCAATTCATATTAGTCAAGTGTCTCCACCATAATATGTATGCTCATAGTAGCCTCAGCAGAGAGACTGCAGAATGAATCATCAGTAACTTGAATTACTCTTCCACCCTTGAAGCAGTTCCTTCTGTGTCAAGGTTAAGGCATACTGACAGAGTGGTATTGGGAAGTGGAATTGTTGTCTGCAGTGTACCTGTGGAAAGATCTGTCAAGGGTGCCAGTACTGCACCATTCACAAGCACTACATTTATATGGAAATATTTCAATTAGAAAATGTTTTGGAAGATGATAGAAGTTTGAAAAGCTTTTAGCAGTGAAAGAAGAAAAGAAAAATTAATCCAATTTTTAATTTTAGATAAATAGGTTCTATAATAAAGCTATCTTTTCCCCTGCAATTAGTCTTAATGTGGACAGGAATCTTCTGAAATAATTAAAATAGTTACATTACATTTGAAATATACAGTAAGTATGCAGCCTGCTTACTAGTTAAGTTTCAAAATATCATGGGTAATATTCCGTTCTCAGTTGCACAAGAGAAAATTCAATGTAACAGAGAGAGCACAACTTGACCATTTTTGTCTTTGAGCCTCACAAACTTTGAACTACAGTGACATTTGAGAATCCACATGAAATAATGGGACTCCTCTTATTCGTGGGATAAGAATGTTGGAGGAAATCTCTCCTTGTTCACTCCTCTTTACAAAAGATGTCAAAGATAGCTTGCTCAGCCTCTAATATCAAACCAGCCCTCTTTAAGGACCTGATCCAAAGCCTGCTCAGGTCAATGGAAAGACTTCTGTTGACTTTAGTGGGAACTGGGACATGCACTAAGGCTGCTTGGTGATTACATAAACTACCAAAGGACTTTACTGACAATTGAGCTGTCTTGAGTTCATCTATTATTCTTGTTCCAAGAAAAGACATTTCCCTGTGAAGATATCCTATGGCATCCAATGTCTTAATGAAAAATTCTTTTGTTAGGAAAATGGAAAAGTTTTACCTTAGTGCTACCCATTTTCCTTCAACAGCTTATTTCTCAAATGTCTGTTATCTGCTGGCCATTAGAGATTGTGATAGATTTCTGTGCTTCACTGCCTAAGATCCTGTCCAGAGTTTCATTGGCAGTCAATAGCTTCTTCATTCACAGTTTGTCTAGATCCAGTTTCTTTTGTGCCCACACAACTAAAACTCTCACCCAGGACTTGCTGTCTTGATTGGATTGGAGAAGCCTCCTCACTGGCTTCTCCAGTACCCACATAGCTCCTTTAAGACCATACAAAACACAGCCACTAAGATAATGTTCCTTACCCATGTTTCTTACCACATCTCTCCCACTCCTTTAAATACCTCCACTCGCTTCCCTGTCTCCTCTGCATCAGATATATATTTCTTGTCCTTGCCCTCTAGACCTCACTTAACTGCCCCTCCTTGCACATCTGCCCTTGTCTCTAATTGTGACCCTTGTCTGCCAGTGATGCCACTTTGTCATCTGATTTGTTTCTTCCACAGCTGCTTCAGTACTTTATTCCATGCTTTTCCTGCACATAGAGCATCCTTTCTGAGCTGTTCCACAGAGCCAGAAGTTGTTCTCACTTGAAACCCCTCTTTAAGACCCACAGGTTCTGTGACAAGAAAGTAAGTGACTAATGGCCAAATTCTACACTAGCATAAACTGGCGCTGCTCCACGGAAGTCAGTGTAGCTGCTCCATTTTATACCTGAAAAGTAGGCCTGAAGCCATTTGCTTACGTATTTAATTTATTCATCTTATGATTGAACTGCTCTGGTAGAGGAACCATTTCAATGCGGGAGTGGTGGAGGACAAGAGAACTGAAAGTGGGGATGGGTGCAGGGATGGGAGGGACAGTAAGGGGGATTTACTGGTGGAGAGAGGATAAGTGACACTCACGTTTCACTTAAAAAATCAGGAAAATTGGACTATTAAACTGTATGCACATAATCACTGATCATGATGCTTGTATGTTGTGTCCCTCTTCTTCAGCTATCTTAAATTTTTTGGTTTGTAAACTCTTTGAGGCTGGGGCTCTTTCGAGGTTGGTGTCTGCTATTTTTCTAAGCACTTCTGTAAATTTGGTAGAATCATAATGAGCACAGAAGATCAGGAGTTCCACAGCTAAGTTTTAACCGTGTGTGTGTGTGTGTAGGTAGGGGGCAAGACACTGTAAACCATCAGACACTGTAAATCACAACCATATCAGTGCCTGCCAAAATAGCTATTGGGATCATGGGAGCAATTTTAATAGCAAATGAAGCTGGGGTAGGGAAGTTCTTCTTTTACAAACCATCCTTCCGTCGGTGCAGGGATAGGCACAGAGGAGCAGCCCGTGATTTGCTCCCCAGTAACAAATACTATGAAGAGCAGGTATGTCATGGTATACATCCCCACTCTGAACCTTAGCGTCCAAAGATGGGGTACCAGCATGAATTCCTCTAAGCTTAATTACCAGCTTAGATCTGATAGACTGCCACCAACCAGGACTTTTAGTGCCTGGTAGACTCTGGTCCCCCAAAAACCTTCCCAGAGGACCTCAAAGACCCAGATCCCCTGGATCTTAACACAAGGAAAGTAAACCCTTTCCCCCTCCTCTTTTCCCCTCACCAAGAGGCAATACAGATTCAAGCTCCGTGAATCTAAAACAAAGAGGAAATTCACCTTCCCCCCCCCCTCCTCTCTCCCAGAGAGAGAGAGAATGATTAACACAGAGAGCAGGTTTTTCCTCCCCCCTTCTCTCCTTTCTCCCACCAATTCCCTGATGAGTGCAGACTCCCTCCCCTGGGGTCTTACACAAGATAACCAAAAATTAATTAGATTCTAAAAAAGAAAAGCTTTTAATAAAAAGAAAGAAAAACATAAAAGTTGTCTCTGTAATCAAGATGGTAAATGTTACAGGGTCTTTCAGCTTATAGACACTAGAGAGAATCCTTCCCCCCAGCATACATACAAATTTCAACAGAGATACAATTTTTCCAGCCAAATACACATTTGCAAATAAAGAAAAACAATCAAAAAGACTAAACCGCCTTTCTACTTGTACTTACTACTTGAACAGAAAATAGAGATCCCGGAGAGAACAACAGACAAAGACAACACACAAAACAAAGACTTCCCTCCACCGAGATTTGAAAGTATCTTGTCTCCTGATTGGTCCTCTGGTCAGGTGTTCCAGAGGTTCACTGCTGTTTGTAACCCTTTACAGGTAAAAGAGACATTAACCCTTAACTGTCTGTTTATGACAAGGTGATCGAATTGAAATCTTTGCTGTGGTATCCAATCCAGAGCACACTAAAGACGGGCATGAAGAATAAGGCAGAAGCCCATGCTATGGTATCTAATCAGGAATACCCTGTCTCCTTGCCCATGGAGCTCTTTCCACCAGCACAGAGGTTTTAAAATAGATAAATATGTTTCCGTCCGCACCCTACACTTCATTAGTGCAATGGAGCAGTTTGTTGGAATCTCCATTGCATATAATGACATCTCTTTTGGAAAACAAGGTATTTCAGAGTGTTCAGCCAATTATTCAGCCTGGTTTAACCTTCATAGATGCTTTTATAATATAAATTACTGTAGAATTAGAGAGTAAAATATTGAATGTTGTCTCTTTTAATGCTGTTCTTTGAAATATTAATGATAATGATTCCCTGGTTTGGGGAATACTGCAGTAGTTTTCTTCTGACTAATAGCTTCAGTCAGTAATGTAATAGATTTTGCAATGTGATAATGAAGAAATTCTAATGAAGGTCAGATGGCAAATGGCTACTGAATCGTTAGTTTTAAAACATGTTTCAAACTTGGCAATAATTTTTTTCAGTTTTTGTTAAATAATAGTTTTCTTTATTTCCTAATGATACTGCTGTGATCATTATAGATAGCTTTATGAATTTGTTAAGAGAACAAATCTTTCTATTATGATCTTGAAGACGAGAGCTGTTGAAGTTCTTTAGCTGACATGAAGTGTAAAAGTCTGAAAACTGGATTGGGCTTTAAAGGAGGGCTGGCATAGCTGAGTATGACAGTGTATGACAGTGTATAGGATTGTGTATGAAGGATTTTGGTTTTTTTTTCCCCTTCGTACTTGTTAGCTTAATAGTCTTTGCAAAGAACCTTAGGACCTGTTCCAAAGTCACTGTATTAATATGCCAGCAAAAAAAAAATTGATATATATTTTTTTATTTTTCAAGTTGTGTGTATGACAGAGAGGTAGCAAATGTCAATAAAGCATGTAGCTTATTTGAGATTCAAATGTTTTCTTTATTTTGAGTCATAAATTAGAAGGAAGAGTTGGAATCAACTGTATTAGTGCATGGTGTTTCTCTGTCATTAACAGTATCATTTTTTTTAAGTTTCAGCTTTCAGTAAGATAACTTATTTATAAGTAATTTCAGTAACTTTTGGAACACTAATAATCTAACAATTATAGAAGGAGGTTTGCCATTGATTTGAGTAGGTGCAAGATCAGGCTTTTAGTCTGTTATCCTGTGCAAGCATTCTACAAGTAATCTGAATGAATACATTTCCTCCTCTTGGGATTTGTCTTGTTATTCACTTACTTTAATTTACAAAACTTAATGCTGTTTGTTTTTTTACTTGTGAGATAATTGTTTATTTGCATTTGTAAAATGTTCATCTATATCAGTTACAGGGCAGTAGTTGTACTTATAATATCTGGAATGTGTGAATTTTCCATCAGATAAACATACAACAAATTATTTGTGCAACACACTGATTCTTATTATGAACTAGATTCATTAGCTATACAGTGTAGTTTTATTATTATGTATTATTTTATGTCTTATATGCATTCCTTTATGGATTATAAATATATTAAAATATAAAGGAATGCATACACAGTTAAAAGATATATAATATATACATGTCTGTTGCTGAGTGAGTATTTGATTCATAGATCAAAAAGTTCAATAAAACAACCTCTAGGTCCATGTGCTAAGACTTTTCTGAAATGCTTCCATTCTCCTCTAGTGATTGATCCAGCATTGAACCACTGTGATAATTTCAGAGTGAGAGAAAGTAAATATTGAAAAAGAGAAAAACGTTTTTTTAGTTAGTCTCAAATTATTCTGGGGTGGGAAAAAGGAAAGTGGTACAACTTTTTTCCTTTCCTCATATCAGCAGTGTGAAGTGAGAATATCAGGAAAAGTAGTGTCTAGGTTGAGCCTCAGTTGAAAATCAGGACCATAAAGTCTTAGCTGCTCAACAGCTGTTCTGCAAGCAGTGGAACAAAATTCCTGCTATATTCATTCTGATCCTGTTTTAGACATATTTACACAATATTTAATTCTTTGAAGGATAAATATATACAAATATTTCCTTCGAGTTATAAGAATTCAATAGGAAATACTACCAAGGAGGGTAAGATAGTCCTCTAATATTCTAGTACTGTGAAATCTATGAGCAGTTCTAGTAGTCTAACTAGTTGTTTAGCTTACCAAGAAGACCATTGCTGTAATTGTAGAAAAGTTTTTCACAGTTAGAGGTTTTATTCTCATGTATGGACAGCTATGCCTCATGGGCAGAAGAACAAAAAATAGAAGAGTCGGTTTAATTATTTTATTAATCCAGATTTTGAATTCAATAATGCATATAAAGTTTGTGAGCTTTTCACATCAAAAAATCATATTTTAAAGTCAGTTTCCTGTTTTGTATTACACAAGCTGCCTGTATGTTTAAACTAAATGGAAAGAACTGATGTAATTTGACAGATAACTAATATGGTTTTTAATGCTGAATGTTTAGTAGACTGAGAGATTATTAAGAGTTCTAATAATCTCCTTGAATAATCTACTGTTCGGTTCAAAACATTCTTTCAAAATTATTCTTTCAAGAGCGTAAGAAAATGCAAAAGAGAGTACTTTGAAGGAGTTCACAATAAGCAAATATTTTAACATATACGTGTAACACTTGACCTCAGAAGACTTGTTAGAGAGGAATACAGAGGTTTATATTGCTTATGGCCAGTGTGTAATGGAATATATTGTTAGTAGCCCTCAAGTCTTTGGAATCAATTAGTGCAAAAGTTGCATTCTGAAATGTAGATGGTGGTTAAAGAATACGCAGAGACCACTCATTTCATTATCTGATTTTTACTTTTACTTCACTGTTCTGATTTCATTATTAAAGAAGAGATAATTAATGTGCAAGAAAGACTCTCTCCTTTTGTTAAATTCTCTAATTTTTGAGCTAATTGCTTCAGAGGAAAATTATCATGCACCAGATACGCATGCAGTTCTTTTGAAATTTCAGTTCATTTGCTATTTGAGAGACTGGCAGCAGCCTCTTTGTAAAACTTGATTGACTCCTTTTCTGATATATCCCATAATGTGTCTTCTCTCTGCTTGTATTTCACAGTTTGCAGTGGTGTATCTCCAAAATGTACATGTTTGGAGCAAACTCTGGAATTTTATTTTATGCAATGGATCTAAATCATCTCTGGCATAATTACATTGAAGTTAATGGTGATACAAAAGGGATGAATTTGGCCTGATGGGTGTTAAGTCCTGTACTACTATCTGAAAAAGATTTAGGCAATGTAACTGGCAGCTGACGTTAGAAGGAGTAATGTTGTGTTCTTGATCTTCTGCCTTATATAGTCAATGTGGAGGTGCCTGACATGGGGTTTTACAAATGGGGTTTTGCATATATTTGAGCTACATCAGAGATCACTAGTTAACATCGAATGTTGGGTAGTATATAGGGCAAATCCTTGGGTACTCCCAAAATGAACAGAGGACAGGTCAGTGAGTGATGTAGTGCTTCCACTTGATATGTCTTCATCATTGTGCTGATCTGTGCATTTCTTCCTACCTGTGAAGTGTAAGACTTTCTAACATACTTACATTGGCTTGTAATGGCCAGAAATGGCTGAAAACCAAGCCCAGTTGACATAGCATAGGGTCATCCTGACTATGCCTTTTTTTTATTGGCATCTGGCACAGCAGGAGAGCGTGTAGCGTACAAGATTGTACATGAGCTCTGTGCCACAGCATGATCACCTTTATTTTCGGATGATCTTTTGTTAGCCAAGTATACAGGTTACAACAGAGAGTCTCTAGCACTGTATCCAAAGATCTGACCCTATAAGAGGATTTGTGACACTCCTTGGGAGACACTCTCTCTGGAGAAACCACTGAATGATTTTTGCTGATTTCTAAATGTAGGAGTGAGGTTTTTTCAGGTTCCCCTGATACAGTGGTTGTGATCATCTTCATTTTGTCCCATCAGAACACAATGTATGTCAGGACACAATAGACCATGAGAGAGATTGCAGCATTTTCTAGTGTCTGACAAGCAGTGTGAAAGTCACGTAATATGGCATTTGGTTCTTATATATTTTATGGACTTTGTAACTGCAATAGCTATGATTTGGTTTTTGGTAATTATGGTGCTCAGTATGTCAGCTGGCATATTGGACCAAACAAAAGTTCCATCTTGGTTGAAATCCTGTGTTTGATAGTGGCCAATAAAAGATACTGCAGTGGAAGTTGGAAAAACCCCTATAATAGGCAATTATACAATAAGATACCTATGCATTTCTTAATTATACATATAATGTATTGGATGAGCTTTTTTCACCCTGATATTTCAATACAGCATAGCTATTTCCCAGACAACATTAATCACAATTGCTATGGTGATCTATATTGCGTGCAGGGAAAAGCGCATGTGCACACATAGACACACATCTGTGTGTTTGCTTACATATATTGATGAAACTGGCTGTATCAAACTCATTCTGTGGAAAGGGCTGATTTACCTTTTAATTGTGTGGCCTGGGACCACAACTTTAGGCTATCTGTTACACTAAACAGGTCTTACACAGATGATTTAAGGCTTATCTACATGGAGAATTCATGGGGAAGTTAATGCAAAGTCAGGTGGGTGTGAATTTAAAGAACAACTGCACCAACTCCCTATGTGAGCATTTATGCCATACTGAGTGCCCTTTTTGTAGTTTGGGTTAATCCACTTACAAAGTGAATTAACCTGAACTGCACAAAGGCACTCTTAATATGGAATAAGTATGTTCCTCTAGGGGCTTTTTCCCCATGTATACCAGCCCTGCATAGAGATAGGAGGCTTGCATGCAGATCAAGGTTAAGATAAGATCCTTTGTATTCGGCATCACTTAATGGGGGAGAAAGGATGCAGGACACTTTTAGATTCACTGCTATTTCTGCCCTATGCTCGCTTGTCTGTTTGCGTGTGCAGTTATCAAACTTGAAAGCACAATCCCAGATTACATGCACAATTACATTCCTAATTATTTGCAAATCTAACCTCACCCACAGCCATATGTTTAGAGAGATCTGAAAAAATCAGATACTTCTCTGATTCTGAATACTTGCATACGTCATATAAAATGTACAAGGTAAGCCCACACAACTGTTCGCAGAATACAGCCTGGTGCTCGCTAGAATTTGATTACCTTTTTAGTTTTGTCTTGCAGACAAATCTCTTTGGAAACCTGTTCGTAACCATTCAAACTGTGCTGGCTTTACTCACTAAGTTTATAATTTACAGAACTTTTCTTGCTTGTATGACTTTAATTCATACAGTGTGAACAGCTTTCTGAGTCTATATCAAACAGTTTTCATTATATAAAATATCATTTGATCGTTTTTATGATGTTAATGTTTGACTCTCCACAAGGCCCATAATAGTACTTTTTAAAAAGAGCAATGGAAATTACTATAGCATGCTCTTTCTGATAAATATGTTCTATTTCCTATAGTCCTGTATGCTCATACTGAGAAAAGAATGTTAAGTCCCTGGCAAATTTGCCTGACCAAGGAATGCAAGGTCAGCTTTTTTGCCCTAAATCTCTCCACACTTAGTATGTTTATATACTGCAGTCCAAGGTGTGAATGCAGCTGGGGTGGACAAATTGTGCTATCATGGCTAAAAATAGTGTAGAAATGGCAGTTATACCTCAACATGGGCTATTCAAGCACACTATGGACCTTGGGGACCTAGTGACATTGCTGAAGCCCGTGCCACTGCATCTACACTGCTATTTTTAGCCATACTAATGCAGCTAAAGACTCTTACTCCAGAGTAAATCAGGAGTAATTCAAGTCAATTCAGTTACACCTGTATATAGTGAAATGCAAACCGTGTCTCTCTTCTTTGCATTATAGGTGGTAATTTGAACTAAAACCTTAGAAAAAATACTGAACTGCACGTATACACACATTCATATTCTGGCTGTTATGCAAAAAAGTTACATAGTATAAATTGAGCAAAATTAATTTAAAATAGTTTGACCCATGAAATAGAGAAGCTTGATATAATGGTCAAAAATCAACAAAGGAAACACTGAAGGTTCTGGTGTGTTAACTGGTTATTTTACCAAATAGAAATCTACAGACCAAAAGATGCACTGCCTTGAGGCCAAAGACAGATGCAAATGTGTAATCATTGGGTTACAGATTATCATTTTAACATTCCAGGGGCAAATGATTAGGAACTGATCTGCAGGATCTGAGCACATAGACAGTCCATTGACTTAAGTATGGAGAGCTTGCAGGATCTGGCCCTCTGTCGTCACGCTTGATGAAACCTTTCTGAAGCATAAACAACTCATTGATATTTTAGAGTAGCTGACAGCCTGGAAAGATCTTAGCCAGTCCATGCTATCTGAGTGACTCTGAACTTGTTAGAGATTACAGCTATGATTGTGTAACCACAAGATACAGGCAGATTGGCAAAGTGGTAAATCATTTGTATTATTTGACTTCAGTTGTATAGCCTTCAGTTGAATTTAGCGACTTTAGGGCATAATATGGAAGATACAACAATGCCTAGGAAAGGAACTACAGAGTAAATTGTTGTAATTATACAATTTAAATCAAGGCTCTTGGAAAGGATATGTAGCTTTCTACAGTATGTGAGGAAAGGTTTATGGTACAGTTGCCCTTGCAAGACTGTTGTAGTCATTAATGGTAGTAAATGGAGTAATTTTGGTACAAAGTATAAATTCGTCTTTGTTAATTCGTAAGATGTATCTGACCCTAATCCGAAGGGATACGGATGATGTTACAAGAACTATGTTTGTCACATGGGAAAAATATAGTCTTTCATCAAGCTGTGTTCTCAAAATTCAGAGCTATCTTCTTTACTTTTCTTATTCATTTTATGAAAGCAGGATTTTACACAAGACAATATTACTATGACTTTATTAACTGAAGATGTATAACTTTGTTAGCTTTATTTATTCAACGCTACATTAGCTTTGAACTATGCATGCTAAGTTGAACTTTAAGGTAGATAAGAGCATCTTGCAAAGCTGCAATGGCTTAGTGGATAGGCATATTGTGCATTCTGAATTGATTTAGGTACATATTAAATGGTCACTGTGTACAGTACATGTAATTGTGTAAGCACTGCAATCTATTAAACACTATCACTGAGTCAATTAGCTCAAAAATCAAAATATTACATAAAATATTGCTTACATTCAAATTATTAAAGGCACAGCTTGAGATGCTCTACCGATGGGAAAATTATTGGAGTTCACATGGGTGTGCCTGGCTTTCCGTTAGAATGAATTTTTAGATCTGTGCCTTAAAAATGTACAAGTAAGAGAATTTACTAAATATATGTGTTTTCCAGATGTGGAAGCCATATTTTTTATTTTGTATTTATTTTGGTGGAAGAAAGATATTTTATAATAAATTATTTGTTAACACTTTACTAATTCCCTTATCAAAATATCTATGTTCCAGGCATGGCTCTCCAGTGAGTTTGGGGAACTTGTATTGATGAATCTCTGTTTCAGCTGTGCAGGCTTTTATTTTAGTGGGAACTGGAGAAGAGAATTTGTGAAGTCTACTTTAGAATTAAACAAAGAGAATACTTGTTATTTGACTTCTGTATGACTGATCTTCTTTCAAGCTGTTTTCTTGAGATGATTGCTCTGTCACTGCACAAAATGTGTAAATGCAGTAAGTCGTCACTCAAAACACAATAATAAAGTAGGCAGTTTTCTAAAACAGACAAACAACAAAAACCAAAACCTAGCTGAGACACATTTTAAAATGCATCTAGAGCAAAATAATGTGTTACTGACCCCCATACCAAAGGCAGATTACTTCCATCTTCACATTTGATCAGTTGTGCTGGCTGCCCCTGGCTTTACTCCTCTCCACTTCCGTGTTTGGGAGGGAATAGTGGCTGTGCAATAGCCTGCTCTTTCCCCTGTGAATGAACTAGCAGTGTGGGTAGCCCTCACAGGGGAGTAACCAGATTCCTTATGCCTCTTAGGTTCCTGGATGTAGGAAAGGTAGCAACTTTGTTCTGATTTACTATTTTCATGTATATTGTGGTAGAACTTAAAGGCCCCAACAGGATTGGAGTCCAGTTATCCTGGGTTCCCGTACAGAGCTTTCAGCCTAATATAAAAAAAGGAAATGAAAAGTAAGTGTGGGAAACAGTAGGAGAGAAAGGGGAAGAAACAGTAATCATGATGACATGGATGTGCACAACTTGATGGTTCTCCAGCAATTACAGTTTTAAATGTTATTCTTATCAAATCCCCTTGCTGTGCTCCCATGCACATTTGTCCATTAGCTTCTAGCCCATTTTGTAAAATGGCTAATTACACTAAACATAGTACAGTGAAACCTGGTCAATGGACAATGCCTTGTTTATTATGCAACCTCCTGTTGTAAGAAACTACCCTAAATATAATAAGTACAATTCTACTCTACCTTTGTTTAGAGGACTAACATCCACGGCTTGTTAAGCAACCAATTTTTGTTAGTCCAGCAAGAAGCTTTTGCTGTGCTTAAATTCTGTGCAAATTGTGGTATGTCCTCTATATCAGTGCTTCTCAAAGCTGGCCCACCGTTTGTTCAAGGAAAGCCCCTGGCGGTCCGGGCCAGTTTGTTTACCTGCTGCATATGCAGGTTCGGCCGATCGCAGCTCCCAGTAGTCGCGGTTCACCACTCCAGGTCAATGGGGGCTGCAGGAAGTGGCGTGGGCCGAAGGATGTGCTGGCCACCCTTCCCGCAGCCCCCATTGACCTGGAACAGTGAACTGTGGCCAGTGGGAGCCGCAGCTGGCCGAACCTGCGGATGCGGCAGGTAAACAAACCAGCCTGGACTGCCAGGGGCTTTCCCTGAACAAGCGGCGGCCCGACTTTGAGAAGCACTGCTCGATATGCATTATATCTCAAGATGGAAAAATAAGCTTAATGAAGCTTAGCTAAGAAACACTAATTATTAAATACACTAGTATTTGTACATCAGGCAAAATATGTAATGGAGAGATTGGCCATAGTTTGCCATTTGCATGATTTAAAGGATACAAGGTGCAATTTATATATATATAATATATATATATTCAAATCCCGGTTGCTACCCAACTTTCCAGTAGGGGTCCTTGGGCAAAAGACCCCCTAACGCTTCAACTGCCTACCTCAAATATGCTAGTGACACGAACTAGGAGAGTCATGCCGGCTTGGGACGTCGCCCGGATTAACAAGGTCCGCGCAGATGTTGAGGAACCAGGACAATCTGACGATAAGTGGCTACTGGAACAAACCATTATGGACGGACAAGAGAACCTGGATTGATGGAATGCTACTACAACGTAGACCTAATGAGAGGGATTATGAAACGTATGAAGGGACTGTGGATGGACAAAGACTACATCCACACTTACTGGAAAACAGCTAGTTACCCAACGCTCAACATAGTAAGAGGAAGCTGCTCTCACAGCTTGAGATAGCCAACTCCACATTACATCCCAGACTCAGAAGACTTGAAGAACAAGTGGTGTGCGCCCACACTGTAAGCTGAAACTTCACTGTCACCCTCCATTGCAGAGCACAGCAGCTGATATGAGGCATAAGATCATGGAAAACTGCTACAGTCAATCTCAGACGATTACCAAGCTCAGTGGAGAGTTCCATCAGAAGTTGTTAGAAGATGCATAGAGCCCTCATGACAATCCTACTACCACCATAACTCAAACCAATGAACTGGTATACGCTACAGCTCTGTATCCTGGAGATGCTTGGCTACACGATCAAGAACAACAGTATGTACCCACCCTGGAAATGAGGTTGGAGGATAAGATCAAGGCGACTCGGAGAGATAAGTCAGCTGATGAACTACAGAAGGATTGTAAGATTAGGATAAGATTTGGCTACTGAAAAATACAAGGCCGACTCCATCTGAGCCCTAGAGACTGCTAAACAAAGGCTCACAGCACTGGCTACCAGGCTAAGGAGATACACTAGAGAAGCAGAGGCCAAAAAAGTAAATGCCCTGTTCTCCAAGGAAACCATCCAAGGTGTACCCAACTGCAGTGCAACAAGACATAGCAGTCGCCACCAGCCGCGAAACTGAACAGTACTGGAAGAACTATGGGAGAAAGAGAAGACTCATAACACCAGTGCAAGTGGCCTGCAGGACCTGAGCACAGAGACAGCATCTCAGAACAGAAACCAGTCACCATCACAGTAGAAGACATCCAGGCGGGTCAAAAATATGAGCTGGACAGCACCTGGACCAGACATTGATCCACATCTACTGGTAAAGAATAACAGCAGTGCATGAACGCCTGCAGCACAGATGAACCAGCTGCTAGCAGCAGGCTCCACCCAAACGGCTAACAAAGGGGAAGGACTGCTTTCATGAAAGACCCCTGCAAGGGACAGAACTGCCCAACTACCGCCAATAACCTGCTCCCCCAACATGGAAATCGTCGCATCAAGCTGCCAGCTACAGGACCACATGGGCCAGTACATGAGCACAGCTCAGAAGGCATTGGGAACAACACAGAGGCTCAAAACACCAGTTGCTCATAGATAGAGCAGTCGCCCAAGACTCAGGTCTGAGACAGACCAATCTGAGCACAGCCTGGATTGACTAAGGAGCTATGAACTCAATGCGCACACGTGGAATCTGTGAATGTCTGGCGCTATACAAAGTCAACAGGACACTAGGACCTTCCTCAAGAACTCAATGGGACTATGGAAGACAACACTAGAAGTCAACTCAGGCAACTTGCACAAGTGGCCATCAAGTGCGGCATATACCAAGTGATGCACTGCCCCGCTGCTGTTCTGCATAGGCTTAAACCCCCTCAGCCAGATAATCACAAGGATCTGGATACGGGTACAGGTTCAGGAGTGAAACTACAAATTCAGGGGGCCACCTCCTCTACATGGATGACATCAAGCAAATGTATGCTAAAGATGAACGAGACATGGACTCGCTAATCCACCTGACGCGGATCTACAGTGAGAGATATTGGGATGTCATTCGGGACTGGAGAAGTGTGGCCGGATGGTAGTGAAGAGAGGGAAGGTAGTCAAGACTGATGGGGTGGAACTACCCAGCGGGCCCACATTAGCCAGACATACAGACCAGCTACAAGTACCTTGGCATTCCGCAGTCACATGGAAACCACGATGAGGGAAGCAAGGAAGACAGCAACATCCAAGTATCACCAAGGATAAGACAGGTCCTGAAGAGCCATCTCAGTGGGAAGAACAAGATCCACGCCATCAACGGATACGCCCTGCCGTCATCAGATACCCTGCCGGTATAGTGAGCTGGCCAAAGGAGGACATGGAGGCTGCCGATGTGTGAAAACCCGGAAGCTCCTCACAATGCACGGAGGTTTCCACCCCAAGTCCAAACACTCCAGAGACTGTTATACCAGCCGGAAGAAGCAGCGGACGGGGCTTGTGAGCGTCAAGGGCCACTATCCTGGATGAAACCGCAGAACATTCCAGGAGTACTAGTAAGATCAGTGAACGAGATGGAGCAGCCAGAATGGAGAGACAAGGGAAGTTTTTTATACCATATATGATATTGACATGGAAACTACCAGTGGCTATACTAAAAGACAGCATAGGCATTATATACAGGGCATTGCAGCACCAGATATATATATTATATATATAATAAATTCCCTCTCATCTCTAGGGTGGTATGTGTCTTCCTCAACCTCGGGTCCTCTACCAGAGCCTGGGAGTTTGAGGTTCTGTGCAGTATCTTAGCTGTTCCTAGCACTGCACTCTTCTGGACAGAGAGCTCTTGATGTTGTTCCTTTTGGATCTGTTGGAGCCCACTCACACCAGCTTAGGAGTCACAGCCCCGAGTGCTCCTACCACCACTGGGACCACTTTGGCCTTCACTTTCCACATCCTCTCTAGTTCCTCTTTCAGGCCCTGGTACTTCTCCAGCTTCTCATATTCCTTCTTTCCTGATGTTGCTGTCACTTTTGCACTGCTATATCTATCACCACGCTGTCTTCTGGTCCTTGTCTATTACCACGATGTCTGGTTGATTGGCCAGTACCTGCCTGTCCGCGTCTGGATCTGGAAGTCCCACAGAATCTTAGCCCTGCTATTCTCCACAACCTTCTGTGGAATCTCCCATCTGGTCTTGGGAGGGTCTAGCCCATACGCTGTGCAGATGTTCCTGTACACAATGCCAGCCACTTGGTTGTGCCGTTCAGTGTATGCTGTTCCTGCCTGCATCTTACATCCTGCCACTATGTGTTGGACTGTCTCTGAGTCTCTCTGCACAGTCTGCACCTTGGGTCCTCTTTAGTGTGTAGACCCCTGCTTCAATGGATCTGGTGCTCAGTGCCTGTTCCTGTGCTGCTATGATCAGTGCCTCAGTGCTGTCTTTTAGTCCAGCCTTTCCAGCCACTGGTAGGATTTCCAATGTCAGCCACCTCAGCTATCTGTCGATGGTACATCCATGCAGGGTCTTGTCTTTGCCATGGCACTTCTTCTGCTTGGTCTTCCTCCCATGTCTGCTGCTGCCTCAAGGCATTCTCTCAGCAGCTCATCTTTGGGGGCCATCTTACTGATGTACTCCTGGATGTTCCGGGTTTCGTCCAGGACAGTGGCTTTGACATGCTCACCAAGCCCCGCCCGCCTTCTTTCCGGCTGGTATACAGTCGCTCTGGGTGTTGGACTTGGGGTGGAACTCCTGCATGCATTGTGAGGAGCTTCCGGGTCTTCACATCCAGCAGCTTCCATGTCCTCCTTTGGCCAGCTCACTATACCGGCAGGGTATCTGATGACCGCAGGGCGTATCTGTTGATGGCGTGGATCTTGTTCTTCCACTGAGAGCTGGCTCTCTCAGGACCTGTCTTATCCTTTGGTGATACTTGGATGTTGCTGTCTTCCTTGCCTCCTCATCGTGGTTTCCATGTGACTGTGGGACGCCAAGGTACTTGTAGCTGGTCTGTATGTCTGCTATGTGGCCCGCTGGTAGTTCCACCCCATCAGTCTTGACTACCTTCCCTCTCTTCACTACCATCCGGCCACACTTCTCCAGTCCGAATGACATCCCGATATCCTCACTGTAGATCCGCGTCAGGTGGATTAGCGAGTCGATGTCTCGTTCATGTCTTAGCATACAGCTTGATGTCATCCATGTAGAGGGAGGTGGCTGATGGTAGTTCCACTCCTGAACCTGTACCCGTATCCAGTCCTTGTGATTATCTCTGGCTGAGGGGGTTTAAGCCTATGCAGAACAGCAGCGGGGACAGTGGCATCACCTTGGTATATGCCGCACTTGATGGCCACTGTGCAAGCTGCCTTGAGTTGACTTCCAGTGTGTGTCTTCACATAGTCCCATTGAGTTCTTGAGGAAGGTCCTTAGTGTCCTGTTGACTTTTGTAAATAGCGCCAGACATTCACAGATCCACGTGTGCGGCATTGAGTTGTTAGGCTTTCCTGTAGTCAATCCAGGCTGTGCTCAGATTGGTCTGTCTAGACCTTGAGTCTTGGGCGACTGCTCTATCTATGAGCAACTGGTTTTTGAGCCTGACTGTGTTGTTCCCAATGCCGCTTCTGAGCTGTGCTCATGTACTGGCGCCATGTGTCCTGTAGCTTGGGCGGCTATGATTGCCTGATAGGACTTTCCATGTTGTGGGGAGGCAGGTTATTTGGCCGTAGTTGGACAGGGTCTGTTCCCTTGCAGGGGTCTTTCATGATCAGCACTGTCCTTCCTTGTGTTAGCCAGTTTGGTAGGAAGCCTGCTGCTAGCAGCTGGTTCACTGTGCTGCTAGGCGTTCATGGCACTGCTGTTAGTTTCTTTAAGCCAGTAGATGTGGATCATGTCTGGTCCAGGTGCTGTCCAGCTCTTCATGTTCTTGACGTCTTCTACTTCGTGATGGTGACTAGGTTTCTGTTCTGGGAGATTGCTAATGCTCAGGTCCTGCAGCCACTTTGCACAGTGGTTGTTATGAGCCTTCTCTTTCTCCCATATGTTCTTCCAGTACTGTTCAGTTTCTGCTGCTGTAGCTCTGCTGTTATTGTGTTGTTGCACTGCAGTTGGGAGTACACCTTGGATGGTTTCTTTGGAGAACAGGGCATTTACTTTTTTGGCCTCTACTTTTCTAGTGTATCTCCTTAGCCTGGTAGCCGTGCTGTGAGCCTTTGTTTAGGCAGTTCTCGTAGGGCTTCAGGATGGAGAGTCGCAGGCCCTTGTATTTTTTTCAGTAGCTGAGTCTTATCCTTAATCTCTACACCCTTCTGTAGTTCATCAGCTGACTAACATTCTCTCTGAGTCGCCTTGATCTTATCCTGCAACCTCATTTTCCAGGGTGGTTACATACTGTTGCTCTCTTCTTGATCGTGTAGCCAAGCATCTCCAGGATTACAGAGGCTGTAACGTATACCAGTTCATTGGTTTGAGTTATGGTGGTAGTAGGGATTGTCATGAAGGGCTCTATTGGCATCTTCTAACATACTGTCTGATGGTACTCTCCACTGAGGATTGAATTGTAGCTAGTCTTTCTCCATGATCTTATGCCTCATATCAGCTGCTGTGCTCTGCAATGGAGGGGGTGGCAGTGAAGTTTCAGCTTCAGGTGTGGGCTGCACATTCCACTTGTTCTCCAGGTCTTCTTGAGTCTGGGATGTAATGATGTGGAGTTGGTCTATCTCAAGCTGTGAGAGCAGCTTCCTCTTACTATGTTGAAGCATTGGTAACTAGCTGTTTCTCAGTAAGTGTGGATGTAGGTCTTTTTGTCCATCCACAAATCCCCTCATACGTTTCATATATCCCCTCATTAGGTCCACCTGTTGTAGTAGTGGAAATCCATCAACCTCATGAAGAAACTTGCACAAATACAGAACAGATATCATCTTCCTTTCCAAATGCAAACGGATGGACATCATACCAAATGGACTAAAGGTAAAAAATCCACTGCTATCTACATACTACACAGACCACAGTGAGAGATTATGCCATACACTATCAAAGAAACTGAGGAACCACCTGATCAGCATCCTATACAGCAAACAGGAAAACATCAAAAAAGAGCTCTCCAACCTGGAGACTTCATTAATAACCAAACTTCCATAAAAACGGACTTCACTAAAAATAAGACAGGAGATCTACAGCACTCACTTCACCTCTCTACAAAAGAAAAAGGACTGTAAGCTGTCTAAACTCCTACCTGACACATGGGGCCACAACCGTGGTACCCTAACCCACCCAGCAATATCGTCAATCTATCCAACTACACACTCACCCAGAAGAAAAGTCTGTCCTATCTCGGGACTCTCTTTCTGCCCTGCCACCCCCACCAAACATGATACAGTTCTGTGGCGATCTGGAAGCCTACTTTCGCCGTCTGCGACTCAAAGAATACTTCCAGGACAACACTGAACAGTGCACTGATACACAGGTACCCTCCCACCAACAGCACAAGAAGAAGAACTCCACATGGACTCCTCCTGAGGGTCGAAATGACAGTCTGGACCTATACATTGAATGCTTCCGCCGACGTGCACAGGCAGAAATCGTGGAAAAACAACACCGCTTGCCTCATAACCTAAGTCGTGCAGAACGCAATGCCATCCACAGCCTCAGAAACCACCCTGACATTATCATCAAAGAGGCTGATAAAGGAGGTGCTGTTGTCATCATGAACAGGTCTGACTACCAAAAGGAGGCCGCCAGACAACTCTCCAATACCAAATTCTACAGGCCACTTCCCCTCAGATCCCACTGAGGAATACACTAAGAAACTGCACCATCTACTCAGGACACTCCCTACACTAACACCGGAACAAATCAACATACCCTTAGAGCCCCGACCAGGGTTATTCTATCTACTACCCAAGATCCACAAACCCGGAAATCCTGGACGCCCCATCATCTCGGGCATTGGCACTCTCACTGAAGGACTGTCTGGATATGTGGACTCTCTACTCAGACCCTATGCCACCAGCACTCCCAGCTATCTCCGTGACACCACTGATTTCCTGAGGAAACTACAATGCATTGGTCACCTCCCAGAAAACACCATCCTAGCCACCATGGATGTAGAGGCTCTCTACACAAACATCCCACACACAGATGGAATACAAGCTGTCAGGAACAGTATCCCTGATGATGCCACAGCACAACTGGCTGCTGAGCTCTGTGCCTTTATACTCACACACAACTATTTCAAGTTTGATGACAATATATATACCTCCAGATCAGTGGCACTGCTATGGGCACACCCGCATGGCCCCACAATACGCCAATATTTTTATGGCTGACCTGGAACAACGCTTCCTCAGCTCTCGTCCACTCACGCCCCTTCTCTACCTACGCTACATTGATGACATCTTCATCATCTGGACCCATGGGAAGGAGACTCTAGAAAAATTCCACCACGATTTCAACAACTTCCACCCCACCATCAACCTCAGCCTGGACCAATCTACACGGGAGGTCCACTTTCTAGACACCACGGTGCAAATAAGTGATGGTCACATAAACACCCCTATATCGAAAACCTACCGACCGCTATGCCTACCTTCATGCCTCCAGCTTCCATCCCGGGCACATCACACGATCCATTGTCTACAGCCAAGCACTGAGGTACAACCGCACTGCTCTAACCCCTCAGACAGAGACCAACACCTACAAAATCTCCACCAAGCATTCTCAAAACTACAATATACCCGCACGAGGAAATTAGGAAACAGATCAACAGAGCCAGACGTGTACCCAGAAGCCTCCTACTGCAAGACAAACCCAAGAAAGAAACCAACAGGACTCCACTGGCCATCACATACAGCCCCCAGCTAAAACCCCTCCAACGCATCATCAGGGATCTACAACCCATCCTGGACAATGATCCAACACTTTCACAGGTCTTGGGTGGCAGGCCAATCCTTGCCCACAGACAACCTGCCAACCTGAAACGTATTCTCACCAGCAACTGCACACCGTACCATAGTAACTCTAGCTCAGGAACCAATCCATGCAACAAACCTCGATGCCAACTCTGCCCACATATCTACACCAGCGACACCATCACAGGACCTAACCAGATCAGCCATACCATCACTGTTCATTCACCTGCACGTCCACCAATGTAATATACGCCATCATATGCCAGCAATGCCCCTCTGCTATGTACATCGGCCAAACTGGACAGTCACTACGGAAAAGGATAAATGGACACAAATCAGATATCAGGAATGGCAATATACAAAAACCTGTAGGAGAGCACTTCAACCTCCCTGGCCACACTATAGCAGACCTTAAGGTGGCCATCCTGCAGCAAAAAAACTTCAGGACCAGACTTCAAAGAGAAACTGCTGAGCTTCAGTTCATCTGCAAATTTGACACCATCAGCTCTGGACTAAACAAAGACTGTGAATGGCTTGCCAATTACAGAACCAGTTTCTCCTCCCTTGGTTTTCACACCTCTACTGCTAGAACAGGGCCTCATCCTCCTGATTGAACTAACCTCGTTATCTCTAGCTTGCTTGCTAGCATATATATACCTGCCCCTGGAAATTTCCACTACCTGCATCTGAGAAGTGGGTATTCACCCACGAAAGCTCACGCTCCAAAAACGTCTGTTAGCTATAAGGTGCCACAGGATTCTCTGCTGCTTTTACAGATCCAGGACTAACACGGCTACCCCTCTGATACTTGACTCCTAGTTTTGTCACTCTCATATTTGAGGTAGGCAGGTGAAGCGTTAGGGGTCTTTGCCCAAGGACCCCTATTGGAAGTTGGGTACCAACTGGGATTTGAACCCTGGTCTCTCGTATCAAAGGGTGGTCTCCCATATCAAAGGTGACGCTCTTAAACACTATGCTATCCAGTCGCTTATATAGATATATATTATATATATATATATATATATATATATAATATATAATAATATTTTTTTTTATATATATATATATAAAAAGTGGATAAAATGGGCTTTGATTTGATGATAATCTCAGCCTAGATATCATGATGAGTAGTGCACTATAAATACATAGATCTGTCTGAATGAAGGTTTCAGTAGGTCAGACAATTCCTTGCCCTACATGGAGTAAAGTAAAACAGCCGAGTAGAAGACAAATATGTCAGGGAAATTAAGGGTGGAGGTGGAGGTGTAGGGGAGTTAATGCTATGCATCATCATTACTCCACTCCTGCATGGTGACTCCTGTTCATTATTTGCCTGGGGACATGGGGTGGATGGGGCCTCAGATAAGATGCAGCTACTCTACATCATTGTCCCACAGCAAATTAGCAGAATTTCCGGCGGAACTCCTAGCTCTTTCTTGTAGCACTAATTATTCTTTTCAGTAATACTGTAATAACTAGTTACTGTAATAACTAGGAATACTAGTTATGGGCCAGGAATCCATTGTGCTACATACTATAAAAAGAGAGCAAAAAATAGTCCCTGGCTTAAGGAGCTTACAATCTAATTCCCATGCTGCAACTTGCCCCACTCAAAGGGAGTGGGAGGGTACAGATGAGGATGCAGTCATGGGAGGCTTTTCAATGTGGCATGCTGAGGTCCAGTAATTATACATATAAATCTGAAGTCTTTGAAACAATCTCTTTTCATTTTGCTAAATTTCACATGCGAAACCTACATTTTTATGACACTTTGTATATTTAATTTTGTGCAGATATTTTATTTTATTTTCCAGAAAACCTAGTTTTTATCAGAAGTGTTATGAGAAAGTCCATCCTATTAACATTTGAAAATTTGCACAGGTTTTGCCTAGGGAGTAGTTCACTTGTTTTCAGGCAAGGAAAATGACACAGGCCTGGTCTACACTGGGGGTTGGGGGGGTCAATCTAAGTTATGCAACTTCAGCTATGTGAATACCATAGCTGAAGTCGATGTACTTAGATCAACTTACCGTGATGTCTTCACCGCGGTGAGTTGTCTGCTGCTGCTCCCCCGTCACCTCCACCTGCACCTCTCGTGGTGGTGGAGTACACGAGTCGACGGGAGAGTGCTTGGGGATCGATTTATCGCATCTAGACTAGACACGATAAATTGACCTTCACTGGATCGATCGCTGCCCGCCGATCCGGCAGGTAGTGTAGACATGACTACAGATATCTGATATGCCATGCATTCTGAGGTTCATAGCTCCAGAACACTTGAAAACATAAGAGCATAAGAATAGCCATACTGCGTCAGACCAATGGTCCATCTAGTCCAGTGGCCTGTCTTTTGACAGTGACCAATGCCAGATGTTTCTGAGGGAATGAACAGAACAGCTTCTGACAAAAAAAGGCTAGGGACACTTCTGAGCATGGTTTTGCACTCCTGCCCACCCTGGCTAATAATCATTGATGGACCTATCCTCCATGAACTTATCTGGTTCTTTTTTGAACCCTGTTCTAGTCTTTGCCTTTACAATATCCTCCGGCAAAGAGTTCCTGTGTGAAATATTTCCTTTTGTTTGTTTTAAACCTGCTGCCTATTAATTTCATTTAGTGAGCTCTAGTTCTTGTATTATGGGAAGAAGTAAATAACACTTCCTTATTTACTTTTTCTACACTAGTCATGATTTTATAGACCTCTGTCATCTCCTCACTTTGTCATCTCTTTTCCAAAAGTCCCAGTCTTATTAATCTCTCCCCGTATGGGAGCGGTTCCATACCACTAATAATTTTTGTTGCCCTTTTCTGTACCTTTTCCAATTCAAAAATATATTTTTTGAGATGAGGCGACCACATCTGCAGACGGTATTCAAGATGTGGGCATACCATGGATTTATATAGAGGCAGTATGATATTTTCTATCTTCTTATCTATTCCTTTCCTAATGATTACAAACGTTCTGTTAGTTCTTTTGACTGCTGCTGCACATTGAGTGGATGTTTTCAGAGAACTATCCACAATGACTCCAAGATCTCTTTCTTGAGTCATAACAGCTAATTTAGACCCTCATCATTTTATATGTACAGTTGGGATTAAGTTTTCCAATGTGTATTACTTTTCTTTGATCAACGTTGAATTTAATTTGCCATTTTGTTGGCTAGTCACCCCGTTGTGTGGGATCCCTTTGTAAATCTTTGCAGCCTGCTTTGGACTTAACTATCTTGAGCAGTTTTGTATCATCTGCAAATTTTGCCACCTTGCTGTTTACTCCCTTTTCCAGATCATTTGTGAATATGTTAAACAGTACCAGTCCCAGTACAGATCCCTGAGGGACACCACTTTTTACCTCTCTCCATTCTGAAAACTGACCATTTATTCCTACCCTTTGTTTCCTATCTTTTTACCAGTTACTGATCAAGGAGAGGACGTTCCCTCTTACTTTGCTTAAATACTTTGTTGAGGGACCTTATCAAAGGCTTTCTGGAAATCTAAGTACACTATATCCACTGAATCACTCTTGTTCACATACTTGTTGACCCCTTCAAAGAATTCTAGTAGATTGGTGAGGCATGATTTCCCTTTACAAAAACCATGTTGACTCTTCCCTAACAAATTGTGTTCATCTATGTGTCTGATAATTCTGTTCTTTACTGTAGTTTTAACTAATTTGCCTGGTACTGAAGTTAATCTTACCTGCCTGTAATTTGTGGGGATTGCCTCTAGGTCCTTTTTTAAAAATTGGCATCACAGTTGTTATCCTCCAGATTTGAATTATCAGGGATCTTCAGAGCACATCAGAATGGAGAATTGTGGGAAGGGAGGGAACTGAGAAATTTTTATTAAGCAATGGCAGGAGCTCAGCAGACAGACTGTTGGAACCCATAATGAAGTCTCCAGAAGCAGAAAAGGAGGCCAATGGGTTAGAAGAAGGGAGCTGGGGTCTATCAGTGTTGTAAGAAAGGTGCAACATGGAAGACCTGAACTCTTGGAAACTCACTGGGAGACTCAAAGGTGTGTTACAGAGTAGCTCCATTAGTATTAGAAGAGTTTGGATTGATGCAAGCATAATGGAGAGAGGAATCTTTCCCTAAAGAAGTTCAACTAAGGTCTTATCTACACTGCCTGAGGATGTGCCTGATTACAACACAAAAATCCCTCTAAATAGCTGAAACAGAGTTCAGGCTTAATATAGATAAGACTAAATGTGTATTACTCATGTTTCCTAAATCATGCTACAGCCTTGAACTTTGCGGAGCTGTAACACAAATTGGGAACATTAATAGAACATCATATGGTCTCATCTACACTGTAAGAACAACCTGTGTCCTAACTGTAGTGAGGAATACAAAGAGGAAGGATGATTCAGTGACTTAAAACACTAGCTTCTCACTTGCTCTGGGCAAGTCATTTAGCCTCTCTGTGCTTCACTACCCCTTCTATAAATTGGGGATAATAGTACTTTCCTACCTATCAAGGGGTTGTGCAGTTAAATACATTGAAGATTGTGAAATGCTCAGAGATTATGGTAAGGGATGGAGGATAGAAATTCTTAGGCAGATTGGAACTACTGTGTTGTATGTAGTTGGGTACCCCAACAACATAGTTTCTGCACTGTAGATGTGATTCTCTTCTCTATAACGCTAGTCCAAACTATAACAGATCTGGCTCTTTGAGTTTCTCTCCCAGTGACCTTACAAATACCCCCTGCTCTCCAGATTGTGTCTACCTTCCCTGCAATATGCTGGGTCGCATAATCTAAAGTTTTAGATACGCAGCCAATTCAACCAAGCTTTTTAAATTTCACTCACCACTAATGACAATGTTCTAATCAAATAACATTATATCTTAAGTAAATCTTTCTTTCTTTCATTCATTCTTTCTTTCTTCACTTATTGTACCTTATATAGCTGCTCCTAGTCAGCTCTGCTTTTTCCTAATTGGAAAACTGGGATAGATACAGCATGGTATCTGAAATTTTATGCTTGCGATTCTTGATTAGATTGGTCCTGTCATACCATTACAGTACTTTGTGGTCCAGAATCAAACTATGCCAGTCCACAATCAGTGTGCAGATGTCTGTTTGGGCTTTCTGTGTAGATTCAGTATTCTAGGAAAAGGCAGACTAGGTACAGCAAAATGATCCTGCACTCTTCTATTATATAAAACAGAGAGAACTAGGCATGTGCACTCCGAAGTGAACAGATGCGGATGGTTAATTCTGTTGCCCTGACCAAGCGATTAAGGGAATTAAACCTGGCCCATTCCATTATGCTGAGTATCCTTACACCCACTCCTGTTTAGAGGCAAAACTACTGCTTAAAGTGAAGAGTTACTGAAAAGCAGAGCACAAAACCAACATTATCAATCACAGATGTGACATTTAACCTTTCTGGCTAAACAAATACATTTATGAATACAGGATTCCCATGACGTGACCAATTGAATTAGATTATGACAAAAAAGAATAATATGAGACAGCCATTTGAGTTCTGCTTTACACTTCAGATCCATGAAAATTGCATCTATTAAAGGGGGCTAGGGTGTAAATGTACATATAAAATTGTTAGCCTATTCTCTCCACAGCACTGGAGTGTATTTTGCTTTTGTTTAAACAATGTTGCTGTTCACTTTTCCCCTAGGTGGTAGTTTACAACTTTTAATGTAACTTTTGTTCGTCTCTTATGACAAATGAAGAAAACTAGGCGGCTGGGAAATTGTAGAAATATGCTTAACTGGAGTTTAAAAGTCCCTCTTCCCCAATGTATTTGACAAAACCAAGTTTTACAAGATAACCGGGTTCAGATTGCAATACCATCACCATAATATTACCTGTAAAATATGGTTATGTTAATTATATTAGTTTATTTTTTCCATAAGAAAGGGACAAATTTTGCTTTAATATTAATACAAATGCAAAATTGAAACTGAAACTTAAGGTTGTGGATCTAACCAATTCAATCACAGTTTGCTTAGCCATTTCTTTCCAAAAAGAAATGGTTGAACTTCATGTACAGTGGTAACAAGATTAACATTATAAGGTGCTTGCTTCCATTTCAGAACACAAACTAGTATTCATTAAAGCATAAATCACCGTAGATGAACTGTTTTCTTAAATTTATATGATATCGTTGTCTTGCAGGGATAGAAAAATCTACCTATTGGCCAGAAGAACAGTCCTGCTTGTTAGAGGTAAATAGGAAAGATGAAGGATGGGGGTGGGTGCAGGTGGATTTCAGGGATAATATCCTAGTTAGAAGCTGACTCTCACCAGATGAGAGGAGCGAGTGTGATGGGATTCCAGCCAGAAACTAACTGTTGCTGGACCCAGGTTAGCACCCTGGGCCCAGGATCCTGCTTTGGAGGTGTTTTCTTTTGTATTAGCCTCAGGCTAGTAGGTGTCTGATAAGTGTGAAGCTCCACCGCCAGTACTGCCCCCTCCCATTCTTCAGTGACTGTAGTGAGGAGGAAGAAAAGATGTATCCTCTACTCCCCAACAGCCTGCTGTTCTCGGTTTTTCTCCAGGAACAATTCTAGTGCTGCCTCATGGCTTTTCCAGGTAAAGAAAACAGCATACAATTGCCAGTTTCACTATCACCCACAGGTTTTTGAACAAATGTGAAACTGGCAAGTGCTGTTAATTTCACTTTGCTAATCTTTGGTGAAATGAGCTGCAGTGAAACCACTAGAGTTCTGTCCGTATACTCAGGAAGACAATGTTGCATCTGTTTACTTTCAGCTCATGCTTAGACAATTATCTTCGCAACTGTAGGACTATATATGTTTGTTTTCCTTTTTTAAAGAAAAGCTCACATTCTACAGAAATCGATGGCTTCAACCCCTAATACTGAATTTGGTGGGAATTTCACCTTATTCTGCAGCATTGGGCACATGTCACTTGCAGTTTTGAACTAAAATAAATGGTGGATTCTCTGTTACTTGAAGTCATTAAATCAACATTTGAGGATTTCAGTAATTCAGCCAGTGGTTGTGGGCCTCTCACAGGAATGGGTGAAGTTTCATAGCATGTGATGTGCAAGAGGTCAGGCTAGATAATCATGATGGTCCCTTATGACCTAAAAGACTGTGAATCTAACAGGGAAGTTTGTGCAAGTGTATTTTTCAGACATTGATACTCTGGATTGCTGCATAGTTTTATGTTCCTGTTATTTAATGCATTTCATGTTTTTTAAAAATTAATATTAGACAAGTTACTTGACATTTTTTAATGGTAGAAATTAATTTTTCACATTTTTTTCTATATATAAATTGTTTTGATAATATTTACTTTTGTGACTGCTGTTTGTAAATAAAGGAAAACATTTTTATTTTAGTTGAAAATATATACAGCTATCCTTGAAAATTAAAAATACATTACCATTTTCTGGGGTTCCTGAGAAGGGTTTACACTGCAACAAAAGAGCAACACTGTATATACAATTCATATATTCAGAGTTTGTGTGTGTGTGTTTGTGTATGTGTGTACAAGTATATACTATATCCTGTCTTTGCATTTTTTTTTGTTTGTTTGTGGTGATGTGTGCCAAACACAGTTTTCAAGCACTGTGGCATTTTTTCCATCCTGCCCTGGTTAATTTTTAGTATAGTAAGGTCAACAGAAGTTAGAACAGATCATAAGTCAGTTTTTAGGTATCTGAGCTGAACCCTGACCTATCATTATATCCCTGCTGCTGAGGAACTGGCCAGTTTTGTTTTGCCTCCACAGATCCTGGCAGAATGGACAAATCTCCTTGTGGCAGATGTTTGGGTCCAAAGCATTTCAAAACTAAATCACAAGCTAAAAATTACATTTCTGATGCAATTCGACTTTAAGGCGGTTGACTTTGGGGGATGAGCTGCCGTATTCTTGACTTCCTTTTCTTCCTGAAGCACTGAAACTGCACATATCCTGTCATGCCTCTACAACCCACTGCTTGACTCCAGCCTGCCAAACAAACAAAAAAGCAGAGAAGAAGCCTAAATGAAATAAACTGCCCTCTTCTCAAATGGAGGATATGTGTAGCAAGTTCAGCTAGTTATGTGACTACTAACCACACAACTTGGCTCAAACCCCTATACATCCCACCACTGGATAGGGTTGCCAACTTTATACTCACCCAAAACTGAATATCCTTGCTCTGTCCTCTGCCCCACCCCTTCTCCAAGGCCCCACTCCCACTCATTCCATCCCTCTCCCTCTGTCGCTCACTCTCCCCATCCTCAGTCACTCGCTCATTTTCACTGGGCTGGCGACAGATTGTGGAGTTGGGGTGTGGGAGGGGGTGAGGGCTCTGGCTTGGGGTGCAGGCTCTGTGGCGGGGTCAGGGATGAGGGATTCGGGGTGTGGGCGGGGGTGTCATAAACAGATAGCTAAGGGTTAATGTTTCTTTTACCTGTAAAGGGTTAACAAAGGGAACCAAACATCTGACAAGAGGACCAATCAGGAAACCGGATTTTTCAAAGCTTAAGGGAGGGAATTTGTGGGTTTTTCTTGGTCTTGGGTCTTTGTCTGTTCTGTGCTCTCTCAGCTATGAGAGGGTCTATTTCCAGTCCTTCTAATCTTCTGTTTCCCAGTTGTAAGTACAAAGTTAGCAAAAGTATAGTCTTTTAAATTGTTTTGCTGTATTTGCATCTGTGTATCTGGCTGGTGGAGTCTTTATATGTATTTGGCTATAAGTACTTTAAATTGTATTGTTTTTGGGTAAGGCTGTTTATCCCTTTTCTATTGTTTATTCATTTTCTATAAGTTGAAAACCCTATATCTTACCATCTAGATTACAGAGAACTGTTATTCTATTCTTTCTTTTTTTTTTTATTAAAAGTTTTGCTTTTTAAGACCTGTTGATTTTTTTTTCTAGTTGACCCACCAGGAAATTGGTGGGAGAAAGGAAAGACAGGAGGGAGGGGAAAAACTGCTCTCTGTGTTTAACTCTCCTAGTGTCCCAGGGCGGGAAGAAGCTACGGGGGAAGAGAGATAGAATCTTTTCTGTTTCCTTGTCTTTGGGGTTGTCTCTTTGTGGAAAAGAGGAGACATGCTTCTTGGTATTGTGATGTAAAGAGGTTGCATCAGTAACTCTCAGGTTAGCCCAGAGAGGAAATTCTGGGTGGGAGAGAGGTGGGGGGAATGGTTTATTTCCCTTTGTGGTAAGACTCAGAGCCTTTGAGTCTTGGGGTCCCCCAGGGAAGGTTTTGGGGAGACCAGAGTGAACCAAGACACTGGAAGGTCTTGGCTGGTGGCAGCGAGATCAGATCTAAGCTGGTAATTAAGCTTAGAGGGGTTCATGGTATCTGCTCAGGTTATGAATGCTAAGGTTCAAATCTGAGTAGGAAAGCTATGATAGGGGGCTCCAGGTGGGGGCAGGGAGTTGGGGTGCAGGTTTGTGTCTGAAGGCTGCAGCCAGCTGGGGGTGCAGGCTCTGGAGTGGGGCTGGGGATGAGGGGTTTTGGATGCAGGAGGGGGCTCCAGGCTGGAGATGAGGTGTTGGGGTGTGGGGGGGATGAGAACTCTGGCTGGTAGTGCAGACTCTGTGGTGGGGCTGAGGGATTTAGGGTGCAGAGGGGTCTCGGGCTAGAGATGGCTAGAGGGTTTGGGCATGTGGGAGGGGGTGCAGGCTCTGGGCGGTGTTTACCTCAGGTGGCTCTCGGAAGCAGAAACACATCACCCCTCTGGCTCCTATATGGAGGCACAGCCAGGTGGCTGTGCACGCTACCCCATCTTCAGGCGCTACTCCCGCAGGTCCGATTGGCTGCAGTTCCAAGCCAATGGGAGCTGCGAAGCTGGCATTTGGGGCGGGGGCAACATGTGGAGCCCCATGGCTGCCCCTACACCTAGGAGCCGGAGAGGGGACATGTCGTTGCTTCTGGGAGCTGCACGGAGCCAAGGCAGGAAGGGACCCTGCCTTCGCCCCACTGCACCACTGACTGGACTTTTAACAGCTCAGTCAGCAGTGCTGACCGGAGCCACCAGGCTCCCTTTTCGACTGGGCATTCTGGTCAAAAACCAGACACCTGGCAATCCTACCCCTGGGCCAGGAGAAAACCAAGCTGCGCCAGGGAGGCAATGAAGAGGGAAACGGCAGCAGTTAGTCCACTGCTTTCCCCACTGTGTGAGAAGGTGAAACAGAGGTCTAAAGCTGCTTCTTCCAAGGCAAACATTACTACAACCGAGCAAGCTGAGCTTGGTTCATCAGCTACTGCTCCAGGCTGTGGCTTCAGCATGGAGAGCTGGGATAAGGGCTCAGATGCTTCCTCCTGAGAGGAAGTCAGCTCTTAGAGAGGGAACTGAACGTGCTAGGAGAGGGGAAATACAAAAAAAGACTGTTAATTTAGGAGTAATTTGAAGTAGCATCAAAGAGTCATCATCCCTGAATCGGACTTTCCATAGCGAATTAACATGGAAATATTTTACATCAGGTTTAAAATTAGACCCTTGTGTCCTTCTGAAAGCTGTTCTGATGAAGTCTGTTCTGATGAGCGGTCCCAGCAAAATCCAGGCTCTGTAACAAAATGGATAGTCCAGCTGTCGTCTAAATCAGTGATTTTCAAACGTTTTTTCTGGGAACCCAGTTGAAGAAAATTGTTGATGCCCGTGACCCAATGGAGCTGGGGATGAGGGGTGTGGGAGGGGCTCAGGACTGGGGCAGAGGGTTGGGGCGTGGGGGGTGCAGGGTCTAGGGTGGGGCCAGGGGGTAGGAGTGCAGGAGGGGGTCAGGGCTCTGGGCTAGGGGTGCAGGTTCTGGGATGGGGCCGAGGATGAGGGGTTTTGGGTACAGTAGGGGCTCTGGGTTTGGGGGGCTCAGGGCTGGGGCAGGATGTTAGGGTGTGGGAGGGGCTCTGAGTTGGGGGTGCAGGCTCTGGGGTGGGGCCAGGAATGAGGGATTTGGGATGCAGGAAGGCGTTCCAGGTTTGGGGGGGACACCTCAGGGCTGGGGCAGGGGCACAGGGTTGGGGCATGGACTTACCTCCAGCAGCTCCCAGTCAGCAGTGCAGCGGCAGTGCTAAGGCAGGCTTTCTGCCTGTCCAGGCAGTGCAGACCGTGCTGAGCCTTAGAAGCAGCCAGCAGCAGGTCCAGCTTCTAGGCGGAGGCGTGCAAGCAGCTCCACACAGCTCTCTCCCAAATGCACCACCTCCCAGCTCCTATTGGCCGGGAGCTCGGGGGTATGTGCTTGGGGTGGGGGCAGCAAACAGAGCCCCATGGCTCCCGCTTCCTAGAAGCCAGACTCACTGCTGACCGCTTCCCGGGCGCAGTGCAGTGTCAGAACATGTAGGTTCTAGCCTGCCTTAGCTGGGCAGCACCGCCGATGGGACTTTTAATGTCCTGGTTGGCGGTGCTGACCAGAGGGACCAGTACCTTACATGCTGCGACCCAACACTGGGTCGTGACCTGAACTTTGAAAAACACTGCTCTAAATTGTAGATTCTCAACTTGTGAGTCATTTGGGGAGGGAGGGGAGTCACAACCACCATCCCTTACCGTATGGGTAGGCTGGAGGGGCCCCCAAAATTATGAGAGGAGAGGGTCTCTTCTCTCTTTTGTGAGATGAGTGCATGACATGGGAAATATTGATAGCCACTTCTCTAATGTGGAATTTGTGAGATCTCAATCATTAGCTCTTCCTGTCTTCTTAGGAATGACTCATTTTACAGGGATCCAGTATTAATAGACAAGAATGGTCTTTCCCATTGTAGTTTGCTTTCAATCTCAATGGGATCATTAATGGTGTTCTGTCAAATATCCCAATCAATGCAGTTTTCATGGCATCCTGTTTGATTTATATCACAAAGTGTGGAAAAAGAATAACAGAATGAAAAGACAAAATGCAACAGAATTACTAATTTAAGGAAAGGTTGGATAATGAATATGTGGATTGAAAGCAACATTAACAAGCAACTTTTTTAAAAATCTTGAGTTGAATGAAAGATGGGTGTGCCTGGGTTAGTTTCTTTTAAAACTAAACCGTGAAACCAGTGCGGATGTATTCGTGTATGACAGAGGGGCCTCTGGTGATTACTGTTACTGTACTGGAGAAAAGGGTGGGAAATAGAAAATGCTTCATTTCTCACCACTGTCATCACTCATCCTAATGAGAACAAGAAAGGTTACCCCTACTAGGAGCATGATGCTTTCATGTACTCTGAAACCCACCTGCTCTCTCCTTAATGAGAATGCAAGGTATGGATGTACTGTGATCCTTCTATGTTGTTTCTGAAATACATTACACAAGGAATAACTGTCCACTGCTTGTTCAGTCGCCACAACTTTTTAAATTCAGACACCTCATGATATGCACTTGAAATAAGTTTGTGGGATCCTTTATCCTGATTGTTGCAGACCTCACCATGTGTCAAGTGTATCACTTATAACTATGATTCTTGGAAGTTTGTTGGCTGCTTTTACTCAGTAAACATGTTTGTTTGCTACAGGTTTCAGTATACTACTTCACTGGCTAATGTATAATATAGTATAATACACATCCTGACAAATATTGCAGTTTGAGTTTAAAATTTAAAAAGAACTGACAAAGCCAATCAATTTGCAGAGAATATTAGTTGGAAACAGAATATTTGTAGCATGTTATTTTTGACATACATAAACCATATTATTCGTTTAAGGCTCTTATATTCAATATGTGTATGTATTTGGGAATCATACAATGGTGGCATGAAATATTTGCTACAAGATAACACTATACTTTATAACTTTAAAGTTTCTATAGCTTCCAGTTTAAATACTGCATTATTTAGTTATTTCCAATACCTGTCTGTAGTTCTGAGCACTGTTAGATAAAAAAACATACAACATTACAAATACAGCGTACAAAATATCTCAGATGGAATGGATTGCTCCTACTTGAAATCATCAGCACAAAGATAATGCCCGTATAAACCACCCTGCTCATTCCCTGTTTCTCAAAAGACCTGAGAGGAAATGATGGGCTTTGCAGCCCCCCCACGCCCCAAGATTAACTGATCCAGGGTCTGTCAGACTAAGGCTTGGATTGAGTGGAAATCATAATGGAAAATTTCATGCTCCCATCTTTTCCATGTTATTCCAGGGACCTGTTTTCTTGAGAACCTCCCATGGTTAAAACTGCACACAGTGAGAGATGTAGATCAGGTAACCAGGTCCTAACAGTAGTACAGATTACAGAACACTACAGGTAATACACTCCCTCTGTGAGGCATCACTTAATGCAGAAGATGGCCACCTGCCTATTAACTTCAATTTTAGAATGTGCTCGTGATGTGGCCCCATGTAGAGCACATTACAGTAGTGACAAAGGCAGGGCTGACTATAGTCAGATCCATATTTGAGGGAAAATGTCACATTCTTCTTGCCAATTTTAGATGGATTTAAATTGTTCATGAGGTTCCATCCTAATTCATTAAATCAATTATGATTGCTGTGTGATCACAATATGTCAAATACTGTGCCCCCAAATAAGCCCTTAGTTTCACCATACAGGCCTGCTGACTACAGAGGGATTGCAAAGATGTAATTAAGGGGAGTTTGAAGCCCTTATATGTCTAAAAAAGCAACTTACTTCATGGAACTTATATTTATGTAGCCTTCATTGTACAATGTTCAGTGGAGACTTATATTATGGTTTTTCTGAAAAAAATGAAATACAATTTAATATTAAAATTTTATCCTGTTTAATATTTTCGGCAACAACATCAAATTAAAATACATTAGGGCTGGAATTTTCAAAGAGGCCTAATGAAGTTGGGTGTCCAACTCCCAGTGCAAATCAATTGGAGTTAGGTTCTAGCTTTCTTAAAGCCCTTTGGGAAATTCTTAAGTTAAATTAAATAGTTAAGCTAAATGTCAAATGGTGATGTTTGCTGTCAGATTTGGAGAGCATATCTAATGGGGTCCTAGAGGGGTCAGTCCTGGGTCCTGTTCAATATTTTCATTAATGACTTGGAGTAGAAAGTATGCTTATGAAATATGCAGATGACACCAAGCTGGGAGGGGTTTTGAGGACAGGTTTCAAATTCAAAATGGCCTTGACAGATTAGAGAATTGGTCTGAATTCAACAAGATGAAATTCAATAAAGACAAGTGCAGAATACTTCACTTAGGAAGGAAGAATCAAATGCACAACTACTAAAAGGAGAATAAATTTCTAGGTGGTAGTACTGCTGAAAGTATCTGAGGGTTATAGTGGACCACAAATTGAATGAGTCATCGATGTGCTACAGCTTCTAAAAAGGCAAATATGATTCTGGAGTGTATTAATGTGAGTGTTGTATGTAAGACACAGAAGGTAATTGTCCTGCTCCACTTGACACTGGTGAGGCCCCAGATAGAGTAGTGCAGGGGTAGCCAACCTATGGCACGGGTGCCGAAGGTGGCATGCGAGCTGATTTTCAGCGGCACTCACACTGCCCGGGTCCCGGCCACTGGTCCAGGGGGTTCTGCATTTTAATTTAGTTTTAAATGAAGCTTCTTAAACATTTAAAAAACCTTATTTACTTTACATACAACAATAGTTTAGTTACATATTATAGACTTCTAGAAAGAGACCTTCTAAAAATGTTAAAATGTGTTACTAGCACATGAAACCTTAAATTAGAGTGAATAAATGAAGACTCGGCACGCCACTTCTGAAAGGTTGCTGACCCTGGAGTAGTGTGTCCAATTCTGGGCACCACAGTTTAGGAAAGGTTTGGACAAATTGCAGAGAGTCCAGAGGAAAGGAGCAAAAATGATAAAAAGTTAAGAAAATCTGGTCTATGAGGAAAGGTTGAAAATACTGGGAAAGTGTAATATTGACAAAAGAAGACTGAGGGGCAACCTGATAAGTCTATTATGCTAAGGGCTTTTATAAAGAGGATGGGGATCAATTGTTCCCCATGTCCACTGAAGGTAGGACAGGAAGTAATGGGTTTAATCTGCAGCAAGGTTAGCTGTTAGGAAAAACTTTCTAACTATAAGGGTAGTGACACTTTGGAATAGGCACCCAAAGGAGGTTGTGGAGTCCCCATCATTGGAAGCTTTTAAAAACAAGTTGGACAAACACTTGTCAGGGGTGCTCTCAGTTTACTTGGTCCTGCCACAGCACAGGGGGGCTGGACTTGATGACTTCTCGAGGTCTCTGCTAGTCTTACGTTTCTATGATTATATGTTTTACACTTTGAAAACACACTAAGGCTAGCTAGCTATACATATATTTCTTTCTCTTGTGAGGGTCTTCTCTGAATATGGAATCATATTAAGTATCAGTAAAAACAGGTAAGAATTTGAAATGAATTAAAGATGGGCCTGTGATCTTTAGGTCTAGATTTCTTCCATATTGGAGGGTGTTCAGCTACAGGTCTTGGTTCAGGCCCATCTATACTATTAATAATGCATTTCACCTTATTTATCCTATTTCTTTGGCTGATTTTGTGAGTGTTTGGGAAAGAACATTTTATATTTCCTCAATATCGCATTGATACGTCTATCCACAAGCAGCTCTGTTCCTCACTTATGTGTGTATATGGGGGCGGGGTGGGGTAAGTGATTCAGCTTGACTGGTAGGCACAAAGTCTAGAAAAGCAATCAATTACTTCCCTTACCTCAAAAGAGTTTGTGCTGATGAAAGAATTTCTTAGGTCAGTTTCCACTGAACAGTAGACCACTGTCAAAAAATTCATTCTAGTCATTGGCCTGCTAATAAAAGTCACTCATAGAGCAAAATAATTTTCAGTCAGAAGGACATTTAGGATCAAGGAGTTCACCATCAGGAATTCAGGAGACAGGGAGTCAAATTACACGTCACCCGTGGGGGAAATGGGAAATACAGATTTTTTTTTAAAAAAATCTCCATTTGTTTTAATCCTCAGAAATACATATCTTTTATATGGGCCAGTTCATATGCTAATTTATGTAGCAGTTGGGGCCGATAAGAGCTTCAAATTGGGTCAAACAATCCTAAAGGATGCTTACATGTGGAGGAGGGAGTCCCACTTTGCTCTGTGATCAATAGATGTGGAGCTAGTTGAGAAGAAAATTCATAAAATAATTTCCCCCCTCCCCCTACTCTCCTCCAGAATAGCCCTGTTTATATTCCTTATTCTCCTCTTGCTGTACATATGGGAATTACTCTAGCCGTGAAGATGAAGTAGGCCCTCTGCATCTCCAGCAGGGTTAGGCTGGAGGCATCTTAGCTAGGTTATTTTATCTTTTTACATTTTTAAGTGGTGGGTGGAGAGGAAGTCAGTGGCTATGAGTCCAATTTACTGGGTTAGGGATCTTTCCTCCTACTAGCTGGCAAAGGTGGGAGACCAAGATTCCAGATTCTTGACAGATAGGTTAGTTTCAGAGTTGTCAGCCAGAAAATGTCTTCAGGTTGGCTGGTCTATTGGGTCTCTCCTTAGTCGACTTACATCCAGAGAGACGTATACCCTCACTTCTGGACACTGTGCTGTCTTCCTGGTCAGCGACCTAAACCCTAGCTGTGACCTTAGGGAGATTCTGCATAGATTCAGTTCTCTCCTCAGCATCTCTGTAAAACACCTGATCCCGTATGGCAAAGTCACAGACTTGGGAGAGCAGAGGTTTAGTGGCTGCATAAGTACCACATGCTTGTTTTAGAGAGTATCAGCTTCCTTTTCAAGGATGTACACTGGCATATGATGCTGTTGGACTGCAGAGTTCTTGAGGTCTCTTTGCTGCCGAAGCTACTGGGGCATGACATAGTGTCCATATGAATTGTTTTAAATCATTTAATTTGGTTTAAACCAGGACATCTGCTTTGAATCACAGAATGAAGAAACAAATGAAGATTTCTAATATTATTACAGTATATTCCCTTAAGTCATAATGGAAAGATTAGTGTTACATAAAGGCTTTCATCATAAAAATTTATATTCTGATGAAAAAAGATTGTGTTAATGACATAGAGCTACTGAAAGATAGCACTCTTCTATCATATGTAATAGAAATGTTAAAATTTTTATCTTTCAACCTATTTTTCCCTATTATACGTTATACCACTTTTACCTCTACATTTCCTACATCTATCTCACTGATAAGCTTAAAGTAGGATCTTTGAGAATTAATGATTTGACAAAAATGTTTCAGTTTCTATAATTTATGTAAGAAAAGGTATACCATGACTTTTTATATCTTACCCTACACCTAGATTTAGTTGGAGGTAAAATGGTCAGTCAGTCAGACAGTCAGATGATTCTTTCAGCTACTGAGCAGCATTGAGACTAGTCTGTCTCAAGACAGAAGAATTAAAAAAAAAAAAAAGTATATGGTTGTATGAAAAGAAAAATCACTGAAAACATAATTTGTTATATTATTTCTATCAGGGTTTGCCATATCATTTCTAGTCTGATTCTCCTCACACACTAGTGTAAGGCATTGATTCTAAAAACGCCTTTAGTTTTACACACCTGGGCCCTGATTCAGGAAAACATCTAAATACATGTTTAAGTGCTAATCTCAATAAGGATGACTTCCTGAATGAGGGCCATTGGTATCTCATTGAAGTCTGGGTACTACTCACCTACATAATGTTAATTGTGTGGGTGTTTGCAGAATTGAGGATTAAATCAGAAGTAAATGCAGCCTTCCCAGTTTTAATGATTTTATTACAAGTGGTATTGTACTATTTGAAGTTTTTCCCCCCCCCTTAAAGTCCCAGCTGTTGGAATTGTGTTGTTATCTGACAATCTCTGCTTTCATTAAAAAAAAAAATGTATCCCTCATATTAGTGGCAGATTTTTGAACATGTGAATCCTAAAGGCTCTAACCCTAGATAGCAAATAAAAAGAACCCAAACTGTATTATTTTTAGAATCCCATTAATTTTAAAGCAATCTCATGATTTTTTGTGTGTGCGGGGGTCCGACTCAAATTTTTAAACACATGGAGTTGGCAATATTTTACAGCAGTTAATTAAGTCGATGTTCATTGGTGCAAAACTAATATTAAATTGGAGGTGAATCAAGCCCGGGATGTATTTTATTAGTAAATTACTATTAATTCAGAGAACTCCTGGTTGTATATGGCAATATTAAAAGCAACTCATATTTCAATGACATCTTTGTCATTGTTTTGAAGGTGGTTGTTCAAGGTACATTTTAAGAATTTTTTTAAAGAAGATTTTAAATTAAAGTTTTAAATCTTTAGAAGAACTTGTGGTGTAGGCTTAAAATTACAAATAAGTATCTGCCTTTTTGTTGCTGTTTTTAATTTGCCAATACCTGCATTCTGAGTTCTATGTTTCTCTTAGAAAAGTCTGTAACATCACTAACACATAAAACAAAGAATGGACCTGCATTCCTTATGGTGCTTTCAGTGCAAATGATAGTATCCACTTCTTTCAGGAGAAAGAGAGAGATTTAAATGCAGGTCTTGGCATGTAAATAAGATGAAATGTTTTTCAACTATATTGTTTTTAAAATGTATTTTTGGCTGTAATATTTACCCAATATTCTTGTAAGGGTTAAGGATAGAACAGGTTTTATAAATTTATTTAAATTCACCTTTAGTTTAATAATAATTATTTTTATGAAGAAATTAAACAATTTGGAACAATGTATGTTTGCTTTATAATGTTTTCTTATTCTAAAATTGAATTACAGTGTAACGACAGGACAACTGTGCCATTTCGTTTAATACACTCTGCCACCATTCTTCAGTCTTTGTCATCATGGGGACTGATGCTGTTTATATTTTTTAGTGTAATCAGATTTCTCATCCATTTTATCTTGCACATCTCTTAAGAACAAAAATGGTCAAGTCTGTAAAAGATAGTTTTCTTCCCATTTAGGTACTATCCTTAGTGGGGTGGCTGGGGTTTAGAGCTGCAATACACTAGACTAGTGAATGTAGGGAAAAGTAGTACAGGAGTCACACACCAGTGTACAAGAGAGTTGAATCTCAAAAGCCTGGTAAAACCTTGCTTCCTATAATAGCCCAGGCCACTCCATGAGTTGGTGCAACATGGGGAAGATGGGGGCCATGTCCCTCCCTCTTCTTTTCCCATTTTGAAGCACTGTGTTCCCCTGGCTTTGTGCACAACAAGTAAGTGAGATTGGGGGGTTGCTCCTTGCACCTCTGACAGTGTTGGAGACCATCTGACTGTTTCAGTAGGAAAGAGCAGTCATAAGATTGCCAAATACTGCTCCAGCCTTGTGGAAACTTTATCCCTTCTTGCTCAGTCCCAGACTCCTTTCCCTTCTTTTCATGTACTCGCAGCAGGCCAATTACGGTTGGGATTCAATTCCTGCAGCCCTTGTTTAAGCAAGTAAATTATTACAGAGTTTTGCCTGATTAAGGACTGTGGGGTCCCTGATAGTTTCCTTCTGATAGATAATGTGGCTGCAGTTGATCATGATGAAATATTCTAAAGCAAGAATCTTGTCTGGGTAAATGGCTGAGAGACCCAACCGTCACTACCATATTGTAACTGCGTTGCCAAATTAATTTATAGTGCTGCTTTAGTCCTATGACAAAAACCAAAAGGCTGATCTATCTAAGCATCCTAACCAAATTATTTGCCAGAGCATGAATGTGAGGTTCCTCCTTTTCCTAGTGTAGTGCTCTTTAAATTAACAATAAGGAAAAAAAATACTCTCCTGTAAGGAGATATAATGAAAGTCTTCTGTGAAATCTGTTACATATAAGCAAGGATAGAGTGTGGTATGATGATGAGCACATTATTCTGTACCTGATACTGAAAGGAAGTTATTAAAAAATTCTAATTATAAAAATTGCAAAATGAAAAATACAATAATACAAAGGTAATTGATTAACAAAATACATTTGCTAAAAAAAAACATTAATTTTACCTTCTGTTTGTTTTGTGCACTTCACAGTAAGTAAAATAATATGTGTATGCATGTGTGTGTGTGTCTTTTTACAACCAAATTGAAGTGTCTTAAAGTTAGGACCTTTGAGCTCTGTTCTACTGTTTATAAAAAGGTGGAAAGAACGCTGGTATTTCTGTGCTATAAAAAAGTTGGTACAAATGACAACCAAGCTGCTTTTTTTGACTGGACAAATATTTGTGTTTGGCTTTGGGTAAGGTTTCCACAGTAAGGCTTCTGGCAAAGATTGTGAGTATTTTATCCAGACCTGTGTCCCCATGTGGGGATCTACATGTTTTAAAACAGCAGATGCCTTTTTTTGTGGCAGTCCAGAGGGCCAATCTTTTATTGATTGTATATAATATACACCAAAACAGTAGCTGTGATATCATCTTGGTGTGAGAGATACATGCTGTTCAGCTAAAGCTCCACATCTGTAAACATACTGGATCTTTGCACCATGATTTCACACTTCAATAAAGACCACTCACTAACCGAGAATAAATCTTTCATGGGCCTAGATGAAGGCAGAGGACTCAGGACCTTCAACAAGTGAGGGTAGGTCTGAATGTCTGAAACAAGAAATCACTGTATGATTTCAAAGAAGACTTAACTCTTTTGCATCTTCCTAGGACTCTGAAATTTTTCTCTCAGGTCTCCTCCCAAATAACATCTTTTGAAAGAATAGGGTGATATTCTGACAGTCTTTTGATGGTTTTCAGGGGATCTTTACTGCAATAACAAGAAATGCAGCTTCCAAATCCCGTCTCCCTTTCCAATTTCAAACCGTTTTCAGAGTGGAAAATTGGTAGTGGTTCAGCGTCCAACAGTGAGGCCTCCACATGGTGCTTTCTTGTGCACTGGTCCCACCTCAGGCATGTCTCCTGGACTCAGCAATTTCAGTTCCCATAGGAAAAAAAATAATAAATACATCTGTATCATCTTGGACAAAGCAAGTTAAAGAAACTCCTATCACTTCATTCCAACATCCATAATCACCTAAAAAATTCATAGCATTATCCTGTTACCAAGCAACAAGCAATACAATCTGTATGGTGAGTCTCCAGTTAGATACAGCATTTGCTTCTTACAAAAAGTCTTCATCTGTTTCTCCCCCTGGATATCAGAGTTTCCCTTCAGAACATATGAGAGAGAATGAGCTTTATAAAATAAGTTTGTATCACCTAGCTAAGCTGCAGTAATTCAGTCTACAACTCCTACATGTTCATTATGATTATTGGAGATATGGGCCACTATAGATCTTTGTGCCAAGTTACATAAACTTTGCCACATAGTCATGTCTAAAAGATTTCTTTTTTTCATTGCTTAACATTCCCTTTTGTTATCTGCTACCTACCTTGATGCATGGAGCTTCTTGTGCTTTGTCCTGAAGGCTCTCTCTTTAAAGATAATGTTAGACTGATGGTTCCTCCCTGGTGGGGATCTAGATGCTTTGAGAATGCCTCAATTAAACATTTAGGAGCTTTTGAAGGAGACTCATGCCAGGTCTTGTGGGCAACCTCTCTTGGGTTCCTTAAATCACTTTCCAGTTTATTACCCTCTTCATTTGACACTTCCCCTCCTTACATTATCAGTTGGGGACCAGTCTTCTGTGATGGGCTCAATGAACTTAATTACTCGTTTTTGATTGGTTGGGGTCCTGACTATGCATTTCTTTCCTGTTCTGACAGGAAGACTGGCACTATTTCACCTTGTCAGTGAAACGTACCTATGTGGTGTCTTACTTGTATGACTAATCAGAGAAGACAGAGAAGGCACTATTCAGTGGAGACCTTCAGTTCAGCTGAGTGTCCTAAAGAGAACATTTTATTCTCTCTTGGATTCTGTAAATAAGATTAAGTCCTCAGATAGGAGTAGTTAGAGAGACTAATCATGTCTTACAGTAAAGAAGTCTGCTGGGTTAAAAGGAGAATGAGAGACGCATTACTAGGTATGCAATAGTGAAATCAAGAAAACAATCGTATTTACTTCCCCACCAAAAACCAACAAAAATACGCTATTAATTTTTAAAATAATTGTTCTATTTCAATATTATTTTTTAGAAAATATCCAAACATTATCTGGATAAAGAATCATTTGCTTGGCCCACCTTGCTGAATCTCTCCCTTCCCACTTTGACTTTATGAAACATTAAGGAGATTAAAATGGGAAGCACATCCATTCATGGATTTGCTGATACAAGGTGACAGTAAATACTGCTCTTGGATTTTCGTCTGTGATCCCCCTGTTGTTAGTGACCATTTTCAGTTATGGGGTATTATTTCCCTTGAAGTTTGATGCTAAGCATATGCTCACCTTCCTGCTAAAAATCGTATTTCTTTCCTCTTAAGTCAAGACATATCCTATCTGATTTCAGTGTACCTTTCCTGACTGATAGCGGGTATTAGATTTTTTTACCTTCTCAACAGATCCCTGCCATTCAAAAAGTCAGAGTCATTATGCCTTGTGCATTGGAGTCACAAATAGGGAATTGGGTCCTACAAGTTTGTTGTTCTCAAATGGATACTCTCCTGTGATATTTGGTAAAGGGCATTCTTCTTTGAGAGATGTACCTGTGGGTGCTCCACTCCAGGTGTTGGTCCGTCCCCTGCACCCTCGCTCGGAGATTTTTACAACAGTACTCGTACTGGTCATGCATGTGCAGAGTTTGCTCCCCCCCACCCGCTCTGAGTGTACCTTAATAGTACATGTGTGCGACCCATCTCCTCAGTTCCTTCTCTGCCCTCCCTGGCCTGAGATGGAGCTCAGCAGACTCGTTAGAGACTTTATCTCTCTTTGTTCAAATTTCTTCCTAGTTAGTTAGTTTGTTACCAGTAGTACTTAGTTACCATTTTTCTATCTTTTCTCTCTTAAAAAAAATATTTTTTTTCTTCGTTGTTGTCAGCACCAGGCATTTCCGACATGCCTGGCTCCTCAGGCTTTAAGCGCTGCTCTACCTGCAATGATGCCATCCCTCTTTCAGATTGCCATTCAAAATGCATAAAATGTATGAGGGAGTCCCACATCCCCCCAAAATGTGCCCACTGCAGCAAGCTTAAATCCGGGGCACGGAAGGACAGGGAGCTGAGACTAAAACTGCTCCTCCTTCAGAAATCCTGAGTCAGCTTCAGACCTGGGCGCCAACTCTGCTGCACACCACAGCCTCCCCACCTCAAAGAAAGATTAAAAAAAACTTCCAAAAAATGGCACCTTCTTTCACCTGCAAAGGGAACTTCATGGGAGAAGATTTCCCTGGGCAGGTCTACAGCCTCCCTCCAGGCACTTCCCCGGCTGAGTACTTTTGACGTGCCGGGCTCCTCCGGTGCCGCGCGAAATCTGCCTGCGGCTGCAGCAATAGCACAGAACTGCAGTGACGAGGCTTCAGGCTTCCACTTGCCTGACTCTCATATGGCACCATTTGGCACCGCGACGGAAGCAGTGCCGATACATTCTGATATGCCTGACCCCCAACAGGCTATTATTGCTCTACCGCCACTGGCACCGGCACCCGCTGAGCTGGCCAGCAGTGAAACAATGCTCAGGAAATCAGTGCAGAGGAACTTTTCTTCACAGCAGATTCCTCTTGCATAGCCCTCACCTCACAGAGGAGCTTCAGCACCACAATTTATACAGTCAAGGGACCTGCTGTGTCACCTATCCTGCAGTCACCCCTACTTAATGTCTACTTCTCTCCAAATGCTCAGTCAGGATCCGGACAGCCTACTTCCAGTGATGAAGAAGCTGGACTGCAGGGGGAATTTTCACCATATCAAATCTCCCATCCTCAGACCCCAATCAAGAGAGATAATAGAAAAATTTACTTGTCCTACTCTCAGGATCCTGCCCCGTGGTGCGTAAACCCCTGGATGGCACCACATATGCCCTTCCCACCACAGTGGCAATATTGGGATCCGTAGGCATCTTAACCTCGAGACCACACTCACTATGCCACCACAGCCAGGTGTGACACCTGCCCGGTAATGCCAGCTGACGAACCTCCCATTGACGTAAGGAACCAGGCAGCACCATCACAACTGCAGGATCAGTCATGACCTGCCTCAAACCCAGTGGACCCAGTTGTTACGCCTGATGAAACCTTTCTTCCTTCTACTCTGACATCTTCGGATGACTTCTGAAAATTTCAAGACCTTTTCAAAAGAGTTGCCAGTGAGTTAAGAATTAACTTGGAGGAGGTTCCTGAACAGCAGCATGAGTTAAAGGACTTCCTGCAGCCCTCTTCTTCTCCTAGGATTGCATTACCCTTTTGGAACCTGCTAAGGCCATCTGGCAGACTCCCGCTGCAAGCCTACCTACCTGTAAATGTGTGGACCGCAAGTATTCATCCTTCCAAGGACTCTGAATTCCTATTCACTCATCCAGTGCCAAACTTGCTGGTAGTAGACACAGTCAACCAAAAGACTAAACACCAGTTTCCCTGCTCCACCCCATCCGACAAGGACAGTAAGTGATTAGATCTGCTTGGACATAAAGTATACACATCTTTCACATTACAATTTTGAATTGCTAATTATACTGCCGTTCTGGCAAAATATGATCACAAAAATTAAACAAATTTGTGGACTTTATTGATGACATTCCAGAAGAAAAGAAACAACAATTCGTGGCTCTAGTTTCCGAGGGACAAATCTTCTCACGTATCGCTCTTCAAGCGACCCTTGATGCAGCCAATACTGCAGCAAGATCCACTGCTACGGCGGTGGTCATGCGTCGAGGTTCATGGCTCTCCTCCTCTTCCTTTCCTCAAGAGGCCCAGAATACCACTGAAAATCTTCCCTTCGACAGTGACACACTATTTGCCTCCAGGATGAATGATGTACTTCATTCAATGAAGGACTCAAAGGCAACTTTCCGGTCCTTAGGAATCCAAACCCCTACAACCAGAAGGTGACAATATAGATATCAACCTTACCAGCGTCCACACTACCCCGCATATACCCAGCACTTCCATAGATCACATGAGCAACAACAACCACAACAATGCCAGAGATCCAGATACCAGCGTTGTCGTCCCAATTCCTCGGCAGCGTCTCAACCCTCTCTGACTAATAAGCAGATTTAAAGCCTTGGTCGAGGGTTTAGAAAACAGGTTCCCACTTCAGCACTTACATCACGTGTCCCTATTTTTGAACACCACTTACAACCATTCTCCCATCAATGGCAGAACGTTACCACTGACAAATGTGTTATAAAGGTTGTCACCATTGGCTATTCCATCCCTTTCCTATCCCTGCCTCCTACCCACACACCCTCCTTGTCCCTCTTCAGAGACCCCTCTCACAAGCAACTGCTCCTCCAAGAACTACAACCTCTCCTTTTATTGGGAGCAGTGGAACTCGTGCCCAAACGACACAAAGGGAAAGGGGTTTTATTCCCATTATTTCTTAACAGAAAGGAAAACCGGGGGATGGCAACTGATCCTCGACCTCAGGCGGCTCAACAGATTTATCAAAAAGCAAAAGTTCAGAATGGTTACACTCACCACCATAATCCCAATGCTGGAGAAGGGCGATTGATTTTCAACTCTGACCTACAGGATGCTTATTTTCATGTGACTATACATCGAGCCCACAGATGTTTCCTTCGTTTTACCCTCGTCTCGACACATTTTCAATACAGGGTGCTACCCTTCAGCGTATCCACCACCTACCCTAGCTGTAGTCACTGCCTACCTCAGTAAGCAAGGGGTCATAATATTTCCTTACCTTGACAATTGTCTCAAAGCCTCAATGCTCGATGAAGTGCTTTGATTCACACGGTCACCATCGCTTGTTTCTTATCCCTCGGCCTACAAATAAACAAAAACAAATCCACATTATCTTCTACCCAGCACCTGGAGTTCATAGGAGCACACCTCAATTCCCAGACAGGAATAGGATCTCTCCCACCCAATGACATCAACACTATAAAGCTATTGGCAACGAAACAGTCCTCAGGTCACCGCTCGAGACTGTCTACGACTATTAGGTCACTTGGCCTCATGCGTTTTCGTGATCCAAAATGCACGACTATATATGAGGTGCTTCCAAGCTTGGTTGGCCATGGTTAACAGACTGAATGTGCATGCTCTAAACAAGCCTCTATGCATACCTTTCAGAGTTAAAGACTCTCTCCTATGGTGGACAGTTCCCTCCAACCTCTGCTTAGGAGTCCCCTTTCTCCAGGATGCTCCATCCCTCATAAAGACTACCGATGCATCCCTCACAGCGTGGAGTGCACACATGTCCCATCTCACAGCCCAGGGGCTATGGTCATCAACTGAAACCTCCTGGCAAATAAACGTCCTAGAACTTCGAGCCATACTCAACGCCTGCCATCGCTTCCTCCCATTAATCCGAAACCAACATGTACGGATAATGACAGACAACATCACCTGCATGTTCTCTGTAAACAGGCAGGGAGGAGCTCGCTCTCACTCGCTTTGCACAGGAGCTATGAAGCTCTGGAATTGGTGCCTTGCAAACAACATCTGGATATCAGCCACCTAGCTTCCCAGAGCTATGAATACCACAGTGGACAAATTAGGAAGACGCTTTCCCTGGGATCATGAATAGGAGATAAACAAGACGATCATCCGCAATATATTCTGCATTTGGGGCTACCCAACCATAGACCTTTTTGCAACGGCAAAAAACACAAAATGTCCTGAATTTTGCTCCAGAGCAGGACTGGGCAAACATTCTCTGGGAGATGCATTTATGATCCCATGGCACCAGGACTTACTCTATGCTTTGTCCCCCTATATCAGTTTTCCACAGAGTTCTGACAAAGATACGAACAGATTGTGCCCATGGTGATTCTGATTGCCCCGTCGTGGCCCAGCCAACCATGGTTTCCATTCCTCACAAGAATGTCAATTCGCCCACCAATTTCGTTGCCCCTCACTCCGAACCTCCTATTACAGCAACACGGCTGATTTCTTCACCCCAACCTGTCCATGCTTCACCTCAAAGCTTGATTCCTATATGGTTCTCTCAAAATGAACTAGCATGCTCTGAGCAGGTTCAAAGAGTGCTCCTACATAGCAGAACACAATCTACTCGCATTACCTATCTCCAAAAGTGGAATTGATTCACACAATGATGCGCAACTAAACAACTTCCTTCTACTTCTGCATCTCTTCCGCTCATACTTGATTACCTATTAGATCTTAAGAAATCTGGCCTTTCTTTTAGCTCCATCAAAGTCCACTTAGCTGCTATTACAACTTTTCATGACGAGATTGACGATACCTCTGTTTTTGCTCATCCAATCGCCAAGCATTTTCTCAAAGGACTTCAATGCCTATACTCAGACATTAAACCTCCTACTCCTCCATGGGACCTTCACTTAGTATTATCCTGTGTAACTCAACAACCATTTGAGCCCCAAACCACTTGATCCCTCTTATACCTTTCTATGAAAACAGCATTCTTAGCGGCAATCACCTCTGCCAGATGGGCAGGCGAAATAGCAGCTCTCATGGCAGACCCACCATATACTCTATTTTTTAAGGACAAGGTTACCCTTCGATTACACCCCAAATTTCTTCCAAAGGCGCATTTGTCATTCCACATCAATGAGCCGATATACCTACCAACCTTCTTTCCTAAACCACATGCAAACTCTTTTAAATCCACAATGCATACGTTAGACATATGCAGGGCTTTGTCCTTCTATTTGGATAGAACCAAACCCTTTAGGAACTCTTCTAGACTCTTTGTCTCCATCGGGGAGCATTCCAAAGGGACATCTATTTCTACCCAGAGGCTTTCAAACTGCATTTCTGAGTGTATCTGACTGTGCTATCGGATAAAGAAAGTTACACCTCCAGCCAGCATCAGAACTCTCTCCAGTAGGTCTGCAGCTACCTCCGTGGCTTTGCTATGCAAAGTTCCCCTGACTGACATCTGTAAAGCAGCCACTTGGTCTTCTGAACACACATTTGTTCAGCATTATGCTCCTACTCAAGACCTTCTCTTGATACACGATTAGGCAGAGCTGTATTATCTACTGCATTCCTACCAAATTCGAAGTCCCTACCTCCTTCAGATACACTGCTTTTAAGTCACCTGCAGTGAGCACCCACAGGGACATCTCCCTCGAAGAAGAGGTTACTCACCCTGTGCAGTAACTGACGTTCTTAGAGATGAGTGTCCTTGTGGGTGCTCCACTACCCACCCTCCTCCTCTCTACTTTGGATTTTGGTTAGCCTCCACTGTAGAGAAGAAACTGAGGAGACCGGTCGCGCACGCATACTATTAAGGTACATTCGGGGGTCGGGGGGAAGCAGGCAGGCTCTGCGTGTGCGTGACTGGTACGAGTTCTGCTGTAAAATTCTCCGAGCAAAGGGCCAGCACTGGAGTGGAGGATCCACAGGGACATGCATCTTGAAGAATGTCAGTTACTGCACAGGGTGAGTATCCTCCTCTTATTTGTGCAGTTATGCTCAAAGCACATTCAACCAACGGTGCAATACCTTCTTCATGAGCAGAAAATTGGAAGTCATCCATTTAGGTGTTCTGTGATTGTGATGCAGTAGGGAGCGGGAGGGATTGACCTGGGAATGTCGTTTAGTTTTACTGGGACTGTCTGCATGGGGAATGGGAAAGCAGGGGATGACTTTAGGTGAGGGACGGTACCCGAGCCAGGAAGGATGGTGGGGCAAGTTGACACCTTTGCCCGGGAAATTGGACAAAGGGAGAGAGGGAGAAAGCCTGCTGGAGGGGTTTTTGGTTTCAGTTTTAGGCTGGCTGGGAAGAGCCAGGGAACCCCAAGTCTGGGGTCTAAGATCTTTGCCCCCCAGAGGGACCTGGCTGAGGAGTCCTGGTTGTACCTACAAGCCCTGCTTGGGACTGTGTTCCTGTTATCTAATAAAGCTTCTGTTTTACTGGCTGGCTGAGAGTCACGGTGAATCACAGGAAGTGGGGGGTGCAAGGCCCTGACTCTCCCACACTCCGTGACAGTGATACACCCACTTAGTTTCCTGGCATCAGCCAATATGGCTATTAGCTACTGAGTACTTGAAGTACTGTCTAACAACTTCTGCTGTGGGCTAATGGTCTTGCTTGTTATCTCATTTTGCATCTCCTTTTTCATTGTTGTTTGTGAGCTTCCACTTGGAACCCTGTCTTTTGCTGTAAAGGCAACCAAACTGTAGATAATTTATTTATTTTCAAATAATTATTATCTGTTACTTGGTTAGACCAGAGTAGGACCCTCTACCCCCTTCACTTTTCACATCAATATTCTGTTTTCAGTATATTCATGTAGGACTGGCTGACTGGGGTGTGCGGGAGAATAGGACAATTATTCCTATTTTCGCTGTTGAAGTAGGCATCTTGTAGACTGAAAAAGAGGAGGAATTCTGGGAGTACCAGAGAATAAGAAATTCCTGTAATAGAATTGTCTGACATGTGAAGATGTATAAACCTACCATCTGTCAGGCATAACCAAGTCACAAGGTACAATTAACTGGTAAGAATTTCCTTTACTCTCTCCTCTCTTTAATCCCTTCTCAAGTTTCATTCTGTTCTTTTTTCGTATATGTGTTCTGAAACTCTTAAATGTGTAATAAAGAGTAGCATTAATTTGTATTACTAGTAACTCTGTAAATTATTCTTGACTTAATAAATGAAGATTATTATACATATTGTATCTGTCACAGCTGAAAACTTTATACGGAGGAATGCAATCCATTCACTGGTTTGTGGACACATATTGCTCGAGGGAGTATTGCAAATCCACATATGCCTGAATCTTTTATTTTGTATTTGGATGTCTGAATTAGCTGAAAATTGTGTGAACATAGCCATTTTTAAAATGGGGCTTCATGGAATATACTTGGTTTTTTTTGTTTTTTTTTTCAAATCAGTATACATTCAGTTAATGTCCATTGTCCAGAAGGGTAACTGAGTTTTCAGTTTTGCATTTCTCCTAGAGGGAGTGGGACACCGTGAACCACTGTTATTTTACAGGAATTCCAGACTTATACGGGACTGCTGTTTTATATTAAAATGGACAGTCTGGGCCAAATTATTAGTTAGTTTCTATAACAGCACTGATATTTGCATTGTGTTTTGCATTATTGCATTATGTTTGCATTGTGTTTTTCATTATTTGTGTTTGTGTTTGCATTATTGCCTTTGTGTTTGCATTATTATAGACATCAGTGCTGTTATTATTAGTTAGTTTCTATAACAGCACTGATGTTTGCATTGTGTTTTGCAGCATATATTTTGCACAGTTCTACTACTGATTACACTAATTTCAGACAGGACTAAGGCCCAGATTGTGCATGGCCTCTTTGTCTTTGCCCAAGTGGGGAGAGTAGGAGGCTCCCCATGCTCCAGGTGCTTCTCATACTTCTTGCATGCTTTTCTGTTCAGAGACTGATCCCTGCTGCGTCTGCAACAGCTAGAGGATCTGGCTGGCCTTCTAGTTGTTGCAAACTACACCTTCCTAACAGGCTGTTGTGATAACTGGACGTGTAACTTCACACTAATTTTGAACTCAATTTATAAAGTAAGTGAAAGTTCATAAGATGTCACAATCACCTATAATAACAAATGTTGGTGTGAGAAGGTACAAAAGGGAGACAGAAAGACTACATTAGTCCAAACTAGGGCTGTTGATTAATCACAGTTAATTCATGAGATTAACTCAAAAAATTAATCATCATTAAAAAACAATTTGTCATGATTAATCTCAGTTTTAATCACATTTAATTGTTTAATCATTAAACAATAGAATACTGATTGAAATTTCTTAAATATTTTAGATCTTTTTCTACATTTTCAAATATATTGATTTCAACACAGAATACAGTGTATACTGCTCACTTTATTTTTCATTACAAATATTTGCATTGTAAAAATGATAAAGAAAATAAACTATTTTTCAGTTCACCTCATACAAATACTGTAGTGCAATCTCTTTATTGTGAAATTGCAACTTACAAATGTAGATTTTTTTTGTTACATAACTGCACTCAAAAACAAAACAATGCAAAACTTCAGAGCCTACAAGTCCAGTCAGTCCTACTTCTCATTCAGCCAGTCGCTAAGATTAACAAGTTTGTTTACATTCACGGGAGATAGTACTGCCCACTTCTTATTTACAGTGTCACCAGAAAGTGAGAACAGGTATTCACATAGGACTTTTCTAGCTGGAATTATAAGGTATCTATGTGCCAGATATGCTAAACGTTCCTATGCCCCTTCATGCTTCAGCCACCATTCCAGAGGACATGCTTCCATGCTGATGACATTCATTTAAAAAAAATGCGTTAATTACATTTGTGACTGAATTCCTTGGGGGAGAATTGTATGTCCTCTGCTTTGTTTTACCAACATTCTGCGATATATTTCATGTTATAGTTGTCTCAGTGAATGACTCAGCACATGTAGTTCATTTTAAGAACACTTTTGCTGCAAATTTGACAAAACGCAAAGAAGGTACCAATGTTAGATTTCTAAAGATAGCTACAGCACTCTAGCCACGGTTTAAGAATCTGAAGTGCTTTCCAAAATCTGAGAAGGACGAGGTGTGGAGCGTGCTTTCAGAAGTCTTAAAAGAGGAACACTCCGATGTGGAAATTGCAGAACCCAAACCACCAGAAAATCAACCTTCTGCTGGTGGCATTTTATTCAGATTATTATTAAAATGAACATGTGTCTGTCCACACTGTTTTGGATTGTTGTTGAGCAGAACCCGTCAACAGCGTAGGTGCATGTCCTTTGGAATATGGTGGTTGAAGCATGAAGGGACTTATGAAACTTTCGTAAATGTGGCATATAAATATCTTGCAATGCTGGCTACAACAGTGCCATGTAAACACCTGTTCTCACTTTCAGGTGATATTGTGAATAAGAATACATTACATTATCTCCTGCAAATGTAAACAAACTTGTTTCTCTGAGTGATTGACTGAACAAGAAATAGGATTGAGTGGACTTGTAGGCTCTAAAGTTTTTTACATTGTTTTATTTTTGAATGCAATTATTTTTTTACATAATTCTGCACTTGTAAGTTTGGCTTTCATGATAAAGAGATTGCACTACAGTACAGCACTGTTTTTTCTGTCAGTGTTATTGCTCCAAAATTGTGTTGTTAGTTTTAGCCAGAGGTCACATTATTAAAAAAAATTAAACCGCTATTCAAATTATTAAATTTGTCTAGCTTAAATTTTTGCTCATTGCATCAATGAGATAATTGAAAGAACGAAATTTTTCTATTCAATTAATTATATCCCTGATGCGACACATTATTTCTGTGTTGGTATTTCTTTGCAATACATGCTTCTAACTTTTTTCTTGGTCATAAAATAATTAACTAGCAAATACATCACACAATTTTGTAAATATACTATTAATTATTATTATTTATTAAAGTAGCACCTTGAAGTACAACACATACAAATATTCATAGTAAGACAGACCGTACCTGCTCCAAAGACCTTAGGAACTGAATAGACCAGACAAAGGATGAGAGAAGGATGCATCGTAATTATGCAGATGGAGAACTGAGGCACAGAGAGATTAAGGGGCACATTTTCCAAAGAGGTTGGGGTCAGATTTTCAAGTGCTCAGCACCCACAAATTGGGGTCAGATTTTCAAAGAGGCTTATCAGTTAGCAACTCCTTTTAGGTAAAAATTTCAAAGGTGCCTGAGTGACATAGACATGGGATTCTCATAGGATTTCACTGACACTTATGGGCAGATTTTCAAAAGAGCACAGCGCACAATAGCTGAGCTCTTTTGAAAATCTGGCCCACTGTAACTTACCCATGGCCAGAGAAGTCGTCTGTGGAAATGCCTGGAATTGGATCCAGATCTCCTGAGTTCCAGTCTATTGCCTTAACCACAAGACCAAACTGCCTCTCAATACATCCTGTGCAGACAATTATAAATGCGTTAGAAAAAGTAAACTGCCTAGAAGTAGCTGCTTGAGTAAGGCACTGTGAGGCATTTACTGTGGCTATGAATCTGTGTAGCAATGTATTTATCTGCCTGTTCAAAAAGTTCAATTTGTCTTTCGACTGCAACTCATTCAATATCTTTAGTTTTAGTTCTATCATAGCTCACACAATCATCATGATACACATTCAGGAGTATAATACTTAGATGAGTATATTGCTTGATAAACTGCTTGCAAGCATACAGTATGCAGGTCCTTAAGTGATTTTAAAATGTGACAATTTCATATATATAATTTAGCTTGTTACAAGCTAGAAATGTATGGTTGATTAGGACTGGGTGGGTTTCTGCGTTTTCAGATCACCATTCCGTTCACCTCAGTCCCTTTTATTTTGGCTTCTTTAAAAGCTCCTCAAATTGTACAGTTCCTCATCCTACTAATCTGACCTCTAGGACAGGTTCATTTTATAGGTTTCAGGTTGGGAGCAGTAGGAAACTTCATAATCTGGCTTTACTATATTTAGAATAAAGATAATCATGATTGTGGGATTAAAATATCTAGGTATTTGAACATTAAAATCAATGTCTTGTCAGAATTCCACAGAGACTTAAGGAAAAGTATATCCATTTTAAGTGAATACATAACATTTTCCCTACATTATGGGGAATATTACAAGATTACAGGTGAATTAATTTCCAGGATTTCTTATGATCTTTTGTAGAAGAAATATGTGTTGGCCAAACAAACAAAAATTGCATATGTGTAATGGAACACAAATAAGGTAGAACAGAGATTCTGGGTACCATAGTTTGAATGGTTGTGAGAGATCTAGCTTTTAGGATTTAATGGAATACATTTTCAGATCCGTTACCATTTATAGTATCGGATTTCTGTAGTGTCCGGGCTTCCAATCTCTTACAAACTATGGCTGAATTTAGAGTACATGCATCTAGAAAGTTGGAGTTCTAGAGATCAATGTCTTCATGTTTTATTAGCATTAGTATAAATATATGGAGTTGAGGTTTAATAAATAATTTGTCTAAAGAACCACATGTACATATCTTAATTAAGCCATTCAAATTGGCACTTTGTTCCACATGACATCAAATACTATTATTTGGAGAAGAGTTTACTGTCTGTATTCAAAAATTGCCTTCTTGAGGATTCTAGAAGCCATGGTATATTATAAATGGGGAGCCCTGTAACTTCTTCTGAAGGGTCAGTTTATAATACACGCTCTGTTACATGTCATGCACCCAACTACTTCATATCCTTTATAACCACTCATTTTAAAATGTTCTCAAACAATGCTCAAAATACTACACTCCCAAGACTGATTTTATACCTAATGGAGTGTTATACCTTGGATGTCTTTTACACTTTACACTGTTTTGATTTTTAACCACTCCTTTACAGCTATTAGCACAGCAATGTAACAATGTCTGTGAACTGAAAGGAACACAGTGTCTTTAGTTCAGTAGCATATAGGGATTTAAGCACCCCTTGCATATTTCAAATTATTTTATTCAGATTGTCACTAAACACAAACAGTACAGCACTTCAAATGATTATATATCAATACTAGTCCACTGATATTATTCAAACTGATTTATGAAAATGACAAGAGTAAACTGGCAGAAGATAGTTAAGATCAGAGTCCTGTATTTACAACAATGTCTTTACAGTCATGTAGGTTGCTGCGTCCTTTTCCTTCATCTTAATAAATGTAGAAAGAGAAGTAAGAAGAGCAATCTTTGAATTGTTTCATTATTATTCTCAGATTGTTGTTTTTATTAATTTTAACCGGACATAAAGTTCTTGCAACCTTAATGATCCCAAACTCCTCCATTTACTAACCATTTGTCCCCTTGACAGTTCAGGTACTTCAGTGCAACATGAACAAGTACAGTTTGTTAGACTAATAATGTAAGCATAATCCATTTAAGCACTGATCATTTATCATTTTATATAGACTGAAAGCTAGTGCTTGGGAATGTGCATGGGATATGGGCTGTAGTGTTATATCTGGTACGTAGATGACATTAAACCTCCATCTCCTCTGACTCAGCTGGTGCAGTTGAGTATCTTAGCTGGTGTGTAATTGAAAGTAGAGACTGGCTGTGAACACAGATTGTCCAAAAAAGCCATATTATGTTTGGCTGTTTAGATCTTTTGCATTATGATAAATCTCACTGGAACGTATCCAGGATGGATCTCATAATTGAAACAAAACTATTCCTGTGCCCCTTGCTGTTGCTGCAATATTGAGTGGAGAGGACAGTGATAAGTAGACATCCTGCATGGATGGGAGGTGAATGGGTGTTGGAATAGAGTAAAGGCTGAAGGAGGGAGAGGGGAAAAAGAAGGACCAGGGAGAAGAAAAAGGAGAAAATACACTATTAAATTGGGCCATCATCCCCAGACTGGCATTTGTTTCATGGTAAATTTATGCACCCTTCCCCTACTTTTGACTCACTTTCTATTGTAAAAATGAAATTGGGAGGTCTTCTCTATTCCAAATTCAGATTTTGGAAAAGAAATAGAGTTCAAGCTGGCTGATGAGACAAAATTGAAACTGAAAGGGTAACTGGCTTCTAAGGAGAGAGGAGCTGAGAGAGAAAAGGTCCAAATAGTCCAGGAAACCTTAACTGAAAAAAAGGGAAGTGCAGAGGGGTTAGAAAAAATAATAGTAAAAATACCCTAAAAATATATAAATATGTTCAGAACAGCAGAGGAAATTATTTTCCACTTTTTGTCTTAGCCTTTATTAGGAACCACTTCGCATAATGGAAGAATTAGTTTCATAACCCCGCTACCAAAGTTTTGTTTGAAGGATTTTTGAAATGTAAAATTAACAAGCCTTGCTCTGGTAGCAAGAAGCCACAGACCATGGTTGCCATCATTCTAATAATACACACTCTGGACATCATTCTAATAATGCGCAACCTTATTACTGTACTGGGTGTAGATGAGGGCTTGGTGGCTGAAATGCAGCAAACCCCTGATTAAGATGTTTTACGCACTGTCTCTGTCTTACAACCCAGTAATCTAACTGAGTTCCAAACTGCCGCCGGATGTTCAGGTAGTAATAGTTTAGAAGAATGCTATTCATCATCTACACTTAGCAAGAAAGTTGTGACTTTTCTTTCAGATGTCAGCCTCTACAGGGTTGATCCAGGCTTTTGTCACCTCCAAGTTGAATTACTGTATTGTGCTCTACATGAAGCTGTTCCTCCAGTTCCATCAGAAATTGCAGCAAGTGCAGAGTGCTGGGTCCATTTAAGAATTGTTTTCTGGAGGGAGTGTGCCAGGCTTGTATTCCTCAATATGCTATAAGGTTTTTGCTTTAATATAAACATTTTGGGTTCTGCTTACCTTAGGGCCATGTCCTTGTGTGCTTCTGTGGCAGTTGCCATCAACCAAGGCATTAAAGCCTGTAGTCAACTGGTTTAAATGAAAAATGGGATTGATAGCATGACATTCTTGATCAAGGAATTCTCTGTTTTGGAACTGATTTCACACTCCTCTCCTGTAACTTCCACTCTCTAAACTTTGATTGCTAGAATTGCTGACCTTTGGAGTCTGCTAGAAAGTTCATCCCTTCTCCCAGTCTTCTCTTAGGGATGGTGGTAGGTACTGAGTAAAGTTTTGGAATTGTCATGTAGATTGACTTTTGCTAGCAATAAGTCAATCTATAAACATTTATGTTTAATTTTTCTTACCGTTGTATATACACTTAGAGAAAGTTGGAACATATTTAAAAATGATAAACATGGATTTTGTAGTAATTGTAAATGTGAGCACATTACACTATATTGTGTGGTAATAGAGGACCATTGATAAATGTTAGTCAAGTAGCAAAAAGCAAGTGAGCTGATAATGTATATTTAGGGATAGTATTCTCGTGACTGAGAAATATTTATTCAAAGCTGTAGTAATATGTGTGTATAATTCCAATGATATCTACAATATCATTTTCATACAGCTTTAAAACACTTTTATTTCAGTTTGAAATATTCTTTTAATGAGTTAAAAAGTGGCATCATCAATGTGATCATTGCTCATTTATTGTTACATTTCCATATTAAAATATAGTAGGCCGAATTCTGTGCTAAAGCACACCATGCAATCCTGTTAAAATGATGAACCTGCACAAGGTGAAAGGCACTGCAGTGTTTGGCCTAGTTTTTGTTCATTTGTTTTTTGCCTTAATGTATTATAATGTATAATGCAAATTATTATATGATATACATTATAATAATTTGCATTATAATATATTGAAGTACCATTTTCATTGCAAATGTATATTTAGAAATTTCACATATTCAAGGTAAAAATCTAAGTAGTTTAATCTTTACAGCTGTACTTGAGTAGCTGACACACCTGTCTATTTTATAGTGTCCCTCTCAAGCCACTGCATATGCATTAATGTGCTCATTAATTATCATATGTATTAACCATATAATTATACATTTAAAAGTTTTCTGTTCCTATACTATCACTACATGCAATCCTGTAAATCTGTAAAATCAATAAACTTATTGTATACAACAGTCCTTTAATTTTAATGTATTATGTAAGATACTATATATCAACTAATTCCCATCTACTTGTTAAAAAGAGTTTAATTAGTAACCACGTGACTGGATTTGAATATGAAATTGCTTGAGTGCATGGTATATTGGTACAAGACTGTTACATGAGTGATCCATGTCATTGAATTTTAAATTTACTTAATAGGATTAAATGTGTAATTACACTGGGCCCAATTTGCTAGCCTTACTCACATTGACTTGAGGGGAGTAAATTGCTACTCAGTGTCAATGCAGCTGCTATGTTTGGGCTCATAATTTGCAATTTTAAGAGCACTGATGTTGGTAAAATTCTTGAGACAGTATAAAAATTGCTGTCTAATCACTTATCAGACTAAAAGCAACTACAGTATAGTTTTCCTATTTCATATTTATAGTCAATTAATATTGTTAAGGCCCTCCCTCTGGTGCCCTTTCCTCTCCAATAAGTAAGTCAGGCTCTCTCCATTACACTCAAGAAATCTATGGAAGAGAGAGCCAGTGCTAATTCTTGTCGGAAAGCGGACAAGTATAACCCCCAACCGAGTGCTAACTGAAGATCCCTTTTTTCCATCTTACATGAGTGGCAAGCTTTGCTCCACATCGCATGCTTCCATAGAAGCCCTGTTCATGGAATCTTGCCATGGCTAGCTGGAGTCCTGCAGTGACGGCACCGGGCAGTATTTTTGCTTCTTCTTGTTGAACAATCTTGTGTGGAAAATATAATCCTGAGAATCTCCATACTTCGATCAGTTTTTTACTTGAATGCAACTGAAAATATTCCCTTTGGCAGTTCTTTTAACTTTGATGGTAGTAGCAGAATAGAATAAAATGTAGTGGCTAAAACTGAATGAATGAAAAGGGATGTGTAAGGGCACTACCCTGTAAGTGGCCTCCTGAATGGGAGTCAGGGCACTGTTGTATTAATTTTGATGGACTATAGGGGCCCAAATATGTTAATATAATACAGTGACTGACCAACATTAAACACTGTTGAACAAGGTCCAGGGCTTGGTATACAGAGACCCTCAGCTTGTTTTAGTACCATGGCAAACACATCATTAAAAATCCTATTAACATTTTATTAAAGATAAAGAAAAGGAAGAACAGTTAAAACATTTGAAATGTAAATTATGAAGCAAGGCTTTCATTTTAACAACATCCTTTGTTCCCTTTCCCTTTAGCTGAAGAGAGTTTTTAGAAGGAAACCTCCCTCCCCCAGCCCCTTGTTTGACACTCTCTTAAATGGTATCAAAGATGATAATAACTGTCCTTTTGTGGAAAAGAAAAGGAGTTAGTTGAGATGGCCTGGAGCTGTTATTGCTCATCCCGTTTCTTCCCAAGTGGTGCTAGGGATTCAGTAGGAGCTGGTAGAGGTGGCGATGTCATCTGAGTCCCTTTCTCTGTCCCAGTCTGATCAGGGTATCTCTCAAGCCTAGGATGGTGAAGGCCCGTGGTCTGAGAAGATGGTGTGTGTGTGTGTGGGTGTGTGATAGCCATGATGGTGAAGCTTCATTCAGTACCCTCCCTCTGTTCTTATTTGCCCCCTACCTCCCTCTGTTCTTATTTGCCCCCTAAAGTCTTTTTTTTTTAAAGACTCTAAAAAGGGAGCGATGGGTGGAATAGCCTATCCCCTCATTATTTTCAATTATGTCTAGTTTCTGATACACCAGTTTGGTTCATTACATTTCTCATTTTCTTGTTTCATGCATGATCTTAACACAGACCTTGACTTATATCAGAAGGCTTGTTTGTTTAGACTAATTCAGTCTTTCTCTCATTGTACCTTTTCTCATCAACCTTTGTTTATAGGTTATTGTGACCTTTTATGAACTTGCACTTTTTACAGCTGAGCTCACAATTAGGATAAATTTGTAGGCTCAATTATCAGAACAACACTCAGATTCTTGTGGAATCGATCCCTGATACTGGTATCAAAATCTTCTGTCAGAGGCTCAATGAAAGATGTTTAAAAAGGACACCTGTCTGTACAGTGTGGAAAAAAATTGTGTGTATTTGTGTGGAAAGAAATATTTTGATATTGTGAGAACTGTTGCCTTCAACTAGTTTTAGTCCATAAAAAGCCAAATAATATATTAAGAAGTGGCTACAGTGCAGATTTTGAGCTGAGTTGTGAACATTGCATGCTACCTTGTGCGACTACACTGACCTGCTGCAAGCTTCCTAATCAAGACAGTGTCATGTGCTGTTCAGGATTTTTCCAAAGCAGCAGGTATCTCCTCAATGACCTTTCACAAGGACCAGAGCTCCATTCCTTCATAGTTTACCTGCACAGCCAGGACTAAGGCTTCTCCTCCCCTCCACCGCTTGTTTCATGGTTGCTCCTGTGCTTCCCTGTCCCTGCTGTTGCGCTGTGTGCTCCTCACTCAGTGCTCTACACATCCCTGCCCTGCAGAGTTTACAAATCCCACAGTTGCTGTGTCTCCACTTGTGCAGTGAATATAATCTTTGTGGAGACTAAAACCCCATTCTCGCAGAGTTTAAGCATAGGGGAGGAGGCTCTTCACACTGTCTCCCCTCTCCCTAGTCAGTCTCTTGTGCTCACTCATACTCTGCAGAGACTTCTCCTGAGCTGTTGGACCTTCTTGCAGAGTTTATAAACTCCCCAGTCCTCAGTAGCTATCCCTGAGGGGACCATTTCGGGATCGGGGGAGGGGAGGAGAACTGTTAGGGACAATAGTTGGTGCTGCTAGTGAAGGCAGGGGACTGTACTCAATGACCTTTCAAGGTCCCTTGCAGTTCTGTTAGATAGGTATATCTCCATATTTTTTTTCTGTCACTGAGTAATTATTAAACACTAATTATAAGGTGATTACTAAGATCTGGTCTCAAATTCTGGAGACACTGACAAAATGAACCAGTGTGGTATTTGAAGAGCTCATTATATTTAAGTTTCTGGTCATGGTATAGGGTAAAATTTATGGCTGTGAGTCAACTTTGGCTATGCAATTGCATCTGTTAAAGTGATTAGGTTTTTCTTTTTAAGTGAAGCCTGGATTTCTGACTTCCAGCCTCTTTAATGTAAGTTTTAATTTAATTTTCATTGTCACAATATATTTTAAAAACATTTTTCAAAAAGGGTAGTAATGCATGTGTTTATTGTAAGGTGGGGGAAAGGGTTTACCTGGGAATACTTTCCAATCTCCTGTAAAAATGAACTTGCATTATATATGGCTAAATGGCTTGTTATGTAAAACAACTATCTGGGTTGCTAAAATAACGTATCTTAATAAACAAAAATGCTCTCCCTCCCAGTCATCCCCTTGAACATAACTGTAAATATATGCAGGCAATACACTGGGCTTTAATGAATCCTTGAAATAAATTATTGATAATCATGAATTTTTATTCACCAAAGCCAACTAGAGCTTCACCCCTGCAGTTTTATGAAAGTAAATGGTGTCTGTATATTATAACTCTATTAGCAGAAGCATGATGTCCTGCCACTGAAAGCCGTGGATAGAATATTTTAGCAATATGGAGGTCAGTACTTAAGTAACCCTTAGGTTATGTAGATACTAATAACACACACTTTCTTATCCATAGCATATCACTAAAAAGAAATTGGAACAAGACTAAGCATAGAATAACAAATATAAGATGAGATTAGTGACATGTTCACAAGGATAACAAGTAATACATTCCCTCAGGCACTGTAGGGCTAGGTAGTGTGCAGCCCTAATACAGCTTTTCAGAAGAGTTAAGCAGAGTAAGGATTCCCTACTTCAGGCATGGCAATCTTAAAGCTATCTGGATGTTGGGTCCCAGTACTCAGCACACTGGAATCCTGCACAGTCACTGCTCCCCTTCGTGAGTGAGTGCACAGGGAAAGAGCAGAGAAGGGCAGGGAGGAGAGTAGTTGAAGTCATAATTACTGCTTTCCTCCCTTCAAATTCCATTTAGCAGAGCAGGGTGCTTGCTGTGCAATACAGCATCTCTTGGAAAGAGCTGATGCAGTGTAATTTCTCCACCTGAGCCTGCAATGCAAAAGGGGAGCTCGGGAGGAATTGTGCTTCAGAGGGGTATTTCTGAGGCATAGTTCTTTGTGGGGCAGTGCATCTTCATCACAACCTAAGTCACAAATAACTTTTGGATGCTTCAAGAGGAAGCTGTTGTTATCCCATCCCATATATTTTGGGAAGAGCTGCATCTGTTCTACCATCTTTTCAAATTTGTTAACATTAAAGAGAAGAAAGAGGAGGAACAACCAGTTTGACCATGCATTTGATCTCATCCATCACTTCAACAGAATGAAATACATGTCAACTCTGCACAGCTATTCTGCTGGCAACCGTACCATATGGGATGGGGATGGGGAGTGGGACATTAGCATTAACCCATTAAAAAACTGAGTGGCTCTTTAAGTCAGAGGAAGTGGGACACAGACAGAAGTGTCCTGCAAAGTGGAAATCTAGAAACAACCAAGCTCACAAGGAAGCTATAGGTTAAGTTTTTTCTGTTGAAGATTAAAGTTTCAGAAGAGGGCAACTGTTAGGAAGGTGGAAGTTGGAATAATACCTTGGTGTGAGTGTTTGTGGGTGGGTGTCCACTTTTAGGGGATAGAATGCAGTAAAGTGGGAACTTGTTTTTTAAGAATCATTAAAGTTTCAAGGAATAGTCCCTATCGGAAGAGTACATCTCCAGGAAGCATACCTTTGTTTGCATTTTTAATTTTTGAATTAAGAGTTTCAAATATAAAAAATCCCTGATTTTATTTTCACTTTTAATAAAACTGTAACTGAATTATTTCATTTGTTTTAATTTCCCAAGAATTAACAAAGCAACAAATGTTGGATTAGCTTTAAAATAATTTCTCCCTTTCCTTTGAGCCAACTAGTGAGAGCCAATCTACCTTTATATATTTTTCTTTTTTCTTTCTTTCGGCAGTGGATGTGCTATAAAAGCGGTACACTAAAATATCTCTCTTTGAAAGGATCCATGCGTATTCCCACTGTGCTCAAAGAACAAAAATTGATTCTCTGTGAACAGTTGTTTTTTTCACATATTATTTTGTTCTCATACATATAAAATACAAAATTACAAATAGCTAGTTTTAAAGCAAAATGGGACTTCATATAAAAGTGCTCTAGGAATGGCGCAATTCTGCTGCATCTGACTCCACAGTGCCCCCAAAGCTGCTGAAGCTGTACTGCCTACCAGTCACAGTGGAACTCACAGTCTGCTCCCTGTACCGCTTCTTTTTTATTGGGGACCCCAGACAGCTGCCCACAGTGATGCAATAGAGACATACATATGGTGGGTGCAGTAGAACCATGCTAATGGGGAGGCTAAACACCAAGAGTGTGGATACACAGGATGTTTGGAAGGAGATCTCGGTATCTTGGGTGGTTCCCCATTCAAGGGCCAAAGGATTTCCCATGTTCGGGGAAGGGGAAGCTAGAACAATTATTTCTACTTAGTAATTCAGTAACTCCAGAACGTTTCAATTGCAGTGTTTTTCTTTCATCTCTCTTGGTCCCCATCCACTGGTTTTCACACAGAAGGTATGATCTGTTATGGAATTTTAATCATGCTAGGATACTGTTACTACCATACAGGATCAGGCCAACGTTTGATATAGTATGGTAGGGCATATCAATACAGTAATCTACCTGATTCTTCAGTGGAAGGCAACCCCAAAAAAGCAACAACTATATATTTCACCTAACAAAAATTGCGTTCCAAGCTCTACATTTTGTGTGTGTGTGTGCGCGCGCGCGCACACATGTGCACATGCGCAGTAGTGACCCTTGTGGGTCATTTTTCTGACCCTTTTGGGCAATCATTTTATGCATTTCAGCATGAGATTAGATTACCCCTTCATTTTCTTAGTTTCCATATCTAGAAATGTTAATAGTCATAAAATTATCTAGTCCTTTTCATAAATAAATACATAAGTAAATCTATCCACAGTATCTCTCTGACCTCTAGAAAATTCTGCTAATTGGCCATATGCTACATAAAGAAGAATTTCCTTTTATTGGTTCTAAATGGATTGCCCTTTAATTGATCAAAGTGAATATAAAATAAAAGAAAGGGCACCACATTGCATTAAGGTAAAGATCATTACTTTTCTTTTAGATTTTATTATTTATTTATTTATTTTAATTGAATGGTACAACATACGGATTCACTCAAGATAGATGCTTTAAAGCACAGTGTAAAAGGTTGTCTTCATAAATAAATCTCAGACAAAATGCAGCAAAAGGATTTTGTTTTTTTTTGTATTTTTAAATTGGATATGTTTGTCAGCAATGTATGAGTTGGTGGTTAAAGTTAAGACACCCCACTTAATATCCTGATGTGTAACAAATACTGTGGAATGAATTATTTTTTGTTGTTTTTTCTACTTTCAGAAGAATATTTTGTCAGATATAAAAGTGCACTGGATCAGTTTTAAATAATTTGTTACTGACTCTTAGAAACAAATAACCAAATTTAGTATATCATATAATATTTTTCTTCTCCCCTTTCCAAGAATTCAGCCAGGAAGGGAAGAAGCTAATCACCAGTAAGAGGACATTATGTATGTGTCAACTTATATTCCTTTATATTTTTGTGTGATAAAATTAATCATGATGAAATTACTTCAGTGCCCATGTAGATGGAACATATAATTCTGTAGGAATTGTCTTTTAATTTAGCATCAATGCCCATCTGCTTAAAGAACATCCAGATTCAGCATTACTCTTTCTAAGGCTTTATTTGAGTACAATAGTACAGTGCATGTTAGAAAATACAATATGTACAGAAAGGTTTTGGATTCATGAAATTGTTAAAAGAATGTCTGCTTTAGTACTTTCTGCAACTTGCTGGACACATAAAATGTGTTTCATCATAGAATCATAGAATATTAAGGTTGGAAGAGACCTCAGGAGGTCATCTGGTCCAATCCCCTGCTCAAAGCAGGACCCACACCAACTAAATCATCCCAGCCAAGGCTCTGTCGAGCCAGGCTTTAAAAACCTCTAAGGATGGAGATTCCACCACCTCCCTAGGTAACCCATTCTAGTGCTTCACAATCCTCCTAGTGAAATAATGTTTCCTAATATCCAACCTAGACCTCTCCCACTGCAAATTGAGACCATTGCTCCTTGTTCTGTCAACTGCCACCACTGAGAACAGCCTAGCTCCATCCTCTCTGGAACCACTCTTCAGGTAGTTGAAGGCTGCTATTAAATCCCCCCTCACTCTTCTCTTCTGCAGACTAAATAATCCCAGTTCCCTCAGCCGCTCCTCGTAAGTCATGTGCCCCAGCCGCCTAATCATTTTTCTTGCCCTCTGCTGGACTCTCTCCAATTTGTCCACATCCCTTTTGTAGTAGGGGAACCAAAATTGAATGCAATACTCCAGGTGTGGCCTCACCAGTTCCAAATAGAGGGGAATAATCACTTCCCTCGATCTGCTGGCAATGCTCCTACTAATACATCCCAATATGCAGTTGGCCTTTTTGGCAACAAGGGCACACTGCAGACTTATAGCCAGCTTTTCATCCACTGTAATTCCCAGGTCCTTTTCTGCAGAACTGCTGTTTAGACAGTTGGTCCCCAGCCTGTAGTGTGCATGGGATTCTGCCTTCCTAAGTGCAGGACTCTGCACTTATTGAAACTCATCAGATTTCTTTTGGCCCAATCTTCCAATTTGTCTAGGTCATTCTGGACCGTATCCCTATGCTCCAGTTTATCTACCTCGCTCCCATCTTAGTGTCATCTGCAAATTTGCAATTAATCCCATCATCTTTATTAATGAGCTGGATGTTGAACAAAACTGGCCCCAGGACCAACCCCTGGGGCACTCCGCTTGATACCGGCTGCCAAGTAGACATCTGTAAAAGAGTGTTCAATGTTTTCATCAGAGTACAAAAAATCCTCCTATTTTTAAGCTCTTTTCCCCTACCTGTGGCAGACAGATATTTTCAACATTTGTTATATTTATATTGTTCCTTTTTCCCAGCACTTGCAAAAGACGCTATAACTTGAATTTAAAAACCTGTCTGCCACACTACACAGATCAAGTACACACGGATTGCTGTGAGGTAGGGGAGATCATTTTACAGATGAGGGCCTGAGGCACAGTGACTAGGGAGCTTGTTAACAAAGTGCAGCAATGTGCACTACGGGGGTGTGATTTCTGAAGTGCACTAATGTGATGCACACAATTGGTCTGTGTAATATTGTTGGTACTATTTTAAAGCACACTGGGAGACGTTTAGTGCGTACCAGCAGGATTTACACCAACCAGTAAGAGTGCTTTAGAAATCACACCACTGGTGTGCACATTACCACACCATGTAGACAAGCACTAAGTAACGTTCCCAAGGTTACACAGGAAGTCCGTAACCCAGCAGGGAATTGAACACAGATCACCCAAGTCCCAAGATACTGCCCAAACAACTGGGCTGTCCTTCCCCTCTCTTGTTTTAGCATGCAAAACTGCAAATGCAAATCATGAGATTATCCAACTCATTAACATATATCCACTGTATTTGATTCATCATTGCTGGAAAACCAGAAAAAATTACCCCTAGTACACTCTTTACACTACTCTCCTTGCTACTGCGGAAGTATATGGCTAAACATAGAATCCCTGCAAGCTAGTGAACCCCTGCCAACATGCCCCTCCTTCCCTAAATCAAGGATTTGGTGGAATTAATTTTAAACATTTCATTTTCTTCAATGAAAAATCTTGTGATTTATTAGTTCATTTAAAACCCATTAAATGTTTTCTTGATTTGATTAAATCACACCATTTTAAAGGTTAATCAGTGTCATTTTCAAAATCCTAAAAGGTGTAGTGTCTCTTTTTTACTTAGAAATATTATGATTGAATAGTAAAATTTCTGTAAATTGTCCTACCTCACATTAGAGAGCCTAATGCCTTGTAGCAGATTGACTTCTTATCCAGCTATGTGCACGATTAAAATGTGTTTGATGGTCCCAGCTGTATCTTGTCAAAACCAACAAACACCATTTAACTTAGTTTGCTGCTAGGCTTAAGGAAGGAATGGAGACTAATTATTTTCTAGCTCTTGAACTTTGTCTTATGAAGACTAGGAAAGAGCTATTGGCTCTATCTGTGTGTAGGATTCATTTTTTAATTGGGAGAGACTTTAAGTGTGAATTAAAAGTCTTCTGTTTAGAAATATGTACATAAAATGGCCACAATGAAAATAACTTTTTTTCTACAGATGGTTTACAAGTTGAACCTTTCATTTTGTTTTTTCTCTGAGTAGGCCCTAGTAAATATGTATTTTTAGGGCCTGATTGTCAGGGATACTGAGCAGCCACATATCTAGTCACAGCTTTTATTGGCTTCAGGTGCTCAGTTCATTTGAAAATCAGATTATTAACATACTTAGAATCTGGTGCAGTTCCACTGTGAGTGAATGGGGTAGGAAACATGCACATCCTGGATCTGATCAAACTTCTATTAAAGTCAGTGGAAAGATGCCCAGTGATTTCAGTAGGGGTTGGGTCAGGTCCTTTTTGCACGTTGCAAAGCCCAGTTCCATAAAAGCTCCATCCGTCCAGTGAGTAAGAGAGACAAGGTCAGAAGGAACAAGGGTGGTGTACAAAGCCATTGCAGAATGAGATCACACTCAGAGCAAGAGGCTACAGCAGTTCAGGAAGCAGAAGAGGCAATGGGGGTGACTTAGCTGCCAATCTGTCGCACTGGGGAAGGATTCCACCTCTTGCAAACCTTGAATATCCCACTAGTTACTCAGATAGGGGCCTGTGAATTGGGACTGGCTCTTAGAATGAAGAAGAATGTGGGCTGGATTTTGTAGGGGTTGCTGGATTTAAGATCACCAAACTCATTTCAGTCAGAATCTTGAATTTATTTTTTAACATAGTCCATGCATTTCAAAGCTACTTAATGGATTAAATTGTCGTTTATTCCTCTTTTTATACAAAAACTGCCTTAAATTATGAATCCTCAGATAAGCACTGGTTTTCTGTTAGGATGTGATTTATAGCTGATAGACTCTAGTCTAATTAAAGATTTAAAAAAATCTGTAAAAGAATACAAAGGATAACATTATTCTATAGTTCAAATAATCATGTAAAAACTTTAAAAAGGTCTTTAGTCAGTTCTGCCCTTATTTATTCACCATTTGGATGAGGCTGTACTTGCCTGAGGTTTAGGTAGTAATGCCTGATTTGTCAGGCTGAGTTCCTTGATAAGGTGGCTGCCTTAGGGTCTGATCCAAAGTCTGTTGAAATCATTAGACAGACTCCCATTTGACTTCAGTGGGCTTGGATTAGACTTAAAAGGCCCAGTCCTGTAAACCCTTAAAGGTTATTTCGAGGTGAATAGCCCCATTAAGTTCAAAATAAATGGACATTTCAGTTTTCTGGAAAATTGACTCCTTCAGACAAGATGATAAGTACTACCTTTGAACAGGTATAACATTAATACGCTATCTTACTGTGAGACTGGGATGTTACTTGTAAAGCAGCAATATGCATTGGACTTGCAAGACTGACTTGTGGTTTGTTTGATTTTTTTTTTAAGTTGTAAGAGAAAGATCTGTGTATTTTGGAAAAGGCTTCAGTTTCTTAGCCTGTATCAGTTTTTGACAGATGATGAGACAAGGTTGGCTAGATTTATACAGTGCTCTGTTCTTACATGCTTAGAATTATCATTGGCTTCAAAAGATGCCTTTCCCCATCCTCTAATTTTAGATGTGATTTTTGTTCGAGCTCAGCTACACTGGGAATGAAAATATATATTTAAAATGGACATTTGAGTTAAAAAAAGAGGAAAAATGTTTTTATTTAAAAACACCTGGGTTTATCATCCATCCATCCAACCAGCCAACCAAAGAGCCTTTCTCCAGACCTCATAACGGTAAGTTGTAATAATATTTTTAAAGCAGATTAGAAATAAGCTTCTGACAGTGACCTTCCCCAGATGACCTTGTGGTTTGTTGCCTTTCAAATGGGCACTACATCATTAAAGCAATGTCTCTCTGTTTAACATGGTGTACACGAACTGGTATTGTATCTTTATCTGTACTTCATCACTGAAGAGGGAATTAAGACAGAACAGCACACTGTACAGAGTCTGCCTGCTTTATGTAAAACACATTTGGAGAGCAGTGTCACTCAGATAATGATATGCTCAATGACATTGCAGCAGACAGAGGTAGAACAGAAGAATTCAATAAGAGGAATTTAAAAACCTTATTTTAGATTAATGTAATTTGAACTTATGGATAATTATTTGGCTATGATTCCTTTGTTTACAAAGTAATTATAGTTTAAAATCTGTTTGGGTTAGCATTTAGCTTTTCTCCATCCAAGGGGATCATAACATTGATAGAGTATCAGCCAGTTCTTATGACCTAAAGTAATTAAAAATATATCTTTATTATTCTGTGTATGATAGTAACCTATAATAAATTGGAAATGAGTTGTTCAAACATAGAGTATCAAAGCAGCATGCTTCTGTTTCTTTGCATATAGAGAATAAAGTCAAACCTGCTTAGTTTTACAAGGTTTTAATTGAATTGAGGGCTTCTGAAATGACATAAATTATGAGACTAAAGCATGAGTGGTTTAGTTACTATATAAAAAAAAGTCTCAACACTAAAATTTTAAACAGTATGACACAAACATTAAAGTGGCCTTCAACAATGACTTGGGGATTAGAACTGTGGATACTGAGAATTAAAGGCTTTTAAGGGAATAATCTTTCTATTTTGATTATTGCCAACCACTACTGATATATTTGATTTAGTTAGGAAATGCCTGTTCTTTTAACTGTGTACCATCTAATAGCTTTCATTGTTATTCCATTATAAAAAGAATGTCTGTGAATTAATGTTTGAGTGTTTGCTTTTTTTTTCTTGGTTGATTGTAATGACAGTGTGAAATAAAACAAACATACAAAAGTAATTATTATTCTGATTCAGTAATTTCAAGCTTTGGCGTTAACACACTGCTTAGATTTCAGCTGATGAAGATTTGTATTCTGGTACCTTTGATCAATGTAAACTGTCTTCAGTGACTTTAGAGAAAAAAATTACAATAAGGTGATGGGGGGAAGACTGGCAAAACTATATAATTGTGTAGTAACTGTTGACCTTGTGATTATACTCTACCTGTAGTGATAGGGTAAATTCATAACTGTTTTTGTCTTGCAAGCTTCTGTAATACCATGAAATCCTAACATCTGTAAGCTTACATAATAATTATTTTAGAATAGCTTTTTGCGTAATATAAAGCTGTATAACGTGAAAAATGTTCAGGATATTGTGTGTGTGTTTGTATATGTGCGCGTCCACACATACCTGTATACAACTCTGTATATCTGTATGTGTGCATGTGCATGCATATATACATGTTTAGTCTCGTGGAAAATAGAGTTATTTTTAAGAATTACTTTCCACTCTTCCACCTGGAAAAACATGTAATACCAATTCTTGTGCATCAAAACTGAGTAAAAGTTTGAATTCCAGTTGTGTGGTTTTTGTAGATGCTCTATGGGAGGGGTGAATAAAATGTCCCCAAAGTCACTATAAATTATTGACTATCTTACAACTTCTGTGGCACTCCAGAGAAATAGTTAAAAGACAAGACATCACGGCTTAAGTAATTCCCACTCAGAGAGGCCAGCCTTATGAAATTAAGTGCTTCCTTAAACACAGACTCATAATATTCGTTTGGAATTATTTTATTGCATGGAGCATAAAAGCAACTGGGATCATCCTAAAATGGTTAGAAAAATGAAATAGAAACACTGAAAATCTGCGGACTGTCTAACTGAAATACTGTGATATAGAGTAACATTTTCAGAAGTGCCTCAGTATGTAAATATTTGAACCAGTCATGTACTACCCTCTCACCCAATCTCCTGCTCCTTGAATGACCTGTACACAGGAGTCTTATCATGAGATTTGTTTGATATCTCCCTTCTGTACCTTGCCATTTAGAAAAGTGAATACTGAACACACTCTACATTTTGCTGGTGATTAGCAAGTAATATACCCACGAAAGGCTGATATTTTGAAGTTATATATTTTGATAAGTCTGAAAGAGATGCTGTTGTATTATCCTTCCTTTTTGTGTGTTCTGATTGTTAAAATAAAACAAGTAGGGTATGTTAGACTGAAGCAAAAACAAATTTTAAGTGTCTGACTGTGGAGGTGGGTGTGTCGCTGTGTCTTAGTCAGTCCCACTGCAGCAAGGAGTAGTTTTAACTCAAATGATTTCTGCAACTTAGTTTCATTCATAAATAAATAAATCAAACAAATTTTCTTCTCCGGGTCTCCAGTAGTTCTCCTTAGTGACGTAATTATCTCCTTTTTTAGGTAGAACTTTTGTGCCCTACTGTGAGTACAGGATATATAGTATTCTGGGGATGCATAAGCCACAGAGAGCTGAGTATCATGGGGTATGTCTATACTGCAACCTAAGCCCAGGCTAAAGCCTAATCCCATAACGCGTCTAAACTGCAATTGCACTAACCCAGGGCTTGGATTTAGAAGCAAGCAGGGCTGGAGGGCATGAGTTTGAGTTAAGCTATTTCTGAGCCCTATTGCTTTGCAGTGTAGACATAGCCCCACTTGACTTGAGTCGTGGGAATCAGCTGGAAGTATCCCACAGTTCTTCTTCGAGAGATGTCCCTGTGGGTGCTTCACTTTAGGTGTCGGTGCGCCCCTGCACCTTTGATCGGAGATTTTTTGCAGCAGTACTCCTACCGGCCACGCATGCTTAGAACCTGTCACTCATTCTGAGTGTGTTACTAGAGAGCATGCGCGGCCAGTACCCTCAGTTCCTTTCTTCTGCCACCCCGGCTTGAGATGGAGCTCAGCAGACTCCTTTTAGTATTTTCTTTCTTTATCATTTAAAATTCGATAGTTAACCACATCCAAGAATCATCAGCTGACATCCCAGGCGTGATTGAAACCACCACTGAACCGACTGAGCTACAGCAGACGCTTTTCAAGATGGAGGTACAAACTCCACTCCACGCGCCCCGCGCAGATCAGAACTGGCTGCGGCAGCGTTGCAATTTTATTCACATCCTAGACGCGAAAGGCAAAAGCAGAAACAAGTACTCACAAGGAGAGACAAATTTAACAAGGTAGGGTCTCCTGACGAGAATCCCTACCTCTTGTGCAGACAAACAACAAAGGCAAGATGCCCTCAGCCTTTTTCTATGCCTCAGCCACAGCATCTCACAGAGCACTGAGGCAGGACCCGGACCTCCCATGTTCAGGAAGGTTCCTTGTCACTCCTGTTCCTCTTGGGCAACGCAAATGGCGTCGCAGTGCCAGCAGTGCACTCCCCCTGGGCACCCGCAAACATGGCCATCTGGTGCCAGACAGCGTGCCTCCTCCTCAGCACTGCAAATGGCCACAGTGCGGCAGCGCACTCCTCCTGGGCACACCAAAGGGCCGCGCGGGTGCGCAGCGGTGCCTCTCCCGGCACCGCAAAAACCGGCCGCAGTGCCGCAGCGCGCCTCCTCCTCATACCTCTACCCAGACATTGAGCCACCGCTCATCCCGTCACCAAAGGTTTCCTGAAGGGCACCCAAACCCTATATCCAGATGTTTAAAGACCTTGGCCTACATGGCACTTTACATGCGCCTGCAAACTGGGGTGTGAAAAAAACACCCCCCCTGGAGCGCTGCATAGATGCAGCGCCTGTAAAGTGTCAGTGTAATCAGGCGGCAGCGCTGGGAACGCGGCCTCCAAGCGCGTGCACGCTACACCCGTAAGGGATGTGGTTTACAAAGCAGCCGCTGGGAGAGCTCTCTCCCAGCGGCTGCGGCTTTGACTACCACTCACACTTCAAAGCGCTTTGCTGCGGCAGCGCTCCCACAACACTTGCGGGACAGCGCTTTGAAATGTCTAATGTAGCCAAAGCCCTAAGTTCCCTACCCCTTCCATGGGATCTTCACCTAGTATTGTCCTGTTAACTTCACCAACCCTTTGAGCCCTTAGCCACCTGCTCCCTTTTGCACCTTCTCAATGAAAACAGCCCTTTTGGTGGGCCGTTACCTCCGCCAGACGGGCAGTTGAGATAGGCAGCTCTTGCAGCGATCCACCATAGTCCTCTTCTTCTAGGACAGAGTTGTTCTGCGTTTACAAACCCAAAAATTTCTTTCCAAAGTTCATGGCTCCGTTTTCATCTCAATGAAACCAATTACAGTTTAGTTACCAACTTTCTTTCCCCGAAACCACACGCCAATCCTTGAGGCCACGATGTCACACTACTGATGTGAATAGGGCCCTGTCCTTTTATCTGGACAGAACACGACCCTTCAACGAGGCTTGCCTGGACTCTTTGTCTCTATTGCAGACCGTTCTAAGGGCATGGCATCTCTGCTCAAGGCTTCGAGAATTGCATTCTGAGTGCACACGTCTCTGTTATCAGATAGGACGTTATACCTCCGGCGTTTGATCAGGGACACTTTCCACTTCGGCACCGTGCTCGGATAGCTACCTTACTATTAGCCCGTTTCAACTCGCTAAGATCTGACTAACAAGCCGGTATGAGCCATCAGCACAACTGTGGTTCAGTACATCCGTCGTAAGCGCTCGGTGCGAGCCATGGTGTACCGAACGCAATAACATTTGAAATTTGCGCTGCATAATGCGGCATACGCAGGCCGCTCGTACTTGAACGACTCGTTAGCAGCAGATATTGCTTACAGCTTTCCTTTGCCCAGATCCGCTGTCACTACCTCCTTGAAACTTACAGCTGCTTTTGGAGTCCACCCTAAAGTGAGCACCCACAGGCGACCATCTCTCTCTCGAAGCGGAGGTTACTTGTGCATAACTACGTATTCTTCGAGATGAGTGTCCACTGTGGGTGCTCCACTACCCCCTACTCCCCTTCTACTTCCGGAGTTGGGGTAGCCTCCGTTGTAGAGAAGGAACTGAGGGTACTGGCCGCGCATGCTCTCTAGTAACACACTCAGAATGAGTGACAGGTTCTAAGCATGCGTGGCCGGTAGGAGTACTGCTGCAAAAAATCTCCGATCAAAGGCGTAGGGGCGCACCGACACCTAAAGTGGAGCACCCACAGGGACACTCATCTCGAAGAATGTCAGTTACTGCACAAGGTGAGTAACCTCCTCTTCCATGCGACAACTTTCTTGGCTCTGTCTAGCCCAGCAATCCACTCTATTAAAAATGGAAGTCACCCCCTCTGTGAACAACAGCTTAGGTAAGCATTAACACATTCTCTTCTGATCGCAGATCTGCAAGCACACTATTGGAGAGCCTCCTGGATTTCCAATGGAGAGCGAACCAATCAAGCCATTTGCAAAGCGTGCTGCTTCCTGGTAACATGCAGTGTGGGCAGTAAAGTTTTCCCACAGTACACCATGGCCCTATGGCTAGAATGGCCACATCTTGGGGGAGGGGAGCAGTAGGGATTCTGGGTTATGGTTACTTTTACTCAGGTCTGTGCACTGCAGTGTGGACACCAGAGCCCTGGGTTTGAGCATGAGATAGAAAAAGCCTTAACGTAGGGTTAAAGTTCAATGTAGATGTCCAAACCCAGAGTTCCCTAACATGGGTCACCTGACTTAAGTCCCACTAACCCTGAGCTTACACTGCAGTGTACACACAGCCTGGGATTCAAACCTGCCCATCCTGTTCTTAGGAAGAATGAGCTGGTGTGCAGGAGGAGAAAGTAACCGAACTGCTGAGCTTCACAATTTGCAAGAGTCGACCTGCTTGGAAGATTTTGGTGGGAATCTTCTGTAAACTAGTTCGATGGTTTCTGAGCATCCTTGCACTATATTCCTAGTTCTTCCCTCTTTTTCCTGATGGTGACATGCAGAGAATGGTACTTACTGCAATCCCAGGGCTGTAGTGATCTCACTATGTGGTAGTTCCCAGAGGAGGGGATAGAAGAGCAATCTTCATTCAGCAAAACTATGAGTGGCGACGACTGTTGTAGTGAGGGCCTACCCAAAAGAAGCCAGCGTTCCTTGTTTCTCTCTCCCCTATGATTGCTCCTGTAGAGGAGGCAGCCAGGAATTGTCCAGGAGTTTTCTCTTTGAGCTGCGAGACCTATTTTAATGTTGGCCCCTGCTGTGGTTCTAGGAGCCATTGAGCATCCTTGGGTGGGCAGTCATGTTCTCCACTTTTGGAGAGGAAAGGGCTTGGTTGGCTACATGAAGTATTATATGGAGCCCTCTGAAGTGTGGATGGATAAGAAAACAGCGGCAGCTTTCATCACTGTGTAGCTTAACATGATTGTGGCTGGAGCTTCCGTGGGCTGTGAGATAGTTTCTGCCAGCATAGAACTTTAAATTGTTTGGGGGTCAATCCTGCTGCTGTTGGAGCAAGTGACAGGATGACCATTGATCTCCACTGGGTGCAGGATCAGGTCCCTGTTGTGATTCTTCCTTTGGAAAGAGCCTATTTTGCTTTGTTTTGTTTGTTTTTCTTTCTTACCTGTGGAGCATAAATTGTTGACAGAACAAAATTAACTTCTTTATAAATATCTGGTGAAGAATGAAAGTTTCATTTATCCATTGAGCTAATAGTTAATGGTTCTCTTTGCGAAAAAAATAAAAATGTGAATATGGGCATTTAATAGTGTTAACTTTTACGATTACACACTAACCAGAAATGTGTTCAGTACCTATGTTTTACTTGTTCCCTGAACTTTTACAGTTAATGATATTCAGCCTGCAAAAAAGATTGAAATATCAACATCGTATCTAAAGACAAATTTACATTTTGCTCCCAACACTGTAATTTAATGGAAGTTTTATAGCGTTATGGGTACTTAATTATGCTAGAGGCAGAGCTGAAATTTAATATTGTTCCACATGCAGAGAAGATTTAGTAGGATTTTCTTTTTAAAAGTCCATTGTATTCAGGATGCACCATGGTATGCTATGTTTAAAAAAAGAAAAATTAGAATAACCCAAAATTGCTGGAATAAATTTTCATTTTAGTTCTATAGTAGGGACTAGGATAATTCATGTCTTTCAGTTTAATGCACTTTGAGCAGCAGATTACTGTATTACACGGCTCTACAGTGCTGATCAATATAGCATTGACAATCTTTAGTATTTAAACCTTAACAATCTAAATATGAACAAACACAATAGCACACTACATGAAATACTCTACATGCCTATCTGAAGCAGAAATCAAGATTGCAATTTTAAAATTATTTTAGATTACACCTGTACTTTCTCCAATAATGGTTTGTCTATAACACAATAGAATTTGCATTTTAACACCTAACCTACTGTGTTTTTTGTAATGCACGATCGTGTACTGTGTTATTACTTTGAAATGTCACTTTTCCAATGTTCAGTCACTGCATCTTCTAACTTATACATTACTACCAACTTAGTGGAGTGGCAGACATGGGTTAAAGATGTAACAGCCAGTTACAGGAGAATAATAGGCAATCTAAATGATGCAATTTACTATTGATTCACAAAGTGTATTACAATTAACTTTATATGATGGATGGACGGATGTTGCCTAATGGCAGAAAAATCTGCATTACTGTTCTTACAGTATAATTACTTTGGGCCTAACTGGAGAGGAGCATAAACTCAAGTTTTAGGGCATAAACCAACCTCTAATTGATGAGATCAAGCTGTTTTCTTTGTAGGCAAGTTATTGCACAGCTGCTTACTGCAAGTTTTCTTGTACTTTTTGCTGTATATATTTGTTTTGGCCAGTGTTGGCTACAGGGTATAGGGATAGATGGCCCAGTGGCTTGATCCAGTCTGGACATTCTTGTGTTCCTATGTAGGTGCTGAGAGCATACAGCTCCCACTGAGTTCAGCTGAGGTTTTGGGTAACCAGTACTCCTGAAATCTACGCCCTTTGCATATATAGGATATTACTGAAGAAATGTTTCAAACAATATTTGCTGTCTGATTTATTGAGGATACTTCTGGACTAGTCTGATCATATTTAATTTAATTTTACATAGCTTTGAGAAACTTACAGTCCAAAATCCTTTTAACTAGGGACCAAACTTGCAAGTTTCTGGGTTGTCTTTTGTTTGCTTCTCAAAAGGGAAAAAAAGTGAAGGTTCATACTGAATGGGCTTAAAGAGGGAAAACATCTGTTGTAATTGTTAGCAGATTGCTAGCTTTTGGCTGAGTTGAGCTATGAGTGATCTTGTAGTTAAAAGTCTATATTGTAGTCCATTATAAATTATTATACAGTGTTTTGTAAGATACGCAGATAATTATCACAGGCACAAATTCATAACATAGTTTTTAAAAGGTAACAGAACTGTTTAGTTTTTCACTGCATGTTGCATTCTGTTATAATAGTATGATAATTTGAATCCTTTGGTAAATAGTCTACTGCCTCAGCTTATCAGAAGCTGAAGTCCATTATTTGTGTCCAGTACTTAACGTGAAAATAGCAAAGTCTGAAACAGAATGGAGATGATGATCTCTCAATTGAATAACCCACTCCTTTAAAGGCTAGTTACTTTTTGCACACTTCTGATTGGGGATACAAATAAAAAAAGGCCTCCATTAAATGTGTTTACTCTTGCTCCAAAACAGAAATGGTAGAGAATGTGTTTCAATTAAAAGGAGCCCTGCAGCAAAATGTGTTATTCACAGGTAGAGGCTGAGTGTATCATCATCTTGTAGGAACAGCAGTCAAGATAATGAACAGCTAAGGACAATGGACAATGGAAAGTGAAGTATGTCATGTCATGAAACTGTCAATAAAATCTGAGCACTCTTAGCATTAGAAGACTGTATAAAATTGCAGGGATGTGGCTGATAGGTGGAAAAAGAGCAGAAATTTGTCTGATGAAAGTAGTAATTGTAAGTATGATTTAATGTTTTGCCATCGTTAACAAAAAAGCCTTAAGGCAGCTGTTTTAATGTTTAATTCCTTCTTGTGTTTGAGACAAGTAAAGTTTTCTGACTTGTATCACATTTTGTAAGAGAAAACAAAAATAACTTGAGGGAGTTTGAGATCTGTGGGTTTCTCCCTCTCTTTCCTCTCAGCATATCCCTTATGGAAAAGCTTTAATCAAAATTATGTTGTATTGAGTTTGGAACTCAACAACAGTGTTAGACACATGATTTGCATCCTTGTGAATATTGCACTGAGAATTGCTCCAAAGTCGTAAAAAGATAGGCATTTATCTGAGAGCAGAACTGCAGAGCCAATGGATGAAAGAAGGATAGCAGCAGAAAGAGTGTGATAGGTACTACTGATGACATTAGGATAGAAAGAGAGAAAGGAGGGAGGTATAGCAGCAATTTATTTCGCAAGCCAAGAAGATGTTGTTTAGAAGACAAATCTGGAGAAGCAGAGAAATTGATGAAAAAGGTAATAGAATAATAGATTCTAGACTTTAATTAATCTGTAGAAAATTCAGCTAAATATATCCTGAGAATACGTGTTTTAAGAATGCTGATCTTTATTATTACTATATATTCTTTAGATTGCAAAAGTACCCACAGTGTGCATGGAGCTTTGCCAAACAGAAATGAAGGCACAGTTCCACTTTAAAGAAGCATAATTTTTTTAAAAATATCTATTTTTCTCCCAAGTTGCCAATAATCTTTAAAAACGCTGCTGGCATGTAGACAATTTAAAGTTATTAATATATTTTGAGAAAAAATTACACATAAGTTCAGCATGTACTATGGATCCTGTGTCAGTGGAACTAGAAAGTAGAAAAGAAAATAACTTTTCTAAATCCACGTGGGTCTGTCTGTCTGATTTTATACACATACATACATAGACATGACATATGATAGATGCATTAGTGAAAGTACAATTTGATAGTGCCACTTATTTTTTTCTGTTTTACCTATTCCCAAGTAAAGTATGAAAGCAGAAAAATAAAGAATTATTTGTCTATTTCTAATTATCTCAAGGTAATCATAAATGATGATTTTATGTTTGGATTGTTTGTATGACTATAAAGTGGTCTACTTTAAAAAAATGTTACACGACATCAGAGATTCTGTAGGAATCTCCTATTCTAACTGTAAGGAAAAACAGAAGTATCCTATTGTTAACTTTCTAAATATCACTGTATTTTAGCTAAATATTTCATGACTGATTTTTTTGTATTATGCTGGTGTGATTATCTTTATTTTAATAGGTTTCAGAGTAGCAGCCGTGTTAAGTCTGTATCCTCAAAAAGAACACGAGTACTTGTGGCACCTTATTTTAATAGTTACACTTGTGTAAAACTGGTGGAGAATCTGCCCCAGTAACTTTTAAATTGATCACCTCTTTGGAAAAAGATGGCTATTTTGGTGTAATAGAAGTTACCCTAACACAGAGTAGATGAATGCCTGGCACCATACCAATCACTCTTGAAATGCCTTGAGAAATAAGTAGTGGCATGGCACCTTTTCAATGTGTTTTGTAGACTTGATGATTTAACTCTGCATTCTCCTGAAGGGGGCAACAAATAAACAAACAAAAAACCTACTTGCTGACCTCCTCAAAAACTGACAAGGACTATTCAGCTGCTTTATAAATATGGGTAAAATTTTCAAAAGCACCTAAGTGACTCGAGAACCTAAGTCTCATTTTCAAAAGTGAATGAGGGCCAAATTTCCAAAAGTATTTATACATCTAAAGATGCAGATACAGATTCATACAGATTTCAATGAGAATTAGGCTCCACTCTTGCTTGGATGCTTTTGAAAATCCAACTAGGACGCTACTGCATGTTTATGGTCCTGTGTGCCCAAATCACTTTGTAAATGGGTCTTGGGCGTTATATGTATAATAATATATTCTTAATTGGAAATTTGGCCCTCATTCACTTTTGAAAATGAGACTTAGGTTCTCGAGTCACTTAGATGCTTTTGAAAATTTTATCTATATATATCTTATTAGCAACTCAGGAGAGGAGTTAAATTAAAGATTGGCTCTTTTTTGATTGCTTGATTTCTCCCTCAGGGTATATATCTTGTCAAGTCCCTGTATCAGACATTTTCAGTTTCTACTAATTTAACCCTGTTAGAGACCTGTGCTGCTATGGGAAGAAAAATGCCTTGTAGTGAGAACAGCTGCTCCCCTTCTCCTTTGTCATTGGTGAATGATCTGCATAGTTTCGTTCTTTGATTATTCAGTCAGCAACAGCCTTTTCAGCTTTACATTTTCATTTTAGCCCGTTATAATACTTAGAGCTCATAAACTGTAAAGCCCTTTACAGACATTAACTAATTAAACCTTTCATCAGTCCCAGTACAATAATTTTTATCCCCATTTTACAGATGAGGAGTTTGAGGCAAAAAGGTTAATGATGATAAAGCTTTTGGGAAGGAAGAGCACTATACTAGTGATAAGTGTCAAAGATGCGATTAGAAATTAGGAGTTCTTGGCTCGCAGTTCTGGTCTGAACCATGAAAACCAATTCATATCCTCTCTTTCTCAGTTTAACATTTTTCTTGTTTTTTAAAGTCTGAAAAATATCCCTTATGCCATTTTGCAGTTATTTTTTAAAGAAAATTATTCAGTTTCTTTCAATGAGAAAAACAATTGCAGGTATCAAGGTGCACATATACAGACCTTCAGACTCAAAGTACCCTTCACGACACCCATTCAGTTGGCAGCTTGAGACTTGAACTCCTCACATTTGTTTTAAAAGATGGCCTCAAATTTATTTTGTGGTACAAATGGTGCTCATGTAAATAGTAAGATAGCAGCAAGGGGCAAGTATATGATCAATTTCTAGTTTTCATGTGTTATTACATGTCATTACTGGTGGCCCTACCACAGCCTTAGTTCTATTGGTGGCTCATATTCTATCTTCTGCCAGGTGGCAACAAAGATAGCAATGTGGCTGTTTGGCCCCCTGACCTGTAGACGGAAAGAAACAGTGGCACCACTGCATTCTCTTCTCTAGCCCCGTAGTAATGCTCCCAGTTCCAAGATGGCAGGGCATGGGGGTGAGAAGGAAGAGGAGGTGGGGACCAATATTCTGTATGGTGTGGTTCACATGGGTCCAAGCACAAATCCATTCAGATGCTATTGCTGCTTCAACCAACAGGAATATTCTGTGGCTGTAACCCCTCTTGCTCAAAACCACCTGCAGTGAATGCCTGGCAACAAAACTTCTGAGGAATCATGGCGATATGTGGTTGAAGGGAGCCAAGGAAAGTGTGGCTTTTCCATTTGAGAGTGTTCCTAGATCTGCAGGCTTAGGAGGTAGAAGTTTCTGCCAGTTTCATTGTGGTCAACCTCCCTTACCACCAACCAGTTGGATGATCTGGAGGAACCTCTGAGCTCAGAGCCCTAGGAAGTGCTGTCTAGAGTTAGCATGTATCCCACTATAATAAATTGCCTACAATTTTTACGTTATGTCTAACAAGGTCAGCTTTTCCCAAATAAAATATTTTGTTGGTATGTTCTATATGATGAAGAAAAATAAGGACAACATGCAAAGAAAGCCCATGTCTGTGTTTTGTAACATGACTTGCATTCATTTTTTTTCACTTCGCAGGCCTTTTGTGGTGATTCTGTGTGCCTCTTTCTTTGCTCTTCTTACTCTACAGCCCATCTCTGATTTATATTATTTGCAGATATGGCTTCTAATAGGGACTATGTGAAGATGATTTGAAAATCGCTCTCTAACACACTGACCTCCCCCCACCACTCCTGCATGTTTGGTCTACCTGCCATCTCTGTTGGATGTCTTATCATCAGCTTAAACTGAATTTTGACAAAACAAAATAATTTATCTTCCTTCCCAAATATTGCCCACTTCCCTTTTTCTCCATTGCTGTCAACAACAACACCATCCTTCCCATTTATTAGACCTACATTTTAGGGGTTATTGTCTATTCTTCTCTCTCCTTTGCCCCTCATGCCCAGGCCATGTACAAATACTGCTGTTTCTTTCCTCTCAATCTGTTCTAGGTCTTTTTTTCCCCTTTTCTATTCCCACATACAAATGTAATGGTCAGGACCACTCTATGTTCTTTGACTATTGCAATATCCTCATCTCTGGCCTCTGCTCTCCCTTCAGCTGATGCAAAATACAGCTGCTAAAGGCTTTTTCCTTGTCACTCCCCTCTTCAAAAATCCTTATACTAATTCCAATTCTGGAATTGCATTTCTTGTCCCCATCATCCATATGCTATATAACTCTGCCGATTCCCACTTACATTCCCTTGTGAAGTTTCAAGGTCCAAGCATTCAAGTTTTTCTTTTAAGACACAAGATTTAGGGGAAGGATAATTATGGTTTTGAAATTAAAAAAAAAAAGTATTAAATTTCTTTGTAGAATTCTGATTTCCTGAAAGGATACCCTGTGCCCTATTGTAACTAACTTTCATATTGTTTAATAAAATACGGAAGAGAGTATATTGTATAGAGAAAAAGAGACATCTGTATCATTATGGCTGAGCCATGGGGCCAGCAGATGGCACTTGAACTTGAAAATAAGAGGGGTGCCAAAAGCTAAACTCTAAATACACTTAAATTGCATATCTTTGCTTAAAAATGGAATATTTCAGGAAAAAATGCTGATGACATTGAAGTAGGCAAGTGGCACTTATTTGTTCACACTCTAATTGAGTCCTTTATTGAAGTTGTCTTCTACAAAATGAACAACTACGGCTATGATCCTTCAGACCTCTATAGAATATGGGATTGAAAGGAAAAGCTCTAGTCTAAATGGGATTTAAGGTATAATTTGCTGAAAGGAACTGCTCTTTTGTAGTGACCTTGCAGTTAGTTAAAATTGAGCATAATAATATCCACTGAAGTCTGCCTTTAAACACTTCTTCTAAAATAGTACAGGTACTTCTGATTTTTTTTATCAATTTATTTTGTAATCATGACGTGGATTTCTTATTTCAATTAAAAAGAAATTGAGTTTAGAGAATATGCCAACTTGTTAATAGATTTTTTTTGAATGATTGTATAAATGACGTATTGACATATAACCAAATAATGCTGTTTCCCTTTTAAATTTGCAGAGAAACTGTTATCTTGTAATACAGTACTAACATATGATTATATCTGCCATGAATGCAGTTAACAGTAGATGACAAATTTTATTACGTTATTGTGGGCCTCAATCTCTTCTCACTTACTCTCATGAAAATCAGGAGTAGCTGCCTTGAAATGAAAAAATTGCCTCTGGTGTAAAACTGGTGTAAGTTGGAAGAATGAAGCCTGATGTATATTGATATAACAAATCATATTACAGGATATTTAAATGCTGCTTCCCACAATGAACAGCTGGATACCATTTTTAGCCTTCCTCTTGAATGCAGAGCCACCTTTCCATTTACAAATTAAGGAACTGAACAATGTGCTCTTGGTATTGGCTTTTAGTGTGTTACCCCTCAGATAAAATATATTAAAATGTGCCTTCATTGCTAGTAAGGAAAACAGCAATGATAACAAATTCTTTCATATAAAAACACAAATTATATTAATTATTTAGGTCAAGACTGTTTCATTCACAAAGTGTGAAGCTGAATGCAGTTTAAGCTGAAGAAATGAAACTGCTCTGTCCATGTGGCTGAATTGCTTCCAGCCTAATTCCCGGGTTCCCTGTATCACTGGTGACCTGTCCATTACAGTCCTTCCGGGGAACATTGGCACCCTGATTCTAGTTCCACTAGTCATGATACAAAAAGAGTTAGTTAGTAATCTTCCCTGACTAAGGAGTAGCATGCTGTTGAGAGTTATCAGAGGGTATATCTATACTGCAATTAAAAATCCTTGATTGGCCTATGCCTGCTGACTCAGGCTCATGGGACTCGAGCTAAGGGGCTGCTTAATTGCAATGTATTTGTTCAGGCTTGGGCTGCAGCCTGTGGTCTAGGACCCTGTGAGGTGGAAGTGTCCCAGAGCTTGGGCTGCAGCCAGAGACTGAATGTCTACACCGCAATTAAACAGCCCCTTATGCCAGTCGTGAGTCTGAGTCAGCTGGCATGGGCCAGTCGAGGGTTTTGAATTACAGTGTAGATATACCCTGAGAGTCACAGTGTTATTATCCCAGTTCCCCCTTGTGGCAGGAGCCAAGTCATGGTCTACTTGTCTGGCTCTACCAGTGGCAGATTACTTTTCCTACCTCACTAGCCAGCCAGGGCTCTTTCTACTCCTGAGCCCATCTCTTCCTCTTCCAGCTCCCCTCTCTCCCAGAGAAGGAGTAGCAGCCCTGCACTGTGTTCTCTCCCCCCAGCTGTGCTGATAACTAATGTGGCTACCTGGCACAGAGTAGGAAGGAGATACCTAACATTTCTTTATTCCCTGTTGCAGGCTCCTGACAATCTTGCCTTTAATAAATGAATTAATTGTAGAGTTGTTTCAAAAACAGATATTTGAGGACTGCATATAAAGATTGCAAGAAGATAATGAATTGAACTCTGAGTAATTTTGATTTTATAAAATAAAAATAGTAAGCTAATACATATTATGCATGACACAAATGCAACACAACAAATGACAATATAGTTTGTTAAATACAGTTATATACCTAGAAAGTAATTCATTTACCTTTAAGTACTGCACACTAAGGAGCAAATATAGAATATCACAGAACAAACATTACCATTTTAACATTCTACATAATTATAATAGCCTACACATGAACATTTTCATTTCTGATAAGAGCAAATGGTGCAAAAATCAGAGCCTTGAACATAGATCTGTGAGACTAAAATGTTGATGACAGTCTGTCACCAGCATTTTATTCTAAGGATTCTTCAGAAATAGAATAATTCTGTATAAATTATTTAGAAAACTTATAATCAGCGCACATTAGGTCAGAATTTCAAATGCAGGTGAATGTAATAGCATGCGGACAGTTGTACATTTTGAAGTTTAGTAAACAAATGCGCAATGTGCACATGAAAATTGGATATTTACCCTAGCACATGGTTGCATTACCAGCAGCTGCAGTATCTGAATCTGGCCCATGTAATTCTTTTCTGGAATAAGGTGATATAAAATGTGTTTATCAAAAGACCATTTTTCTATACCCTGAAATTTAGAGTATAATTGCTTTTAGGCAACTCTGACCTTTGGAAATGCCTGGACTTCCTATCTATGACTCCTTTAAGTTAATGAAGGCTACCTTGTTAAAGGGAGCAGTGTTGGTGTCCTCATTGGTTGCACTTCTGCCCAGGCCTGTGTATGAGTATTTGATCTATTCTGAGTAGGTGTGAGAATCTAAAGTTAAAGATACTTATCCTCATTTAGGGCCTGATCCAAAGCTCAGTGAAATCAACAGGCACTTTGGGTTAACTCCTTAAGCAATTTGAGCTATACAGCTGTTGACTATTTTCTGTGTTTTGTAAAGGCCATGTGCATTTGTGATATATAACTCTTAAAATATCTGAAAACTGTATGCTATTAAGCTTTGCCTAATGCAGAACAGTAAGAAGTGATACTGGCATGCAAAAACAAACAAACAAACTCAGCCTTTGCCAAACGAGGTACAGTTCAAAACCCAGATATGTGCCCTGTTTTTATTCAGTCACTAACCTTACAACCCAGTACATAATACTATGGTCTTGGAGCTGCACACTGAGCAGGCTTTTTGGTGCTGCATATGGAACAAGTGATTGTACTAAAGGAATAGGCAAAACAGAGTTAGTGAGATGTTCATACGCAAGCTCTGCATCTGAAATCCCTGCGTAGGAAAGGATGTCTTTGGATCACAATCCCCTAGGTGCCTTCATCCCTAAAATCCCACATAGCAGTAGATGCGGCAGCTGTAATCTGGAATAAATGTGTGCCATACTGACCCAGGTGTGCTTAAACACTGAAAACTTGCAGTACATTGGTATAATGTTTTTCCAATAAATAAGACTGTATCCTGCTCAAATTATAGATACAAGGCCTGATACATACCGGTTTTATGCCAAAATCAGAGTGTAAAAAGCAAACTTATAATGGAAAATGAGTTACAACATCAAGAGATCCATCACTGAGTGACAAGATGGGATCAGGAGCTATCAGATCAAATCTACCCTAGTCTCCAAATGTGGTATGGGAGAAGGATTAGAAAGGAGGTAGGAAAGATTGGACAGTTAGTTCTCTGTTCAATATACATTTTAGGTGGATCAGGCCAGTATTTTTTCCACCAGGTCTATACAAAAACCAAAACAGTTTCCCCGCAACTCCCCCTTCTTCCCCAGCTAGGGTTGCCAATTTTGGTTGGATGTATTCCTGCAGATTTAATCGCATGCCATAATCTTTAATTGAAGATTAATACAGGCCAATCCTGGAGGGTTGGCAACCCTATCCCCAACAAAACTAGAGACTTTTAAAAGCATGTCCGTTACCTTGGGGGAGGAGGGAAATAGGGGGATGTGTTTCCTGGGAATCTTTAGACAAAATGATCTCAAATTTGCACTACAAGCTCCATCTGTGCCCTTTGTTTGCAGAGTGATTTTCACGCAAATCTGTATGTGCATGTGGATTTTTGAACACTTTGTAAAACGCTTTATGCTGAACCTTAACTATGGTACAACAATGGTGCCACTCCATAATACCTTTAGTTATTTCAGGTCCTGATTATAATTCACTGAAGTCATTAGGAATCGGTCCACTGAATTCAGTGGTCTGTGGCTCATGAAGTTCTTCATAATTCAGTCATTACCTCAAAACACCTACTCAGTTTTTATTGCCTTTCTCAGAACTTCCTCAAAGTCACCGTTAGGTTTCTGTCATTGGTTTTTACATTCAGGAGGAAAGAGGACAAGATTTTCCTCATATTGCAACCTCTCTTGATACTGCACACTGAAACTCCAGTGGGACTGCTTATGTCAGAAATGTTTGAAAAATTGGGCCCGCTTATAATTCCATTTTAACAGATTCGAATAGTTATCCATAATATTGAAAAGGAAAAAGGAAAACTTTAAAAAGCTTAATGAGTAAATCTGAAATATGTAAAGGATTTGCTTATGTTCTGGAGAAATCCATTCATCTTGAGCTTGGTATTTTTTTCTTTAATTTTGTTTTTTGTTGCACTGCTACAATATAGCCAAGAACTTGTGTTCAGATTTTTATGTCTGTAAAAATCTTATTATTATTATTCATTAGCAAAAAAGTCTATATAATTTACATTCACTAATCTCCCACTCTAACACTCTCATATCTTTTGCCAGCTAAAAGGAAAAAAATAGTTCATAATTTCTTTTAAGTTCAGCCCAAAGTTCATAAACTTAATTTCCATTAAGTGAAGTGATGGTTGGTTGAGGATGAAAGTGTCTTGGAAGTTTTACCACCATTGTCTGCGATTTTATAGTTTTGTCCATATCACTTTCATTTATTAACATTTGTAATAAATATAATTATTGCTTCATCTTTTCCTTGAAATGTTTGTATTTTATACAGCAATAATTGATATGGATTGCTTAAGTATGTAATTTGATATATTTAATGTAAAGTTTGTAACGTTCAAATAAGGGTTTGTTTCTGAGAGCTGATTTTAATATACTGAGTTTTTTTTTGGTAAATACTGTATCAAATCAGATTTTATATACAAAAACATCATTAACTACAGAAACTACGTTGAAAGAACACTCTTAAGGTTACAAATCAAGAATTCAGAAGTTGGGAAATGCCTTTATTTGAATATATGGCAGTATAGATTCTACTAAGAATGTGCACGTACTGCACATGAGGCCAGATTTTTTGGCATGCAATGTCCATTGGGGCTGCACATGCAAGCTTAGCCGTCACACTGTCTCACATGAGGACACAAAAGGTGGGGCAGTTGGTACCTCCCTTAGTTGTCTCTTACTGCCTATTGGCAGTGAGACAGAACCTAGCTGGTCTTCAATCTGCTAGACCATGGAACGGCAACCTTTGGCACGTGGCCCGCCAGGATAAGCACCCTGGCAGGCTGGGCAGATTTGTTTACCTGCGGCATCCTCAAGTTCAGCCGATCGCGGTTCCCACTGGCCGCGGTGTACCGTCCCAGACCAATGGAGGCTGCGGTACGCGCCGAGGGATGTGCTGGCCGCCGCTTCCCGCAGCCCCCATTGTCCTGGAGCGGCGAACCACGGCCAGTGGGAGCCGTGATTGGCTGAACCTGCGGATGCGGCAGGTAAACAAATCTGCCCAGCCTGCCAGGGTGCTTATCCTGGCGGGCCACGTGCCAAAGGTTGCCGTTCCATGGTCTAGCAGATTGAAGACCAGCTAGGTTCTGTCTCACTGCCAATAGGCAGTAAGAGACAACTAAGGGAGGTACCAACTGCCCCACCTTTTGTGTCCTCATGTGAGACAGTGTGACGGCTAAGCTTGCATGTGCAGCCCCAATGGACATTGCATGCCAAAAAATCTGGCCTCATGTGCAGTACGTGCACATTCTTAGTAGAATCTATACTGCCATATATTCAAATAAAGGCATTTCCCAACTTCTGCCCGGCCTGCCAGGGTGTTTACCTTGGTGAGCCATGTGCTAAAGGTTGCCGATCCCTGCACTAGACCTTTGCTCAAGCTAAAATTTTCTGATACTTCTGAGAATCCTCAGAACAGCCTTGTATTCTTTAATTTAATCACCTAATCTGTTCTAGCACTTGATGGCTCAAACATTTCTGTTTATACCCCTCCTTGTACAGGGACCTGGAAATGGCAGCTTCTAAATCTACAGGCTTTAAAGCCTTGCCCATCCTTTGATGGATTAATTTCTCTGAAAGATGGGCACAGCTGATGCCTGTTCTGCTTGAGAGTATCCCGTATCTCAAGCAGGTGCTCAGTCTGCCTATCCTCTATTAAAATCAAGACTCAGTAGTAAATAAATGTGGGAGGGAAATTAATGGGACAGGTTTTCAGCTACAATATGGTTCACACTTTCTTTGCCGTCATGGCAATGATGCTAAGGGAGATTGCTTCATCAAGCCACCAGAGTAGCTTGTTTTTCACTTGAACTGGAATTTTACAATTGTGGTACTCCAGGGTTAGGGAATAATTGCTCCTTTGTGTTGTACTGCCATTATTTCCTTCATCTGATGCATCCTGGTAAATTCAGCTATTGAATATTAGTTCTGCCGCTTTGATGGGATTATTGCAGAAAGCAAGAGGTGCTGGGTAACTTTGCATTTGATGTTGACTTCAGTAAAGCTGTGGTCAAAAGCTTTTAAATCTAAACCTCTCCCTGGGAACTTTTTTTGGCATTATGATATGTATCAAGGCAATGTTCTTTTATTTTATTTTTTAATTCAAACTTGTTTAATCATCATTTGTTGTATTCACAACTGTGTCAAACATTTGAATTGTGAAAATGACCTTAGCGTAAATTTGTAATATGGCTCTAAACCAAATGAATGTTTTCCCATTTACTTGAAAGGTTTTCCACTATTTCTCTTACTGCTTGGAAGATATTCATTCATTATTTGTCATTAAGTACTTGATAAATGAAAAGAAACAATAAAAGTGATCTCGTCTAAAGGTTTGAAAAATACATAACATCAGCTATAGATCCATGATAAAGTTATCCTAATTGAAGAAATACAGTGCCTCAGATATAATAGTTTATATTACTGTTAAACTAATGTAAAAAATTTCCCATTGAAAAATTCATTTCTAAGCATTCTAGAATTAGTTGTTTAAGTTTTCCTCTGTGATTTAACTAGTCTTTAAAACTAATGTTTTTAGAAGGTGGTTTTGTTTGTCTTTGAAGGCCACTTGAGGGTAGGTATTTCTTAAACCTCCTTTAAGAAAAAACAAAAACATGTAAAAATAAAATTGTGTGTGTTGAAATTTAGTGAGGCATTTTGAACTTAACAGTAACAGATCTGATTATTATTTTTTAACTTGTTATGGTAACAAGTAACCCCTTATGATAACTATGATGAAAAGATGATAGAGAAAACAAGTCGTATTCTCTATTTTTTTCCAATTTGTTTACTATGTGTAATCATCTTAACTGTTTCCCCAGTATAATTGGTCATAATCAGTCCTCTTTTGTTTGTATGGGTCTTTCCCATATTAACTAGAGGGCGGTGGTGAAGGGAAGGAAAATAATTGTAAGACCACAAAAACTTCCTCTGAGGCTCAGGGCAGATGTAGAAGGGAGCCCTGGGCTCATGGGAGCCCCGCAACGAGCCGGTTCTGAGAGCATGTGGGGTCAGTCGATGCTACGCCCGGCTCATGAGACAGCTCATGGTGTCCGGCGCCATCAGGTGGTCCAGAGACATTTCTATCGAACATATCACTGGACACCACCAATACCACACTGAGTAATTGAAACAGCTGACCAGGGAAATAACCCACTTCCTTCCCTGAGAGACCAAGGGACGCACCCCAACCATGTACCTATCCGCTCCACCGATACTGACTTGGACCCCTTATTCATTCCATGGGGGGCGAACCCGAGCCCACTTATTCACTGACACTTTAAAAAAACCCTTGCACCCCAATCTGGGTCTATGCCGGTTATTGCGATATGTATGTATCTTTTCATCCTTGCAAATGGTATCTGTAAGCCCCCATAACCCAAGCCTGACCCCAGATGTACAGTACCTTCCCTCTCAACCTGTGTATATTTCATTTCAAGCATTTACTTTAATAAAATTTTTAAATCTGAAAGTTTTTTTTAACGTTTAAGTTGACTAATTTTAAAGTTTATCATGTCCATTTAATCTTTCATGAAGGCATGCAATGTCTTTTTTTACAAATTGTTATATGATGAAAGATTGAACTTTTCAACTATAATAAGCATTTTAATGAAATGTGTAATAAATGATTAGTGCAATGTTTCCAGTGCAAATGTAAATGACAAATAGCCAGAACTTGCAACTCCTTTCTAATGGCTAACTCTCGATTCAGCTTAGCATAGCAAGGGAAGGAGGCAAACTGGCCAGCAGGAGTCCTGTCCCAGAGAAGACAAGTTTCTTTGTGGTGGATGCAGGAGCATGCTTTGCAGGGCACTTTGCTGGTATTCTGAGCAGTAACACAGAATACTCTGGCTATCACTGGCTCATGAAGGCATAATACTCCCCCCTGGCTGGGAGGATGGTTGGACATTTCCCCACAATCTTGAAGATAAGTTTCAAGAGCTAGTGCATAAGAGCTAAGGGAGAGACTTGTCTTTCTTGAGCAGTATGCACATCGCACCACCCAACTTGCAGACCAGTCCAGTTTAAGACAGAATTTAGCCCTAAGTAAGTTGTTTTGTTTGTTCTCAATAGATATATCAATCCCAATTCATAACTGATATAACCAGATGCAGTTGCTATGGCCATCTGTTTTCCAAATTTAGCAGTGGCCTAAATGGTGGTGTGCCCACAAGTGTGGTGTAAGAAGGTTGGAAAGTGAGTGTAAGTGATATTATTGACACTGATTTGCCATTCAGTGGATGTGCAAACTAAGTGTAACTTAGGTGGAGTTGGAATGAAGGATAAGCAGAATCGCACTGAACAGGATGATATACAAAATATAAGAGAAAGCAGGCGTTGAGAGCACCTGCTTATTCATCTGTATTCTTACACCACCTCTTGTTAGCTCTTGTTACAAACTTCCCTTTCACCCTCTCAGCGTGGAAGTTATACCTATTCAGACCTACTTAGGCTCATACCAAATTAAACCACCATTTATATCACATCTGAATTAGATTCATTCTTACAATGACAAGGTGGGTAAAATGATATCTTTTATTGGACCAATAAAAGCTATTGCCTCCCCCACCCTGTCTCTCTAATACTCTGGGACTAATACTGCTTCAATGATACTCATTCTGAGAATATCCTTTAGTGTGATCATGTAATTAGTGCACCTTAAAACCTTCCAAAATTCCATAGAGGATTAATTTATAACCATAGTTTGCTCTCTAAGCCTTCTGTAATCATTTGATGCTTTATGGAGAGCAATAGAGCTAAAATACAATTGTGTCAGTACATTTCCATTGAGATCCTGTTCAGGAGTGCCTGGTACATCAGAAAGCTTCTGTTTTAACCAGCAGCAAATTTCATTTGTTTAATTAAAAGTAATATTGTCAGCTTAATCCATTAACTATACAGAATGTTAATGTAGCATTGATTTTTGACTGCAGTCATAACAATTGAAAAAAACTATGTCTTTTATATATAATGATACTATATGTACCTGTGTTACAATACTCCTTTAGAGAAATGAGCTGAAATCCTGGACCCAATTAAACCAATAGGAGTTTTGCCATGGACTTCAGTGGGGCAACCTACCGTGGTGGTTTTTTTGTGGTTTTTTTTCCTGCTCTTATGGATTTGAAACTCTTTTGGACATTGGGCTTCTGCTGTTTAAACTCGTTAGACAGAATGACCAATCACTGGCTTCCACTTGTTTTCTTATTAACGAGCATCTGTATTCCCACTGCAGGTTGGCTCCTGTGTTTTCTTCATTTCATCTTCTGATTCTCTCGTAAGAGAGCAATCTGTTGTCCAGATAGGCAGAAACCTGTTATGGCCAGGGCTGGTTCCAGGGGCTTTGCCACCCCAAGCCGCGGTCGCCATCTGCGGCAATTCAACGAGAGGTCCTTTGCTCCGAGCGGGACCAAGAGACCCTCCTCCGAATTGCCACCGAATACCTGAACTTGCCACCCCTTTCTGGAGTGGCTGCCCCAAGAACCTGCTTGCTAAGCTGGTGCTTGGAGCCGGCCCTGGTTATGACTGTGCCCAAATGACTCCTTTCCCCACCCCAGCCCCCAAATTGTGCTTTCAGGGTAATGAAAAATCCAACTGAAGAAAATATGGGAGTCTTCTTTATTGAGGCAGGCGTGCAGGGTAAGAAAAAAAATCTTGGACACCAGTGATTGGTATCTTTGCCTAGTAGTTCTGGGCAGCAAAAGGATATCCACTGGCCTAAACTATCTAACATTTTATTGCAAAAATCTGATCTGAAGGGATGGGAAATCTCTCTTTCTTTGGTTGGGGAACAGATTGTAAAAGCCATGGGCACTGGATTTTTGTAAATCTATATTTATGGTATTTTGTGATTTTTCTCTGAACTTTATACATTTTTCTTTCTTCCTGACAGTTACTTCTTGCTTTTTATTGCTAAACAAATCTGGAGCTCTCTGTCACTTTGTGTGGAGTGGACATCACCTACAAAGCCTGTTGAATAACGTGTTGGAGGTCCACTACCTTGGTGAGTGGAATCATAGTTACAATTTTATGTGTTGTTCTGATTCAGGTTGTGTTTGTATTGTTGACCAAAGTGCTTCCATGCAGGCTTTAAAAATGCCTTTCCAGATCTCTGCAGAAAAGTGCTTTTTGTGGAGAAAAGCAATTTGTCCTAGCATTTTCCTTTACAGAAATCTGCTTCAATCTCTTCCAGCCCAATTGAACCACTTCAGAATACTTTACAAAGAGAAGCCTGCCCTTTCTCTACCTGCCTGGATTTTGCTTTTGTTTGAGTTGCCTATCCTGAAAGAAAGACCTGTATCAAATAGGGGTTTTAGGAATTTGTTGTTGCTGTTAAAATAAATTGTTCCTTGTTCAAGATGGACCGTTTATTCAGAATCCTAGAGCAGTAAAAATTGTTTAGCCAGTCAAAGCAATTGGTTGACTGTGTACTCCTAATGTTATAAATCTGCATATAATATAATATGCCCTGTGCAAAGGAAAGATAAACGAGGGAAAAAATCCTGTGAATTGTTGGTTCTTTCATGGTCCTCTAACTGCCAGCCAGAATGCTCACAAGACACCCTATAATTTAATTATATTGAACATACCCTCAGAGAATTCATGTAATTATATACTTTAGCATACTACCCTAGTGTGTCCAGTAGAGAAATGCAGGCTGTCTTTTTTAGGAGCAACTCAAGAGGACAAAGGAAATATAACCCCTTGACTTGATGATTCCCCTAGAAAAATTAAAACAAATCTAAAATGAAATAAATCATTCTGAGCTCTGCACCCTTCCACGATCCTTAATTCTACTGTATACTAATTCTGAGGTAGATATGGCAATCCTTATTCAAGCCAAATTGCCATAGAATTCAGTGCATGTTTTGATTAAATAAGGAGGGGTAGATTTGGTCCCTTCATTAAAAATATTTAGTTTGGTTTAGTATTAAATTTCGCCTGTATAAATATCTTTCAAACCAGACATTAGATACCTTTTGGGCCTGATTTTCAGAGGTGCTGAGCACCAGACTCCAGTTGAAGTCTCAGTGGACTGCAAAGGTTCAATGCTACTGAAAAATCAAGCCATTCATCAGCATTCTATTTGTTACAGTGGCTCATTTCTCACAAGCAATGCAACTTCTTGGCACTATGAACTAACTTCTTTCTTATTTCCTGGCTGCGTTAACTTAATTTTCCTGCAATTTATTAGAGCATTAAGGTCACTGCTACGTAATTATGACATATCTTGTTCTGATTGCCTGAAGCTCTCAAATTTGCAACATTTATATTTGTGTTTATATAAAAGTTGATATATATAATACAGGGAAATTATGTGAAAGATAGCTGAACGTAATCTAAAAATATGTATGTAAAACAAACTCTTTTTAAAGAGAAGAAAATCTGGTATTTTGCAAACCTGAGTATTGTTGTGGTAATTATTTATTACATTTACAAACACATCTGTCACCTTTCATAGCTAAACTTGATTTTTATTTGGTCATCCTCAGGGTCACAAAAAGCTAAAAAAAAAATGTGTTTGAGCTGAGGTTGACTTCAGTGCTCTACACTATTTAATAACCTTCTGCACCCTTGCATTGATATGAAGTAACCAAAAGTAGGTATAAGCTAAATACTGGAAGAGAGATTTTTCTACCAGGCAGGCTTGGAGATCCTTGCTCATAGGCAAAGGTTGTTTAATGGAAATGTTGCTGGGTTAGCCCTCATTGATGCTCAAGAGGAATAGAATACACATAGATCTTCTCTACGAAATGTATAAGGATTTTTTCAGTAACAGTTTCCACTTTGCTCCCGTATCTAGTGATAATGCTCCTTGAAACCATTTTGAGGCTTATTTCCTTCTAAGTTGCAAGAATGTTGCTGACAATGACAGCTGACCCTCATGTTGGCCTGAATGTGTTTGCCCAGTTTCTGAGGAATTTCTTCAATCGGAGTTGCCAGTCACTCCAGCAATGCTTGAATTTAATTCCACACTGTATTTTGTGTAAGGAGAATATAGCTTTAAGCATCCCCTGGTATGTGTTTCCTGAGAAGGCTGACGGAAATTTCAGAATATTGTCTTCTGTTGTTCAGCTACAGTTTCAAGGACCATTCCAATTAGATATCCAGTTTCCTACTTGATTTCTATTGGGTCACTGTTGATACTTCTGAATATTGTTTCTTTCTAAGTCATCTCTTTATATCTGTGCCTTAGATTCACAGTCAGTCCTCCAGTGGCTGCCCTAACAGGCTGATTAAGCACCAATCCTTTTGCCAAAATGCATGGACTTCATATTCCCTCATCCCTCCTCTGCTCTTGTTATCTTAAATCAGGACAGCATGTTTTTAATTTGTTCTTTATATATTCCAGATGAGTCTCAACCTTAACCTGAGTTGTTCACATAGTTTCTTCCCAATTTCATGATATTCTCTCATGTTTCAGTTTTCAAGCTCCAGTTTTATTATCTAAATGGAGGTCTTTAGAAGGCCCTGTTTTTCCTTCCTTTCACTGCCATGTAACTTCTTCAGAGTCTCTTGTTATTGTCAGTCCACCATCTTTTCCTTGTTCTTATTGTCAGGGCTGGTCCCAAAAGTATATGTCAGAGAGGAATAGGCTCTCTTAGTTTATGTCTGAAACCTCAGTTCTCTGGACCCTGCCATGTCTGCAATGTTTGTTATTCCACAATCCATCTACTTTTTATGTATTTTATTTTTTAATCAGTTGGACCTTCATATTTTCTGATTTATTCTGTGCTAAATGTTAAGTAAAGCATCCTGTAGGCGCTTGACTTTAGTACAGTTACAACAGAATGATGTCAGTTGAGTTACACCATGATTGAATTTGGTAAGATATATATTTTAATTTATTTTACATGAAAAAGGAGCCCTATGCTCATGGTACTTGAAGACTTAGGGTTTGATTTTTCCACTGCTGTATATTTTGTGTAATATTTGTATTTGTGCAGAGTGAATGTAAGATTCTATCACTGAAGTGAGTGGAGAACTCTGAAATGATAGTGTTTTACCTCCACTTTGTATAAGATGCACGGAGGTGTAGTATTGATTTAAAAAAAATATTAGTTGTTCTTATTTTTGTCATGGCATATGAGTTTGTTTTTTGTTGGCTTTTTTGATATTTATCCCCTGAATAGCTAACATTAATCTGTCAAAAATGCAAACACTATACAATTTTTTTGTTTTCTGTTAGTCGTATTTTAAGACATTATTTCATTCTTTCGATTGATTTTTTGAATCTTTCTATTCTTGAGGTTTTTTTATCTATTTTTTGCTCTTAAACTGAAAAACAGCAATTAGAAGCTACTAAAAAGCTATCAGCTCTCTGAGCACTGGAATCACAAAACCAATATAACTTCTCCTCATTGTCTATTTCTTCATTTACTATTTTGCAGTAGGTGCAGGGAAAGTTCTGTTCTATGCAATAGTTAAAATTGTTAATTATAAAGTTGTCAAATGTTGTTTGAATATTATTCTCCCATGCATTTATCACTTTTTCGTGCAGTCACCCCTCCTGATAATTTCCAATATAAGTGCAAATTTATTTTGATGGAGTACTGAATAAATATAACATTGGCCTTAATAAAACAGCAACTTTCTAGCATCCATAGAGCAGGGCAGAAGAACAAGAATAAATATGCAATTATAATGAGCCATGATGTGAATAATCTAGACCAATCTAGAATTAGGACAGCTATCCAGAGGGATTAGATATTTTGAAAATCATGGTTCCCTAAACTATATTTGAATGAATTAGCTTATTTCTGTAAGTGTTAAAATTAAACGGATGGGACCTTAACTTTTGTACTTAAGTCTTCTTTGATGTTGGTGATTTTGATGTTACTGAGAAGAATTGTGTTTCTCCTGCCAACTAATGTTATCCCATCCGACCATAGCAGTCTGTGCATTCATAGACTTGGCTGAACTCTGCTAAATTGGTAGGAATAGGAGAAACCATTTCACAACTGCATTTAGTAAGGTAGGGTCTGAATTGAAGGATGTGGATGAAACCCAACTGGTCTCATGTCCTACCTGGATAGCTAAGAGAGAGAATTCTTTTTAAAAAATGTTTCATAGGACTCCCAGAGATTTAGGAAAGATTAAGAGAATTCAACCAGTACAGTAGCTCGAAGGTGGTAAAGAAGAGAGCAGCCAAGTCTCCTTGCATCTTTCTGGACTTACTCTAGAAATCAGTTGTCCTAAGCATTTAAGCATGATGGAAAATGAAAAATATAGAAAAGATATAAAGATTTTCATATCAAATGTATTAGCATTTTAGCTGATAAAGGTTATAATGAGAAGTCATACAGGTATACTGGCATTCAACATGGAGAAAATTTGAATAGATTGTAGAAAAGTTTTAGCCAAATTTGGCTGATTGTTGTAGAAGGAACAAGGTTAAATGCTGATTAAAAAAAATGCAGATTGCACTTAACTTTTTCAGCCAAGATTATTTTTAGAACTAGCACCAAAATCTCTACTTTCTGTGCTGAAAATATTTATAATTTATATATTTTTCCTAGTCTTTAGTGAGACACAAACTATCTGTGCAAGAATGGCTGATGTATAAAGAGACAAGGTGAGTGAGATAATGTCTTGTATGGGATTAATTACTTCACCCACCTTGTTTTCCTAATATCCTGGGACCAGCATGGGTACAACAGCATTGCATACAGTAATGTACAAAGAGAGATTCCAAACTCTAGATCTTTGAGTTATCTAGCTAAACGTGTCTTGTCCTATATGTCACAATTGGAAAAAAAAACAACCACTATAAGTTCTATCTGTGGATTATCTAATGGGTAATTAAGATGAAGAAACTATTAGAGGAAAAATGTTTCAGATTTACTGCATGCTCTAGAATGTAAGTCATTAGAAAAATACATTAGGAAGGGTACAAAGCAACATTTTTAAGAGTGACCTGGGTGGTCAGAATCTAGATTAGAAACTTGGAATGGCAAATAATGGTTGTCATGGGAAAAACAACATATGAATATTGTAAATCTTGGCAAATGACCCTCTCTGTGAGCTTCTATAAGATTGGATCCAAGTTTTATTGAATAAACTTGCTCCGGATGAGGAAAAGCAATATCCCACTTTTACCACTAGTGTTAAAAATGTCCTTTATTTGTGATTTACCTCATTATAACATCTTGTTCTAAAATATGAAGCAAAAGCTTATGGCAAATATAGATTTTGTGGGACTGATCCTGAAGGGTCAGCAAAACTTGAACAGCGCTTGTAGTCATTCAACGGAGTTAACTGCAGGACTGACCCCTTAGAGTTTCAGAGCTTATCCCAAATTGAATTGTTTCAAAGTAAAAAGGAGAAGGGTTGCACACAGTAGTCTGCCTTGGAATACAAATCTGCTTTCATATGCTATATGACTCAGAATTCAGACAGACAATATATGTCAGTAGATAACTTGGTGAAAGTGTGTCCTGGAATAGGATATTATGTAAGCAGTTAATGGGTATAATTGGGAGTTCAAATGTATTCACTTTAAGGTAATCAGAAGAACACCAAAGATCTAGCTGATCTAGCTGTTTGAATCATCCCATGAACACCTTCCTTTTTATATATCTACTAATAAAATATTACTGATTTTATTTTTAAAATGGAGAGAAGAAACTCACTATTTGAACAAGTCCCTTCCTCAAAGATGCCACCTTTATTTTCGGCTACATTTTTACAGCAGAAAGAGCTAACTGGTATTTACAGATCAGTTACGAATACAGTTGCAAAGATAAAACCTATTTCAGCACTGAATCTGTCCAGAGTCATCAAACTGCTGGTGGTTATGCTAACTTGGAAATTTTGATAGATCTTTTCCAAAGGTGGCTGCAGGTTTTGCAGAAGGGGGAAGCTACATGGCCATTACAGTGAGAAATAAAAATGTTCATACCTAATGGGCATTTCAGTGTATCAGGGAAGACCCACCAGCATCAGTACTCCATCTGACAGCTATATATATTGGCAACAGAAGTTGGGACGTAATTCAGTTACAATAAGCTTGAAAGCAGGCTAAGATGTCATCCTGGAGATGACTGTTATTGACTACAGGAATGAAAGTATTACTGGCAAGTGAGATACCGTCTAAGAATAATTCAGTTTTGAGTAGTATGGAGACTTCTTTGGATGCTGATAGTGCAGTAGACAAACATGTCAGTGGGGCATTGGAGAGTGAAGAGATTATGCCTCAGTGTAACGATGTTGCAGTCGCAGTAGCATATGAAGCAGGATGAGTCATAAAACAAATAATTTTGCCGTGGACTTTTTTCTGCCTTCAGAATTAAAGTTGTCAAAGGAGACTGTTGCATAGGGTATTTCAAACCTGTGTTTTGGGCCCACTGTAGCTTTTATTTTAAATGACTGACATGTGAAAGGGCTCAGTATTTTCATGTGTGGGGGATGGAGATTTCACTTTACCTTGATGGCATGGTCCATCTTAATCTATGTTCAAGGTAGAATGCATATTTAGAATATATAGTTAATAGTGGAACTTATTTGTATTACTTCCAAGACTTTTACTGTTATTGTTAATGTAGTGTAAAAGTCTTGGAAGTAATAAACAGCATAGAAGAGAACTTCCCTGAACCAAGTTGTTTACATGGTAAGGCTTCCTTCCAGCAAACCCTCATGGATCTGCTTAACTTTCACCATGTGACTTTTTCCATTTAAATCTTTGAAATAAGTATGTAAGTGTTCCAGAAAACAGAAATAAGAATCATAGGCAAAGGTGGGACTAAACTATTCAATAAATTTGGGAACAAGAGGCCCCTCCTGAACAGTGAAAACATGATATCGTTGTCAGAATACCCCAAAAAGGATGATATTACTGACTGTAACAACTAGAGAGGAGTTACATGACTCTCTGCTGTAGGAAAAGACTTCTGCAGTGCGATACTACACAGGGTGAGAGAGGCAGTGGATGCAAAGCTTAGAGAAGAAGAGGCTGGATTCAGCCCCAAGAGATCCAAACTCACTGAATTGTGCTTTTTGTCAAACCTAGTTCTTGCACATACCCTGTTCTCTCACAAAGAAGTACACAAAGAAACACGGAGTTCACTAGGTGGCAAAATGAAAAATCCCCCTGATCAACAACATCTGCATGAGCTCAAGATTCAACTTCTCTGTCCAAGATGTAAGGACATATCAAGCTGCAGATATTAGCAGTGACTACAATCTTTGCATTGCTAAACTGAAATTACAATTGAGAAAGATAGGCTTTAAGCAGAAGGAGGTAAAGAGAATCAACAGAATAAATCTGAAACTAAAAGAGTGCTGTCAGAAATTCCAACTTTAACTAAGGAACAGACTTGAGGCACTGCCAGAGACAGAGGAAGGTGAGAGAGAGAGACTGGACCTGAAGAAAAATAGACAGTGCTCAATGTGATTCAAGCTGCAACTGGATATCATCACAGACAGAGCAAGAATTGTACAAGCCAAGAGATGTGACATCTCACTGAAAAGAAAACTCCTGAATGCTAAGACCAACAAACTATTGGAAAAGACATAGTAGAAGTATAAGAAAGCAGACAAAGCAGTGAAATATAACAACTATGAGCATGCTGAAGATGAAGCTGCTGCTTTGCTAGAAAGCTACAGAGCCATTACCAAGTGACTAAGCCCTGTGTGCATGTTTCAAAACAGGACATGGACAAATAAAAAGCAAAGATAAAAAATAAAAAGAATAAAAAATGCTTAGAAGCAAAGTAGAACAGAAAAACAGATGGGAAGAGCTTTCCATAAAAGTCGCTGATAGACCCAACTCTATTTCAGCACCAGTTTTTGATTAAACATGTGAACCTGATCAGCTTGACATTAAAATCAGTCCACTAGAGATGTCAAGAGTACAGGTTGCAATGAAAAAGCTGAAAAATAAAGTGACAGGAGATGATCTCATCAGTGTCTCCTTATTTCCCCATTACTAATCTATTTAAAGTATGAACTTTTCCCTGGAGTTATGTATATGTAGTATACAAAAGTGATCAAATCCTCAGCTGCATTGAAGTCAATGGAGGTACTCAGATTTACAGTAGATGAGGATGTAGCTCTTTATTTACATATTATTGGATTTTCTAGGTAGTGCTATAGAAGTTTGCATCTTTGAAATTGTTCTTGTTTGGAATTAGTAGCAGCGCAACTGGAATGTGAGATGTTTGGAATAAGAACTGAAAGTTTAATGTCAGATTACTCGTTTTGCTCACACGGACTATTATGGTTTTCCTCACTTTACCATTTACCGTGTTACAGAGTTATCCTCCTTTGACAGCCAGCATCTGCAGCCATTCAGGGCATATCAGTTCTACAATATGTATATATCCATTCTCATTATTTAAAGTGTCTTATGATAAATATTGAAGACTACATTGTAGTAGAAAAACTATAAAACAAAAATTGATCCAATGTTTTGCAATGCAGTAACTGGACTACTGCTGGTTATTTTTTAAGTAGTTCATTCTCAGTCAAATGAATTTTCCCTTTTTGAATATGGAAGTTGCATGTTTGCCTTATCTCAGTAGTTTGTTTTTCGATTCAATCGCCTTAGCAACAGACATCTGTTTCTATTCTCCTAGTCATTACATCCAAAGAAAGTAGCTGCTTCAAAAATAATAAAGGCAATTTCTATGAATATTGGGTACCTTAATTGTTGCCAAGGACTCTTAGTGTAATAATGAGGCATACAAGAATTGACAAAGATCTTTTAATTGATGTGTATCTAGTTGTCCATGTTGGTTAGCTCAGATATAAAGTATTACCGGTGAGTTATTGTGTAATTTACTATGTGACACACATTAAAAAGTGATATTTACTATTATTTTAGAGACATTGTGATTTTGCGGGTTGCTTTGTAACTAATCATTCTTTGTGTTGAAAGTAGAGGGTAGATTGGCCATTAGTGTGCCTTAAAAATAGAGAATTGAATATATGTGGATTACACATAGCTACTTTTGTAATTTGTCTGAAAAAGACAAAACCTAATTAATTAAAAATAAACACTTGTTTATTTTATAGTAGCTTGCTTTCACATATCATGACAGATTTTTTTCATCCCTACTAGAGCTTATGGTAAAGTGATTTAAAACCATTATTTGGTTTTACAGCAGCTTTACACTGAATGCCAGACTATTTGTGTCATATTGTTTAGAATTCCTAAAGCATTTACAATTGGCTTGTGTGACACAGAAATTTAGAATGCAACCAACGATAACGTTCTCCAGGATCAGCACCTGTACATGTCTAAAAACCTGAAAGGGAGCAATGATTTACCCTTTGAGTGTTAAGAAGGGAGAACCAGTGCCTCTAGCACCACAACCAGTGCCCTCACTGATTTTGAATCTGTGGCTGTATGACTAGCTACCTATACACACTTGGCAATTAGAGTAAAGTGTGTAACAGTATCTGTTGAGACTTGAATGTGAACTACCTAGCTCATGGCACAGTAGAGATTTCAGTGACAGTAGTTACTTTAAAGCAATATCAACAAGATTGCCTTAGTCCTCATCGGTAACTTTATTTGCTACTGTTTATGTCAAAACAGATGCAATTATTTGGCAGTTGTATTGGGGATTTTGGAATAAGACTGTATGTATATTTAGGAAACTCATTTTAACTTAATGTTTAGAGGAGTTGTGATATATTCTTAGAATAAACTTTTAATATATAAATACATGTTTATAAGTGCATTTGAATAAAATATATAGGGATTGGTTCTCTCTTTATTTACACCACTTTCATACTCTTGTAACTACACTGACTTCATTGGAGTTTCTCAGGATTTATCGATGTGAACAGAGAAGAATTGGGAGGAAGGGGTACCTCTACTGTAAAGGAGTTTCTGATATAAGAAAACTGAGGCACTTCTGAAGCAAATATTTTCTATCGTATAGAGTGCTTTGTTAGGAGCTCAGATCTCGTACTTTAAAAAAATATAGTTTGTCCAAAACTGTCTTACAATTAATGCCTCAAGTGTTGTATTTTATTTGGTTTGGTTTCCATTCCATCCTTTCCCTCTTTCAGCACATCTGTACAATGAGAGCCCCATAGTTTAATATTTTCACGGACTCCTTTGCAGGACATCAGTCACTTTCTCTGTCACCAGAGCTGCTATGTAATGATATCAGAACTGAGTGTGTGCATCAGGGAGAAACAAGGCAGGAAGTTGGAGTGAGAGGGTGCAGAACTTCCTGCAGCCAGAGGAGTTTTCTGTGGGGTTGGTCTGACCCATCCCTGACCCCTGCTGCACCTTGCAGGGGAAGAGGAAGTCCTGTCCACACCCAGCCCAACTGGGAGTAGCTGCTGAGCTCGACACTGGGTAGAAGCCTCCAGTTGGGGCATCGCCAATCCCACCCTACTCCTCTTCCGCCTCCCTCCCCCCCCAGTGATTTACCTCTTTGCCTGAAACAACACGTCCAGTGCTGATTGGGAAGGATGCATGATCACTCTTACATCTTCTCTTTGCTTCCCTGTCAGAAAGTCATTCTTCTGCAGTGAAGCAAAGAAATCTGCAGGGGACATGAATTCTGTGCACATGCAGTGACACAGAATTCCCCCAGGAGTAATATGAGCTTCCGTTGTTTACTTTGTTTTGGTCTCATCTAAAGGAAGTGCAGGCTGACTTTCACAGAGTATTTTCTAAGTAAATTGCTCAAGGCATTTCCTCACAAGCAGTTTCTGTATTTAGGTTTTGTATCCAGAAATTCATTATAGTTTATTTCAGGGGTGGCCAGCCTGAGCCTGAGAAGGAGCCAGAATTTACCAATGTACATTGCCAAAGAGCCACAGTAATATGTCAGCAGCCACCCATCAGCTCCCCCACTCCCAGCACCTCCCATGCACTGGCAGCCCCACCAATCATCACCTCCCCCTCCCTTCCCACATCTCCTGATCAGTTGTTTCATGGCGTGCAGGAGGCTCTCTGGGGAGGAGTGAGGCTCAGGGGAGGGGGCAGGAAGGGATGGGGTAGGGGCAGGGCCTGTGACAGAGCCAGGGGTTGAGCAGTGAGCACCCCCTGGTCCATTGGAAAGTTCGCACCTGTAGCTCCAGCCCCAGAGTCGGTGCCTATACAAGGAATGGCACACTAACTTTTGAAGAGCTGCATGTAGCTCCTGAGCCACGGGTTGGCCACCCCTGGTTTATTTGCTTGAGATGGTATTTATTTCGAAGAAGACATGCACCATTTTTTGTTTTAGATAGAAATGTTAAAATACTGTACAGCACAAAGGGAAAAAAATTGAGGATGACATAGCTAGCTACTCAAAATCTTCTCTTACTAATATTCCTACAGATGTTTAGTTGCTAGGAATGTAAATATTCATAAGCTGATGTATCATGATGGTGGATAATGCCATCTTTCCTTGCCTAGTAATTGTACTAGTAGAATGTAATTACTAGGAGTATGGTACCTTCTCTTAATGTCTACTGCAACTGGCTTAAAATTTTTTCTTCTCTTCATGAGTAAATTTTTGGTACTATAATAATTAATCTCCATCAGTTCATTGAATTTTAGTGTAGATCTAATCTAATTTTAATGGTTTAATTCTAATCTAATTTTATAAGGTTTATGTACTGATCTTAGATAGGAAGAAATGTACAATTAAAGTTTAATCTAAAATTTTTTCAAAGCAGTATATTGATTTTAAAAATATATGCTTTAACGTAGAATCACAGATTCAAAAGCTTACTGGACTTGATATCCACAACACTGATAATTTTAGAAAAATGATTTAGAGATGGCTCATGCAGTCTGTATTTGTGCCATTGCTCTAGGTTCCTACTGTCATCATTGTAGCTACTTTTTCTTACAAAACATGACTCCCTTTCACTGCTCTCCACTCCTGTATATCTCTCCTTGTAAAGGCAAATGTGCTAACTGCTTCCTGAGCCAGTTTGAAATGTGGCTCTGGAGATGCATAGTCATATTTTTTCCTTCTTTATAACTGTAAGGTTCTTTAAAAATATTAGTTAAAATAAAGATGAAGGGCCAGCTTCCTTCTCCTGAAACAGCCACTTTGCATTCCTCTGCTGATTCTTTGGGCCTGTTAACTCTGTGGGTCTCCTCAGCTGAGAATTCTGCCAACATGGGAGAGTCATCAAACTGCTTTGCTCTGTTGATCAGCACCTTAGGTCTGTTACCTGCTGGAGTACGACAGAGCATCTCTGAGGCTCCTCTAACATACTCTGAGGTTGGAAAGAATGTGCCCAATAAAACATCACATTTTAACCACAAACTAATGGAGGGTGTGATCTTCTCAGATATCTGTTTAATAACTCTATGCCTAGGGAATTAATTCAGGCTATTTTCAGACAAATTTTGAATACCTTGATGAGCCAGAATTTGAATCACAGGTAGCAGAGCAAGATCTAAATAAGATAAAGTGACACCAAATCCCACATACCTACAAGAGAATTCCAGAAGGATAGAAATTAAAATTAGTTTGACTATTTTGCAATGAAAGTCATTCTAAAAGTCTGGAAATACATGTTTTTGATACTGCATTATTTTAAAATTGTATTGGTCAGACTTTATTTTCATTAAACCCATGGTAAATTGGGAGTAACTTCGCAAAGATCATTAGAATTACATCACTGAAAAAATAACACAATTGTAAGGAGGATGAGGCCCTCTCTAGTTAGGAGAAAAGCAGATCAAAGATATTAACTTAAGTTATTGGTGATCCAGGTTGCTAGTGTCATTGGAAGGCTCTTTGATGTCCTCCTTAAAATGAGTTAGTGAATGCAGTTCCTAGTGAACCAGGTGTCCACACCACAATTGACAATAATTGGCAATTTCTTTAGCAGCCTTGGCAGAGATGCCAGGAACATATTGGGCTTGAAACTTGAACTACTCTCTCATCCTTAGAGTTGGTTCCTCCACATGAAGTTTATGGGGCATTTGGAGTTCACTCTGGGGAAACTTGTGCTCTACCTATTCTTCTGGCAACTAGAGAAATTTACAATAATCCACTACTTTTCGTCAACACTAAATTCACTTTAAAACAGAAGATAGATATAGAATGTGGGCTTGATCCTAACCTACCGAAGTCAGTGGCAGAATTCCCATTGAATTTAAACGATGCGGAATCAAGCCATATGTATAGCTTTCATATATTTAGGGTAATTGCAGCCACAATTTGTTTTAGCATCTTTCTGTACTGTTATAATGCACACCCACCATGAGAGCACTCCCTTGCAGCAGGGTGTGATATTGCAGGACTCTTTGTCTCTAACGCTCCTTGCAGGTCATTGTCTCTGTGCATTATTTAGCCTTGCAGCCGAGAAGCATCTAAGTCCAACCCCTTCAGAGTAACAAAAGCTCAAAGTAATCATCAGAGTCGCTCAACAAATCTAACTTCCTCTGGGCTGATCTTCAGTCTCCTCCTTCAGCTACTCCTGAGTCCTCTTCCCCAGCTCTAGAGTCTGTACCTCAGCTTCAGCCCCTCAGAATGAGTCTCTTTGAGATCTTTGCTCTGTTACGGACTCTAACTCAGGCTCTTTCTATGGTTTCTATCTTTACACTGACTCTCTTCACTTTAATGGGTCCCTGGTGTCCACAAAGTTATCACCCAATGCCTTCTAGTTCCCCTTGTGGCTGAGAAGCAATGAATTAGATACATATTTTGCTCCCAGACCATAATTAATTGACTATTAACCCCTATCCTCTTTCATAGAAATGCAGGACAAGAAGGGACCTCCATAGGTCATCTAGTCCAGACCCCTTCACTGAGGCAGGAGTAAGTATTATCTAGGCCATCCTTGGCAGGTGTTTGTCTAACCTGTTCTTAAAAACCTCCAATGACAGAGAATCCACAACCTCCCTAGATAATTTGTTCCAGTGCTTAACTACCCTTATAATTACAAAGTTTTTCCTAAAGTGTAACTTAAATCTCTCTTACTGCAATTTAAGCCCATTACTTCTTGTCTTGCCCTCAGTGGTTAAGAAAAATTAATCATCCTCCTTTTTATAACAACCTTTAATGTACTGGGAGACCTTTATCATGTTTCCCCTCAGTCTTCTCCATGTACATTATTTGCTCACTCCAGATTGATCATGGAACATCTGTTGTACTGTATAGCATTACTGCTCTTGCAGAATTGTTTTGTGTTAAGGGATAAGAACACTATATTTCCTGAAAGTTAATATACTTAGGACCTGATTGTGATCTTACTTGGAGTAACTCTGTAGAAGCCTTTGAAGATTAAAATATTGTAGGAGAGAAATTACAATCAGGCTCATATTCATGCAAAAACCTTTATATATATGTATATTTTCTCCCAGGCAGACTCTTAAAATACATTGTAGCATTTTAACAAAATTATAATAAAAATATTTTATCCATATAACATACTGTTTTGTAGACTTCATTGCATTTTCCAGAGTCATGTGGAACCTGAAAAAAGTACTTTTCAGCCACCAAAGGAAATACAATGTTTGACAACATGCATTTGTCTTCAAAATGCGATGCAATATCTGATGAAATATGCTTTGTCAATAAAATAAATTGCCAAACAAAATTTAATCCTTCTTCAGAATGCATTTAGCCTATAGACTAAAATAAGCTACTTCCACAAAGTGCATTTTGTTCTTTGAATTATTTTGATTTGCTGACTATCAAAATGTGTAGATAAAATGGTTTTTGTCAGACACTGTATATCAATGTTATTTTATTGTGTATAGATAAAATACATTTAATTTGAAGGGGAGTCAGCATTTGATAGCATACCTGAAAGTAGCGTTGGTTTAACTGAAGTGATAAAACGATTTAACTTGTTTTGATGAGAGAGGTTCTAATCTCCTTGTAACTGTGCTTGTAATTCAACTCTAGAAACTATTATTTTTTCTTAGGGCCCTGATCCTGCAAACACTTTCATGCTTAACTTTACTACCATGTATAGCTCATGCTGTTGTTCAGATTAGTAAAATAAAACATGTGCGTACGTTTGCAGTGTTGGAGCTAGAGTGTTCATACATGTGCCATTCACCAGTGAGATTCCATTAAAACAAAACAAAACAAAAACCAGTGCTTGTTACATTAATGATGCCCACATTTGTAGACGTTAGTTCCTCAGTAAATCTTGTTTTTCTTCAAACAATAATCTTATTGAAGCCTACAGGAATTTCACCTAAGTAAAGACTTCAGGATTGAACCCCATGTGATGAATAGCTACTCAGTCTTTAACTTATTGCAGATCTTTACACTATTTTAATTGTCTAGTGGATGTAATAAATCTCTCTCTGTTTAATGAAGCAGGACCTTATTGACAAGAAGCACAGCTGTAACTTTGCTTTTAATTATTTTAAATACTTGAAGGGGACTAGGTCTTTACAAAGCTAATAGTAAATGAACACTTCTTCTCAGAGATTATGATTCCAAAAAAATTAACACCCCACCCTAGTGGGTAGGTTCCCAGAAAGCTTCAAATTGAGCAGCTTAGCATGCATCAAGTTTGCACTGCCTTGTCTACACTAGAGTTTTTTTCAGACCATATTAGCTAACACCTTCTAACAATAAACCTTTGAATTCTACTCAAGGCAAACGCTAAAAAATGTACAGGACTTCTGATTTCTAAGGTGTAGTTACCATTTAACCCACCCATGGGTGCCTTCAGATTTTTCATTGAGCTAACTAAAAACAAAGAAAATAAGCTGTTGGAAAACTATCATGTCATCAGGCTGTGAGGAGTCAAGCAATCCAGGGCTTCAGTGATGATGAGGAAATTGGTTGATTTAGGCTCACAATTTGGAAATACAGAGTCCAAAGGAGAACTGTGCAAGAAAATATAAAGAAGGTGGATTGTAGTCTTTCACTTAAAGGCTTCTGCCTGCAATGACATAAGGCTATATCAATCAGAGGAGGATGACAAGATCATACCCCTTATTGCTTCTTTCTTGATTCTCAAGGAATTCCTATCTGAAAAAAATAAGTCATGGTTTCAGCAAAGCTCTTAAGCAAATACTTAAAGTTGAGCACATATTTAAGTGATTTACTGAATAAGAGTAGGATAGTTACACACTTAAATTTAAAAGTGGCTTAAGTGATTTGCTGAATTGGTAGTATATTGCACACATTCTAATCTTAATATGTTAGAAGTAGTTGCTTTTATTCTTCCTCTAGATGGAAGTCAATGTTGATATAGAAGAAAGATAAATGCACACATAATTGACTGAGATTGAAAATATTTCTTGAGGCCTGATCCATCAGCCTTTACATAAGCACAATCCCATTCATTTCAGAAGGAGTTGCATGCATATAAGGAGGACTGCAAGATTAGATGCACGTATAATGAGCACTTCAGAAAATATAAAATAATTTCCCCCTTCATCTACAGTTCTGTCTACTGTACAGTAAAGATCAGAATTTATACCACTATAACATCATCACATTTATGATAATGGGTCAGTTATGCTATTAGGAGTATTTAGCTGTTTTGCAGTATGAAAGATGCTTTCTTTCTCCCAAACCCATGTACTTCTACGTTAGCATTGTTTGGATGAAACATACCTACCTGGATTAAATGATTAATATGTCTGGCTGATCAGATGTTTTTACTTGAACTTGGAGGATATTATTTCTCTGGTCCTTTTCTCTTTTCATTGTCATCTTCTGAGTTGAGATACATTGTAAAATGCATGCTAGGTTGGGACATTAGAATGATTGACAATAAACTTGTTTGGCAATGCATAGGCTAATCCATATATGACATACAATTTCTGGCAACAACTTCATCATTGTGTTTCCGAAAATAAGAGATGAGCCCAGGTACCTGAAAATAACTCAGGTAAGCTACAAATGGGTTACAGTGCAATTGAGTGCAATTTGAGTGAAAATTCATGAATACCAAGGTTGCACTTCTTCTCTTCACCTCATTTAACACAGTAAAGCTGTTTGGGAGCTCATCATGTAGATTAATAGCTATTATACCAGAAACTGTGCATAAATCTTCTGATTATCTTTTTGGATTATAATGTATTAAATGTTATGTTATGTCATGTTGTGTAGGACAGCTAGCGAGGTACCAATAAAAAATTGGCAAAAATTCTTGCTCATGTGGATGTTGTTTACCTAATCACTTTGTTTTGTTGTTTGTTCCACCACAAGTGTTGTGCAGTATAAATCTAAAAATTGAAAATTTATTAAAATTGCTCTTGAAAATTAATCCTGTGAGGGCTCCCAGCTGGCATTTCCACTGAAAATACTCCATCAGGGATAATTTTGATGCATAAGTGTATCATGTTCAGTTGTAGATTTATTGTAAATAGTATAGTTACTTCTAGGATAGGGCCCTGCCCTACAAGTACTATTCATGAGTTGATTTATATTTGTAAAAACATTAACTTGTAGCCTGATCAGAGAAATCTTGGCTTATATGCCATCTACATGCTGCTTGCACAGGTTAGCTCTACCTAAGGGTGAGTCTAAATACCACAACTGAACTTTCATGAATAGTTTTCAGCCATGAATCAGCATTGTGGTGGGTAAACAGCTGTTTATGATTTCTCCAACACAAACTCATGACAAGCACATTGACATTTGAATCAGACAGGGAGAGAGAAGAGACCAAGTTAAAATGTGGCAGTATAGAGGGAAATACCGCCTCACTAAATCCCTTCACCATTTGAATGAAGACGTTCCAAAAATTTGAACTAGAAGGAACAGGCATTAACATCAAGTGAGAGAGTATGTGTTTCTACTCAGATTTGTAACTACCAAGCCAAGAAGACGAGGAAGCAATGGCCAAAACTCTGTATGTGAAAAATAAGGAAGTATTGTCAAAAATAAAGGCTAAAGATGAATATGCACATGACCAATGTTGTTATAGTGCGTTAATTTCAAAAAAACAGATAGGAAAATAAGCACAGAGGACATGAAATACATAGAAAATTCTAAAGAATATGTCTCCTTAAGGTACTTGACTGTACTGTTCCAGTGCAGGATAAAGAACAACAGAGAAGAATGTGGATGCACTTATGTGGTGCCTCAGTTGGCACATGCTGGTTGGATAACTGGTCACAAATGGGTGTTATGGATACAATTATCCAACTTTCATCCATAAAGCCCAGAATTCAGCAAGCCATCCTTATTCAGCAAAGCACTTACGCATGTGCTTAAGCCCCATTTGCCTTAATGCAGTTACCTTAAAACTAAGCGTGTGTTCAAGTGGTTTGCTGTATAGGGATGGATTTATGCACATGCTTAAGTACCTTGGTATATTGGGGCCAAGATCTGTTTTTATATCTTTGAATGCACATATTTTGTCGCTGCAAGTGAGGTTCAGGTATTAAAAACTTACTCTTAATAAAGATAACTCTTCACTAGTTAGACTAAAACTAGAATTCACAATATATACATTTAACAGACTGAATAACCAGTTTGCTGTTTAGCATTAGGGCAGGGAAATATATTAATACATAGAGATTAGGTTTTTTAAACAGCTATTTCTGGGGCATTTTTGTTGCTGAGAAAAGGAAGTAGCAAGCTTTCATCATTTCTGATGTAAATATTTTTTTAAAACACATATATTGTTTCCTTTATAGTTTATACATTGTTTTGCTGGAAACTGTAAGAGAAAAATCTCTCTCTCTTTTTTTAAATGGCTATACTTTATGTTCATGAAAGACATAAAATGAATCCAGGGAAAACCTTGTAAGTGACAGTATACAGAAGCTGATATTGTTTTGATGAAGACCTAGTGAAGAGGTAGTGTAATTTTAGATAATTCTACGTAGATCTCCGAGAACATTTTTTGAAGGCTAAGCTACATATTAGCACTGGGTCACAAAGAAATGAAAAACTAGCAATTTCTTTGCCAACCTACTATATATTTAAGCTTGGCAGGTTTCAAGTTGTTTTTTATATAGAGAATTTCAGTGTTTACTTTTAAGCATTTTAAAAAAAATTGTATAGATTACATTTTCACAGTTGACCAAAATTCTGAGTTTTAAGCATTTTTCAGTTTTCATTTATTTAAATTTATGCAGTTGCTGGAAATGTTGGGAAGGGACCAGACAGAAATTATTTAATGACATAGACGTTGAGATTCAAAAAGTTAGTTTAAACTGTTAAAATACAAATTGTCAGTCACGGCACAATATATAAAGTAAATATCCTTAAATCAGACTCTGTAGTAAGTTCTCAGGTAGTATTTTTCTTACGTTGCCTATCTGTACATTTCAGTTATTATAATGAAATACTTTTGTTGGGTTGTGTGTGTAGGGTGAAATAAATGTTTACTGACATCTACCGATAAAAATCTAATCCTTTCAAGCCTCAATATATTTATCAAAGAAAAGTTGTATTTGACTTTGATTCACTCTAAGAATTTGAAGTGTAATAATAATTTAAAAATAAAAAAGGACAGACAGTAACTCCTCACTTAACGTTGTACTTATGTTCCTGAAAAATGCGACTTTAAGCGAAACAATGTTAAGCAAATTCAGTTTCCCCAAGTGGTAAATAGGTGGGGGTTAGGTTCCAGGGAAATGTTTTTCACCAGGCAAAAAATTATATGTAATATAACACACACACAGAGCGCATAAGTTTTAAACAAACAATTTAATACTGTACACAGCAATGATGATTGTGAAGCTTGGTTGAGGTGGTGGAGTCAAAGGATGGAATAGGGTGGGATATTTCCCAGGGCATGCCTTACTGCTAAATGAGAACTAACATTCAGCTGAGCTCTCCATGGTTAACATGTTGTTAAAGTAGCCTCACACTCTACAAGGCAGCACCAATGGAGGGAGGGGAGACAGCATGACAGATAGAGACAGAGACACACACCCTGTGTGAGAGAGAGAGACGCATTGCCCCTTTAAGTACGCTGACACCACTCTAAGTACATTGCCTCAGGAATCAGGAAGTTGAGAAAGCACTGCAACCAGAAGCTCCCTCTGTCCTGAGCCCTGTCCTGTCTCCAACTGCTCTATGGATTGGGTAAGCGGGGGGGCAAAGCAGGGGGGAGGGGGACACCGTGACATTAGCCTCCCTTTCTCCACTCCCACTCAGCACAGCAAGCAGGAGGCTCCTGGGAGCAGCTCCATGGCAGAGGGCAGGGAGCAACACATGGCAGTGGGGGGAGGGACAGCTGAACTGCTGGCAACTGATAGCCGGCTAGGTGGCTGCCACACAGGGAACTTTTAAGGGAGCAGGGAGCTGATGGGGGGCAGTCAGTCCACCCTGGTTCCAAGCCCCCACCAGCTAGTTGCAAGAGACTGCTCTTCCTGCAAACAGTGGATAAAGCAGGCAGCTCCCAAACAACGTTATAAGGGAGCATTGTGCAACTTTAAATAAGCATGTTCTCTAATTGATCAGCAATGAAACTACATTAACCAGGACAGCTTTAAGTGAGGAGTTACTGTACCTTTGAATGTATCCCTTGCAACTCTAATTTTTAGCCATTTATTGATATAGCATCTGTAAAAAATACATTTTAATCTCCTTTTCTAAGCATTATTATTATCGCTATATATCAGCATTAGAGTCAGATAATTACTTTATAAAGCAAAATAAAGAAGCATGTTTATTTGGAAATAATAAGGACATAGGACAGCAGCAGAACGTTAGCATCCCCACAAAAGACATGGATTCACACAAAGGCCTCCCCTCGGCGTAGCACTGTCTACACTGGGGTTAGGGTCAGTATAACTACGTCACTCAGGGTGTGGATTTTCACACCCTTGAGGTATGTAGTTATTATGACATAAATGTGTGTGTAGACCTGGGCTTAGATATTTTCCTTTAAGGGAATGAAATAGTCTGCTTCTCAGTGACCACTAGTTATCAATCCCTGATGTACTCCCTGAGCTGTAACTTTCAGAATTGCCAGTTCCATGAGATGCCACTGAGTGTATGGGGAATAGTCTTGGCCCTGACCAGGAGGTTGTGTGCCTTGCTAGTCTGTGCCCAGCAACTGCTGATCCCCATCTGCCAGTATACTAGGAAGGGCCCAGTATATCGTCCACTAGGAGAACCAGGAGTTTGCATTTGTTTTCCAGGTTTAAGACCATTTTTGTTCTTTGTTTTCAGTTCAAATGTACCTCTCTCTTTTCCTCTGCTGTTCAGGCTTTGTACATCCTTTTGGCTTTGCAATTGACCTGTAATCTTAAAAGCCTATTTTAGGATGCAGTAAGCCAGTAATGCAGCTCAGATTCTGAAGAGCACTAAAATAAATGGAGTTAGACGTTCTGTTTTGGCCTGTATACCTCTAGTGCACAAACACAGTAACAAATGCCTGCAAATAAATCAATTTAAAGGGCAGAGTTCATCTTTTTGATTTTTTATGATAGGGAGTTATTATAATTAAATACAATTTTGGTGGTGATTTGTCATCTTTTGTGCAATATATATGCTGAGCAATTGTACCTAAAATTCTCCTGTATTTTCTTGTTTAAAAAATCCATTTAAATTTAGAAAAAGGAGAAAAAATAATGGTCAGTTTATTGTCAAAGCTGGTAACTTCATCTTTGATGGCTAAATTAAATCTTTTGAGATTATTATTTATCATATACTATCCTAAAGTCAGGGATGTTTGGCAAAGAAACACTAAGTGGAAATGATATTTGTTGAACCGGCATTCAGAATCAGCAAAAATAAGGCTTTTTTTTTTTAAATCATGATTTTTCAAATAATGTTTTTGTAAGAATTTGATTTAAGTTAAGAGCCTAATAAAATCATGAGACAAAGTCATAGGCCCGTCCTGGATCCTGCAATTAGCTCTAGGGAGGCAAATCGCTGCAGACTTCAGTGGGGTCCTGTGTTGATGCAGGGGTCCATCACACAAAGCCAATGGCAGAATCAGGGCTGTAGTCTGGAATGGCACTGGGTATACATTTCCATACAGGTGTCAATGTACCTAAGTCCGTACCTAGAGTACTGCTGCTCTTCCAGCATTGGGGTCATCTGTCAGTAGTACTGATTTGTCAAATCTCTTTTGAGCACATGTGCAACAAGTTTTAGTACACTTCATCCAACTGTTTCTTATCTTAGTGTCTCAGAACTTTTAGCCCCCAATACTTTTGATCTGAAAAGTTTGGTTTTACTGTTTTGGTATGCCACCCAGCACCAACCAGTCCACCTGGCTGCACCACCAAAATGTGTTTTGGTTTTGTGATGTGAATAGAGATGAGAGTTAAGATTACTTAACACATATTTCACTTGTAGCTTACATTAGAAATTGAATCCAGTTCTCCAGTGATGAAAGTCTAGTATGATAATCCACTGCTCTCTCCAGGCACCTCTTTCATCATATTTTCATTCTGAATACAAGAATCACACACTGCAAATTTGGTAGATGCATAATATATGCTGTCTAAACTTCACTCTCTTTACATATTTTACATATGAGTTCTTCTTTAATTGCTACAATATTTTATTTTGCTCCATTACTGCTGTATTTTTTCATAGAGCTGTGACATTCATCCTGTCATCTTATTTTTAGTCTATAGACAAAAATAGTGAGGCTATCAAAAATAGCTTGAGTCAAGGTGAAGTTCACCGGGTTGTAGATTCAGTCACAAACTCTAAACATATGACTTTATTATGGAAAGGTCTGCCAAGATCAACAATTCTGGTCTGAACATAAAACAAACTCTTTCTCTCTCTTTCTCTGCCCCCTTCAGTAGGTTCTTACACCACACTCCTCACCATAAAAGTTGAGTGCCTGTGTTCCAGGGATTCATTTGTCTTAAAGCCATGAAAAACTCAGATATCTTTTGGTTCTTTTATATAAATATTCTTACTGTAAAAACTGAGCGAATAAAAGTTGAGAAAATGTATAATATATATGTCAACCAAATGTTCATCGACATTTTCTGGGAGGAATCCGCAGTTCCTTACGAGGGTTACCATCGCTTAAAAAGAACATTAAAAAAAAAAAAGCCTTTTTGTTAAAGAAAGTCAAAATAAGCATTCATTTAATTAGTTTTACAGAGGAAGAAAATTATAGGAAAAAAGAGTTGAAGCTATAAAGACATTATGGTTTTAAATTAAATTCTCAATGAGAATTAGGTTGTTGATAAATTGAACAAAAGCAACTGACTGTGGTAGATTCAGAAAGCAATTTGTATGCAGTTTATCAGAGTTAAATAGCTTTAGTACAAACACTATTGTTTTTTTTAATCCAACATATTTTGAAGAGAGAATTATTAATGCATTTTGAATTCAATAATTTAAGAACCCTTTAGCTAGGAGTCAATACTTCATCACCTGGAAAAGGGACTTCATACTGTCCATTCATTTTCCAACAATGGAAGGGTCACTTATAAAACCATTAAAACATAACCCTAAAATTAACATGATGAACCTACAAGGAATAATTAAGCTGACAGAAAACAAATGGACGTGTGAAAGGAAAGGACTTAGAATGCAAGCTTCAAAAATACCCACTAATGATTATTTTAATGAGAGTGTATGATCCCGGAGTAGATCGCATTAGCTAACACTAATATGATATAGTTGTTGGATGTTGACACATATGCTTAGTTCCTATTTTAAATCTCTATTGAAAGAAAGACTGAGTGATCACATATCCAGATGCAGTGTCTTCACTTCCTTTTTCATAGGGGGAGACCTACTTGAGAGTACTGGAAAAGTCATGCAGTCTTTCCACCATAGATTCCTGGGAATGCTGTCTTTGGGGATAGAGTCTATTGGTCTGAGTGATGTATTCAGTAGCCATTGTGTGGCCAAGTTGCCTTCACTACTGCAAAATGTGTGGGCAGGTTATCGGAAGATATCTCTTCCCACCCAGGTATAGGCCAAAGATGTCTCGCTAGCCTATTGTTTTCTCTATGGTTCAGTACTATGAAGCGCTGCTCTGCTGTATGCAGGGGATGCAGAGTCCCCCTGTACAGTCTCAACAGATGAATGCACATGATGTATACCATAGAATATAACTATGTCTCTCTCCCAATTTATGTCTGTCGGTGATATCAGATGAATCACTGATGTCAAAATCTAGACACTTCCAGTGTCAATGAGTTAAAAAGGGATATTTGCATCTGCCCTGGAGGACCAAAATGAAGTGAACCAAAATCTTGGAGACAGAGAAAATTAAAGTAATTTGAGTGACCAAATGACTTGATGTGATCCTTCAGGAAGGAAGGAGTTTCCTTGGCAGATGTGGAGTTCTTGGAATCATTGTGGATAATTCTCTGTAAATATATGTTCTATGTGCAGTGGCAGTCAAAAAAAGCTAGCATAATGTTAGGAACCATTAAGAAAGAGAGAGATGATAAGACAGTACATGTCATAATGCCACTACATACATCCATGGTATGTCCACACCTTGTATACTGTGTACAGTTCTGGTTGCCCCTCAAGAAAAGATATTTTAGAAATGGAAAAGGTACAGAGAAGGGCAACAAAAATCATTAAGTGTATGGAACAGACTCATATGAGGAGACTGGGACTTTTCAGCTTGGAAAAGAAATGACCGAGGAGGGGTGTGATAAAGATCTATAAAATCATGAATGGTATAGAGAAAGTCAATAAAGTGTTATTTACTCCTTCACATAACACAAGAACCAAGAGTTTCCCAATGAAATTAATAGGCAGCAGATTTAAAACAAACCAAAGGAAGTACTTGACACAATGCACAGTCAAGTTGTGGAATTCTTTGCCAGGAGATGTTGTGAAGTTCAAAACGATATTGGATTCAAAAAGAGAACTGGATTATTCTTGGAGGATAGGTCTATCAGTGGCTATTAACCAAGGTGGTCATGGATGCAACCCTTTGCTCTGGGTGTTCTCTAAACCTCTGACTTTCGCAGACTGGACAATGGGATAGATCACTTTATAATTGCTTTGTTCTGTTCATTTCCTTTGAAGGAACAAGCATTGGCCACTGTTGGAAAACAGTTCATTGGGCTAGTGGAACCATAGGTCTGACCAGTATGGCCATTTTTATGTTCTTATGACAGCAGAAGCAATTTTTGTCCACCCAAAAATACAAATACAATTACAAATTCAAAATATTTAATATTTAATAATAGGTGGCAAATTTGAAATACTAACTGACCAGATTTAAGCAGTCATTGCTCTAAATAATTGCTTGATGAGTAACCATGTTAATTTGAAATTGACAAGAAATAGGCAGCTGATATGGTTAAACATCCACTAATAGTTATATATTAGTAAAAGTTTAGTAATATTAGCTATTAGGTGGTATTTAATATATACTCAGCTGATTTTTTTTATTATTTAATCCCAATATTTTTAAGGAGAGGTATGGTTTTATTTAACTTTGGTACATAGTTTTTAGAGAAATAAGCATTTCCCATATTAATAACATGGTTTTATTTAGTTATGCTATTTTTTGTGTGTTTGTGGGTATGTGTGCACTCAACTTCTAGGATTCTTGCATAAATATGACATAGAAGCTTGTTATGTTAAACAAATGTGATTTGGAATCACTGATGGGCAATAAGCAAGAGGCAATAAAAGGAGCCATTTTTCAGTCACTTTTCCAACTATGGCCACTATATCCAGTGGAAGAAACTTAGAAGAAAAACTGTTGAAACTATAAAAATATGGCATTGTATATTGTGTGAAGTTAGTTGCATGCCCAATTCATATTATTATCAGGATGATACCTATAGAATTAAACTCTTAGTTACTTTAAACTTACTTTAAAATATCATGCTGTTACCTCCAAATTTTATTTGTAGAACACTAAGCATCTATTTTGTCTCACTTAAAATATGCTGCATAGAAGATATGTTAGATTTACAAATAATTAAATCAGGGATTTAACATATATTAATGTTGTCAGTATTTCCCTTCCAGTCATAGGTCAGCTCTCACATAGAGCCTGCTGCAAGATTAGGGCCTTGTTGATAGTTAAGGAAGAAAAAAAAATTAGTGAACATTAGCTAATTAGGTATTGTTATCTCTTCCTTTTTAACAGAACTTTGGAGAACATAAGGCACAATTTTGCTTGCAGTTGCTTCTGTAAAGTATTTTTTCACTACAGTGTGTTTGATTGTGTGTAACTGCAAGAATTTGGACCTGAGGGTGAGATTTTCAAAGGTACCTAAGGCAGTTAGGGTCACAACTCCCATTGAAAATCCATTATGTGTTTTCAAATATTGTACTGTGAATGCCTGATTAAAGGCAACTTTATCCCAGTATATGTGAATTTAAGCAAAGTTCAGATTAGGGTATAATTTTTTTTCTCTCTAACACTTAATATTCAGTAGTCTACTCTTCTGAATAAGCAAAAATATATTCTTCACATACAGAAGCCTAAAATGTGGTAAATTTCCCAAAATGAAGACATTTGTAAATTGACAGTAAATGCTACCTAAATTTAAATTAATTAATTATGGCACTAAATAAATTTCAAGATCACCACACCTAAGGAATTAACGTGGCTTTTAATTAATATATTCTTGACTGTCCAGTTGTGGGAGATTTAACGCCTAAGAATTAGGGCTGTCAAATTATTTAAAAAATTAATCACACGATTAAAAAAATTAATTCCGATCAATCTCACTGTTATTTAAATAAATGGTATTCTATTATTATGTTTGGATGTTTTCTATATCTTAAAATAAATTTATTTCAATTACAACACAGAATACAAAGTGTGCAGTGGTCACTTTATTTTTGATTGCAAATATTTGCACTGTTAAAAACAAAAGAAATAGTATTTTTAATTCACCTAATATAAGTACTGTAGTGCAAAAACTTTATCAAGAAAGTTGAACTTACAAATGTTGAATTATGTGCAAAAAAATAACTGCATTCAAAAATAAAACAATGTGAAACTGTAGAGCAGAGATTGGCAACCTTTAGCAGGTGGCCCATCAGGGAAATTCGCTGGCGGGCTGGGACGGTTTCTTTACCTGCAGCATCTGCAGGTTCAGCCAGTTGCAGCTCCCACTGTCCGTGGTTCGCTGTTCCAGGCCAGTGGGGGCTGCAGGAAGTGATGGCCAGCACATCTCTCATAATCCGTACGTTAGGAGATAAACAATTTGAGTGTTTCATTGAGGGTTACTATACTGGGGTTCAATGTAATTAAGACTCAAGCCACGGTGATATTACAGAATGAAACAATAGCAAACAATATGAGGGTGGAATGTGTTTAAAAATATTTAAGCTCTACCCTTATGTTCATACCAAAAAGAATAAATAACATGGAGATAATACATCTACCTATTAGTGCGTGAGGTTTAGAAAATTAATTCACAGTCACAAAAATAATTTCTGAAGGCACAGAATATTATTAAAGATTTTCTATGAATCAAATGGATATATAATTTGAGCTGAAATGGTCCTTCCATTTTAAAAAAAAATATTTTATATTGGCAATACATTTGCAAGGGATATCTAGAGGTTATTGCTGTATTGAGAAGGACTTTGACCTTATAAAGACCCCTTATCCTGCAAAGACTTATCCATATACTCTGAGGACCCCATTGTACTAGGTGCTGTACAAACACAGAATAAAAAGACAGTTCCTGCCCCAAGGAACTTACAATTGAAGTTTTCCCATTGAAGTCAATGGAAATAATCACAATGCATAATGATAAACATATGTGGAAGTCTTTGCAGGATTGGGACCTGTAAGTATGTACTCATGTCAGTAAGATCACACATACTTAAAGTGTTTGCAGGATAAGGGCCCAATATGGAAAAATAAAAAACACCTCTATAAACATAACAGTAAACATAACCTGGGGCCGGTTTTGTTCAACATCTTTATTAATGATCTGGTGATGGGATAGATTGCACCCTCAGCAAGTTCGTGGATGACACAAAACTGAGGGGAGAGGTAGTTATGCTGGAGGGTAGGGATAGAGTCCAGAGTGACCAAGACAAATTGGAGGATTGGACCAAAAGAAATTGTGTGACCTCACCTTGCAGCCCCCAAAAAAGGAATTGGGTGGACTGAATGGACAGTGCCTCTCTCTAGCTGAAGCCTAGCAAGGGAGGTGCATGGATCCCACTAGAATTTAAAATGAAAAGTAAGGGAGGAGAGGCTCTACTGGACCTGGGCAATTTTAGATAAAGTACCAGGCACTTAGGAGGATTTCCACTTCTGAGCCATGGAAGCAGAAATTGACTTTTCCTTTCCAGATTTAGCTAATATTCAGACAGGGAATCTAGCACCTGCCTTCCAGATTTGAATACCTCAAAATTTAGGAGTGCTCAAGCTCAATTTGGGCAGCTATTACTTCATTTCTCCCAAATCAAATATACTGATCCACTGTAATTTACTGTAGAAAAAGTAGATAAAATTGAGCAAGAAATGCTTTCCAATGGTTTTTAGGACTGGAATTGCTATTTTCAACAGCCATTGCTTTTTTTTTTTTTTAACTTGTTTAAAAGGAAGACAGTGATTTTGCATTGGCAAATTCCCCATAAAAACAAAGAGTGGAACAAAAGAATAATAAAGGCACCTTGACTTTTCCTCATTTATGGAGGACAGTCTTATAATGTGCATCCAGATATCCTCCAGTCACACAAGCTGAATATTGTTCCACTTTACTGCAGTTCTGTAACCATATGGGAACTAATCCTGTCTGTGTTCTGTACACATCCAAAATTCCTGCTGAATGACCCGCTCTGGGAGCGAGTCACCAGTGACCCAGGGCTGGAGCAAAAGGAGGGTGCAGGTGGAGGAGGACAAGGAAGAGCCCAGAGCTGGGGCGGCAGGGGGTGCGGGTGGAAGGGGCAGAGCCCAGGGCTGGGGTGGCAGGGGGTGTTAGGGGGCACTGGTGGGGGGGAAGAGGGGTGCCCAGAGCTGGTGCAGCATGGGGTGTGTGTGAGTCCAGGCCTGGGGTGCCAGGGGGTGCGGGTGTGGGGGGGAGAGCCCAGGGCTGAGGCGGCAGGGGGGTGCGGGAAGGGGGAGACCCAGAGCTGGGGCAGCAGGGGTTGCAGGTCAGGGGGAGAGACCAGGGCTGGGGCAGCAAGGGGGTTTGGGGGAGAGACCAGGGCTGGGGTGGGGGCACCCAAATTTTATTTTGTTTGGGGTGGCAAAAAACCTAGAGCCGACCCTGCTAGGTTGGATAATAGGAAACACTATTTCACTAGGAGAGTTGTGAAGCACTGGAATGGGTTACCTAGGGAGGTGGTGGAATCTTCATCCTTAGAGGTTTTTAAGGCCCGGCTTGACAAAGCCTTGGCTGGGATGATTTAGTTGGTCCTGCTTTGAGCAGGGGGTTGGACTAGATGATCTTCTGAGGTCTCTTCCAACCCTAATCTTCTATGATTCTATTATTCTAATTGTTAAAATATTCCATGGATATTTATTTCAATATAAATACTCAAATAAATAAATATAAGGACCTTAAAAAGTTGGAAGTCAGTGGAACTACGCAAGTGGGAAAACTTCTTCACATTTTTAACTAGTTGCGTGACTGGGGCCATAGAATATTGAATGAAAAAAGTTGATGAATGTATTTCAGAGTGACATTAAACTGTTATGTAGTAATTTGTTATATCAACCAGGGATTTGAAATGATTTTGTGTATCAAGCATTTGTTCAGATATAAGGATATCTCTTGAACCAATCAGTTGCTATTGCCAGTGGTACTTAGTTCACATTAGTGTTCTGTGGAGCCATCAGATGATTCACTATTTTCATCAAGTGGATTAATCTGTGACATGCAAAAATAAAAAAAGTACTTGTACATTTCTCAAAGCTGTGTTCTAAAAGTAAGAATCCATCTTCATTGCAGGATTTTTCCACCTAGTAAGTGACCTTGATAGTCATAGGCTCCCTCATCATTCATTCCAGATGCATACCTCTGCCAGTACACAGCGAGACATGTTGTAGAGAGAGGATTGAAAGACAGTACAACCGTAATGCCATACTTATGGGCTGGGAACATCTGGATTCTCATTACATTTTGGAGTGGATCTCCCATGGAAATTTGAACTTCTGGAACTGGATGCCAGATAATTGTAAAGCAATTGGTATCAGCCAGAGCTGTGACTTGATTATTAGAAGGTAAAACATTTCTTCTGGACATAAATCAATGAACCTACTGTTATTTTCTGTTTGGAAATGATGATGATGATTGATAATAAATAAGTTTAAAATAATAATAATAAACATATTGTTTTTGTTATGTACCAGTGGTATGCTCATCTTTTTGGAGATACTGGGGAAAATTCTGACCCTATTGAGGTCAATGGCAAAACTCCTGATGACTTCAGTGGAGTTGGAATGTCAATCTGTAACTACACCTTCCAGCAAAATCTTTGGTTCATTATCAGCCTTTTAGTTTTAAGTGTAACATGTTGGTTATTTGTTTAGTTTTGCAGTTTTTTTGTAACTTTTCATTCGAGTGTAAATTTGCTTTAGTCGTACTGTATTTTACTGTATATTTTTATGCTGGTGTCTCTCGCAAGAAGAAAGGCTTTATTCTTGCGGGTTTTTTTGCACTGTTGATTTCCCTGGAATTCTGATTTAGAGAAAAATCAGGAGCCAGATATTTTTTGCTTGATGGTAGTGAGATGGGCATTGACTAAATAGTTGCTAATAGCAGATGTTGAGTACTGTAAGTTTTAATCACAGAGCTGAAGTATGATGAGTTCTTCGAGTGGTTGTTCATGTCCATTCCAAGCAGGTGTGTGCGTGCCGCGTGCACACCAGCCGGAAGATTGTCCCCTAGCAGTGTCCATAGGATCGGCCCTGGCGCCCCCTGGAGTGGCGCCAGGAGCGGCGCCAGGGTTTCTGACGCCCTAGGCGGACGGCCATTTCGCCGCCCCCTGCGGGTCCGGTGGACCTACCGCAGTCATTCTGGCGGGTGGTCCGCTGCTGGAAAGGCTCCGGTGGAGCTGCCGCAGTCATTTCGGCGGGCGGTCCTCTGGTCTAAAGGCTCCGGTGGACCTGCCGCAGGCATGACTGCAGTAGGTCTGCTGGAGCCTTTAGACCAGCGCGCCGTCCGCCGAAATGACTGCGGCAGCTCCACCAGAGCCTTTAGACCAGCGGACTGTCCGCCGAAATGACTTCAGTAGGTCCACCGGACCCGCGTGCCGGCCCCCCCCCCCAGCAAAATAGCGCCCCCCAAAAATTCTGGCACCCTAGGCCATTGCCTAGGTCACCTAAATGGTAGCGCCGGCCCTGAGTGGCGCCACTACGGCGCCCTATAAAGGGCCCATCGAACCTCCACCCCCTGAGTTCCTTCGTACCGCCAGTGATGGCTAGCTGGAACTTCTCTTGCGCATAGCAAGTTAGCAGTGTCCTATCCTCATGTATAGTCCATGTGTATAGTTAGTATATAGTTAGTTTACTTAGAGTCATTTGTATATAGTTCTTGGTAGTTAGGGGATCCCTCCCCCATGTTTTTGTCACCCATTGGGGCATGCCCAGGTCCCCCGAGTTTAAACTCTGCAAGGACTGCGGGAAATTCATGCCTAAGAGTGACCCGCACTCTGCTTGTTTGAGGTGCCTTGGAGAGAGCCACCAGAAGGACTGGTGCTTTATCTGCAGGGGCTTCTGCTCGAGAACTCTCAAAGAAAGAGCTCAAAGACTTAGAGTCTTCCTCATGGAGGCTGCCCTGCGGCCACCCTCGGACCCGGAACTGGCTGAGGCGGTGCCCACCATGTCTTCCTCGGTGCGGAGCACCCCAGCACCAGCATCAGGACTTAGGGCCTAGCCCAAGTCATCTAAAACCCGGCACCGGACGGAGTTGGGTCATAGGAAGTCGGCCTCAGTGTGGCACCGGTCACCGTCTCCAGTGCCCACTAAGAAGAGGAAGCCGGTGAGGGAACGGTCACCCCACCAGGACCCCCAGAAGCCGACGCCATCTGCGAGTGCAAGCGGACAGGCTGGGCTACAGCTCTCAGCTGCTCCATCGACTCCCGCACCACAGAAAGGGCGGTCGAGTCTGGACCGGCCTAGATCCCTGGACCTCAGCGGAGACTTGCGCCTCCCTTCGACACCAGAGGCATTCGAGGCGGCCTCAGACTTGATGGGACTCCCGGCGCCGGCCTCCCCGCACCGTAGTAGGTAGTTGCCTACCACGGCCCATCCCCTAGTACAATCAAGGGGCAAGCCAGCCATGCTGTTGCCTCCCTCCCCGCACCGTGCTGCTAGGGCAGCACCGGACCAGATAAGAGGCTCCCCACTGCCTTGATATCGCTCTCCAACGGCACCGGGTGCTGCTACCCCCAGGTCCTCTTACTCAGAAACTTCAGATTCAGAGGCAGACTCCTACTGCTCCAGCCGGTCGCGGAGCAGGAGATCGGTTTCGGGGGTGAGCCACTAGCGTTACCCACAGTGGCAGCAACAATGGCATCTGCCCTTGCAGTGTCCGTTTTGGACCCCCTGGGCCTACCACCAGTCGGTAGGCCAGGCGTTTGGTCCTCGATCAAGGTCGGCCTCGGTCTCCTCAGCGTCAATGGCCATATTCAAGTTCAGCACCCCCTAGCCGGGCAGCGACACAGGCAGCGGCTACAGTTCGGGCTCAACAGGAACCACCAGATACGCCAAACCGTTCACTGGCGCTCCTGGTACCGGTTGTGGTGCCGCATTTAGAATTGGAACCGGCCCCGCAACCACAGTACCGTGTGCCACAAGACCCCGAAGGGCTGCATGCACCTGAGGAAGGGCCGATCCAAGTAATTTCCTCATCTTCCTCCCCAGACGAAGCGGTCTCGGGCACGGCTGCGGCACCGGCCTTGGAGGACACTCGGATCCTCCAACAAGTCCTCTGGGGAGCAGCTCAGAGCCTCACAATACAGGCTGAGGAAATCGAGGTGGACGCGTATCTGGTAGTAGACATCCTGGCTCCCTCAGAGTCATCCAGGGTGGCTCTCCCGTTGATCAAAACCATAGCGGATATGTCCTGCACCCTATGGCAAATGCCAGCCTCACTGGCCCCAACTGCCAAGAGAATGGAGCGGCTGTACTTCGTCCCCTCTAAAGGGCACAAACACTTATACACCCCCCCCCCCCGGACTCCCTGGTGGTGGATGTAGCCAACCAACGGGAGCGTCAAGGGTTTTGGGGTCAACACCAAAGAGCAGGGATGCTAAAAGACTCGACCTCTTTGATAGAAAAGTGTACTCCACGGCAGGCCTACAACTCCATATTGCCAACCAACAGGCAATCGTAAGCCAATATGGTCATAACATATGTTCATCCATGTCAAAGTTTACGGAGCTCCTTCCTCGAGGTCAGAGTTTTTGGCCCTGGTGAAGGAGAGGAAACTGATCTCCCGAGCCTCTCTCCAGGCTGCCCTAGATGCAGCAGACTCAGCCTCGTGCACCCTGGCCATGGGCCTGGTCATGAGGGGGGAGACTGGCTCCAGGTCTCGGGCCTGCCCTATAAGGTCCAGCAGACCATTCAAGACCTCCCCTTCGAGGGGCAGATGCTGTTTTCAGAAAAGACGGACAAGCGTCTGCATAGCCTAAAGCACTTGAGGGTCACGCTTCGCTCGCTGGGCTTGCATACCCCTGCTACCCAGCTCAGGCAGTTTAGGCCACAGACGGCCCCACACCCCTACCAGCCTCAGACTCGCCAGGAGTTTGGGCGCAGGTGGAGCAGAAATGGCAGGAGGCGTCACCAACGCCACCCCTCCGGCCAGGCGTCCGGTCAATCGAGACCGCCATCGGGGCCTAGGCCCCCTATTTGATGGTACGGTTGAAGGCGACCTACCTATTGAGACTCTGTATCCTTCTACCCCTACCTTTGGGTCATGTCTGTCCCCCTTCTACTATGCCTGGTCCCGAATCACGTCGGACAGCTGGGTGCTCCGCATGGTAGAGAAGGGATATTCTGTCCAGTTTTCCTCCCTCTCGCCCCACCAGCCCCCCTCCCCGTCCATCTTCAGGGACCCATCTCATGAGCAACTTCTAATTCAAGAAGTGAAGTCCCTCATGGAGGCAGAGGCAGTGGAGGAAGTCCCTCGGGAGCTCAGGGGCAAAGGCTTCTACTCCCGATATTTCCTAATACCGAAGGCCAAAGGGGGCCTGAGACCCATCCTGGACTTGCAGTGGCTGAACAAGTTTGTACTGAAGCTCAAGTTCCACATGGTCTCGCTGTCCTCGATCATCCCCTCCCTGGATCCAGGAGATTAGTACGCCGCCCTCGACTTAAAGGACACTTATTTCCACATCGCCATAATTCCCCGTCGGTACCTCAGGTTCTTCGTGGCCGATGCCCATCTGCAGTTCACGGTGCTCCCGTTCGGCCTGTCAGCTGCCCCAAGGGTCTTCACGAAGTGCATGGAAGTCGTGGCGGCCTTCCTGCGCAGACGGGGCATCCAGGTAGTCCCCTACCTGGACGATTAGCTCATAAAGGGTCGCTCCAAGGAGCAGTGGAGGCCCAGGTGTTGGTCATAAGGCGGACCTTTCTCAGTCTCGGCCTCATCTTGGACAAAGCCAAGTCCACCTCGTCTCCTACGCAACGAATAGAGTTCATAGGGGCGGTTCTGGACTCCACCCACGCCAGAGCGTACCTTCTGGAATCCAGCTTCCGTGGAATTTCCGTGCTCATCCTCGGACTGCACCACGCCCCGATTACCACGGCGCGGATCTGCCTCCGGCTGTTGGATCACATGGTGGCATGCACCTATGGGTGAACCACGCCAGACTCAGGCTTCGCCTGCTACAGTCCTAGTTAGCAACAGTATACCGCCCAGCCAGGGACCCCTTGAACTCAGTGGTGTCCGTTCCCCACTTGGTGCTAAGCTCGCTATGGTGGTGGCTCAACCCACAGAAGGTATGCATGGACGTCCCCTTCGCTGCCCCTCAACCCTCCCTCTCCCTGGTAACGGATGCCTCGGATTGGGGTTGGGGAGCGCACCTGGGACATCTCAGGATGCAGGGCTTGTGGTCGCGGGAGGACTTTGAGTTGCATAGCAATGTCAGGTAAGAGAGCGGTTCGCCTGGCCTGTTTGTCCTTCCAGTCCCACCTGGCCGGCAGATGTGTTTCAGTCCTCTCGGATAACACATTGGCAGTCTTTTATATTAACAAACGGGGGTGCACGCTCCCCTCCCCTGTGCAGGGAAGCCCTCGCATTGTGGGATTTCTGTGTCCATAATGCTACCCACCTGACAGTGTTCTACCTTCCAGGGGAGCAGAACAGCCTGGCGGACACCCTCAGCTGCTCATTCTGGGGTCACGAGTGATCCCTCCGACAGGACGTGTTACACTCAATCCCAGCTCTGGGGCTTTCCCCAGTTAGACTTGTTCGCCTTGAGGGAAAACAGAAAGTGCCGGAGATGCAGCGCTCCCAGCAGGTCAGACAAGTGCTGCTTGGTAGTAGGAAACTATCAACCAAGGCCACCTAGCTGGCGAAATGGAAGCGCTTCTCCATATGGTCGAGTCAGCGAGGTCACAATCCTCTGGGGGTCCCTATCCCTATTATCCTAGACTATTTGCTCCACCTCAGACAACTGGGCCTCTCCCTCTCCTTGATTCATGTTCACTTGGCGGCCATCTCGGCTTTCCACCTGGGAGAGGGGGGTACCTCGGTGTTTGCGAACCCGCTGGTCAGGCGTTTCCTCAAGGGTATGGACAGGCTATTTCCGCATGTTCGTCAGCCAGCTCCTGCCTGGGACATGAATCTGGTCCTCTCCATCGTCTCGGCACCTCCCTTTGAGCCCCTGGCTTCATGCTTCCTGTTGTACTTGTCATATAAGACCGCCTTCCTGGTGGCAATCACCTCGGCCAGGAGGGTGTCAAAGCTCAGGGTGTTAACATCCAAGCCCCCGTACACTGTCTTTTATAAGGACAAGGTCCAACTTTGACCTCATCCAGCCTTCTTCCCCAAGGTCGTCTCACAGTTCCACATGGGACAGGATATCTTTCTCCTGGTGTTTTATCCGAAACTTCACTCTTCCAGTGAGGAGCAGAGGTTACATTCACTGGATGTCCGCAGGGCCTTAGCCTTTTACATCGAGCGTACCAAGCCATTCAGACTCTCGACTCAGCTCTTCATCGCGGTGGGTGGATAGGATGAAAGGGCTCCTGGTCTCCTCTCAGAGGATCTTTTCATGGATCGCGACCTGCATCTGGGAATGCTACTGCATAGCTAAGACCCCTGTCCCTCCGGTCATGGCCCACTCCACTAGGGCGCAGGCCTCCTCTGTGGCTTTCCTGGCTCAGATCCCGACTCAGGAGATCTGTAGAGCGGCCACGTGGTCCTCCGTCCACACGTTCACGTCGCACTATACTATCACGTACCAGGCTAGGGATGATGCAGCCTTTGGTCATGCGGTGCTCCAGTTAGCAGTGAACTCCAACCTCACCACCTAGGTTCAGGCTTGTGAGTCACCTGCTTGGAATGGACATGAACAACCACTCGAAGAAGAAAAAACGGTTACCCACCTTTTAGTAACTGTTGTTCTTCGAGATGTGTTGTTCATGTCCATTCGAATACCCACCCTCCTGCCCCTCTGTCGGAGTGCCGGCAAGAAGGAACTGACGGGGTGGAGGGTCGGCGGGCCCCTTTATAGGGCGCCGTAGTGGTGCCACTCCAGGGAGCGCCAGGGCTGACCCTATGGACACTGCTAGGGGAAAATTGTCCGGCTGGCGTGCATGCGGCGCACACATACCTGCTTGGAATGGACATGAACAACACATCTCAAAGAACAACAGTTACTAAAAGGTGGGTAACCATTTTTTCCCTGACATTTTGAAAAAGATATTAGAACAAACTCTCAGCTGATTAGTTTTAGTGTATAAGAGCAATGAATAATGTACTTGTGCAATTGAAGCAAACTTACCAGTTGCTACATATACAGACTTGGTGCTGAGAAAATTATGCTGCACTCTTTAAATTACTATTCCTTCAAGCCCCCCAGCACAGCTAGGGAACTGCAGAAGGGTTTGTACATTTCACAGTTCATTGGCACGGAGAGAGAAAGTGAGAATGATTCTCTAGGCCAGTGGTTAGTGTACTCCTCTGCAAATGGGGAGGGGGATGCTTGGGTTCCATTGCCGGCTCCAATTAGTATTTAATTATTTATACAAAGTGGAACAGCTTCAACAGGAGAGCGGGAGATAGCCCTGACTCAGAATAGGAAATAGCTTGGTTGTTAGGACACTGACTTGTGAAGGGGCACAACTGGGCTCAAGTCCCTGCAGATTAATATCTGATATGTCCTTTATTTGAGGACTGTATATTACATTTATTTTTGAAACAGGGAGTTGGAATCGGAGCATGATACCTTGGTCTCCCACGTCCCAGGTGAGTGTGCTAACCACTGGGCTAATGGTTGTAAGTGTGGCAGTGCACCCACCTCCTCTGGTTTTGTGCATGAGATCCAGTTTTGTGTCTCATGCCCATAATATCAAAATGTTTCGTTCCCATAACATCTAAATCATTTATTTTCATGTTTCCATATTTTTCTTTTTTCTTTTTGATCAAAACAATTAGCTGAACTGTACGGAATTCCCAGAATGTTTCAGTTGCCCCATTCCCCCCTTTTTTTTTTTTTTTTTTTTTTTGAGAAAAAAGTTTTGGCAGAAAAATTTTGCCCTGTAGTAGTTAACACAACTTTTCAAAAACTGCCCCGACTCTTATAGTGGCACCAGAGGGGAACTAGTGCCTCACTCAGTTCAACACAGTGAAATGTGAGATTGTTTAAATGTTAATATTATTGTGCCCAGATAGCGTTTGCCTTTTTTCTTTTTAAAATATTTTTTTTAAAAAAGAGGGGAAAAATAAAAAAGAAACCTACATAAGTATGCAGAGTTAAGTTCCAAAAGACTAAAGAAATATAACTACATTCAATAGTGCGGTACTTTTGACAGTGTAGCTGACAGTATAGATTCTATAAATTTGTATATTATACAGGAATTTTTGGCTACGTTGGTAATCCTGTATGTTCAACAACATAAATTAAAATATATCAGCAAAAAATGGGGGAATATTATATGTGTGTATAGCAAAATTAATGTTACTGCTGGTATGTTTTTCATTTGTGTGTCATTTTGGCCTTTCATAGAATTCTGTTATATCAATGGCTTGCCAATTACAGAACCAGTTTCTCCTCCCTTGGTTTTCACACCTCTACTGCTAGAACAGGGCCCCATCCTCCCTGATTGAACTAACCTCGTTATCTCTAGCTTGCTTGCTAGCATATATATACCTACACCTGGAAGTTTCCACTACCTGCATCTGACGAAGTGGGTATTCACCCACGAAAGCTCACGCTCCAAAACATCTGTTAGTCTATAAGGTGCCACAGGATTCTCTGCTGCTGTTATATCTTTGACAGCCTATCTGAGTAGGTGTCATGCTTTTGCCATCTCTGAACAAGCTGTTCATTACAGGGTCAATATCTGGCCAAAAGTATTTATTGTTGAACTTACTCACCTGGGTTCTGATTCAGAAAGGGTACTTAAAAATTAAGCATATACTTAAGTCCTATTGATTTAGTGTGCTTTCCTGAACAGTGTTGCTTTCCTAAATTGGAGCTCTATTACTGTAGGAAGTGCTTAATTTTTGCATTTCTTGATTTAAAAATAAATAAGATATGCAGCTGTGATCAAGAATCAGTGACTAGTTTGTGAGGATAGATGAGAAACATTTGACTAATGGCTTCTCTAACCAATAATGGTATTCTACAAGATTATTAATGCCTTTCTGTTATAATGAATAAAGTTATATTATTTAAGATCTGTCAGTCTAGTAATTTCCAGTATATAGTCAAACTTCTGACTAATAGTGTGGTAGCCTCCAAGTGGATAGCTTCAAAGCAGCAATGTTGTAAGTAAGCTGAATTGAAAGAATAAACAATAATTAAACCCCCAAATGATGACTGTTTCAACCACTCACAGACACTGTCAGCTTGATTTAAAAAAAATGACTATTGTTAAGCAGCATATCCTTTGTGTGTATGTTGAAGATTTTTAAGAGCAGGTTAGACAAACACCTGTCAGGAATGGTCTAGATAATACTAAGTCCTCCTGTGAGTGCAGGGGACTGGACTAGATGACCTCATGAGGTCTCTTCCAGTTCTATGATTCTATGATAATGCATATAGTGTTTAGCAGACTTGTTAGTGTATTCCTCTCAGTCTTGCTTTTGCTACAACAGAGGAAATGATCTCAGTTGTCTTGTCTTGTTTTTAATATCAGATGTATTTCTGATTTTTTTTTGTGAATCAAGATTTTCAACACTCATTGCTTCTCACACCTCTCACTGGAGAGGGGATATTGAAGAGAAGATTTGTTTACTGGCTCTTGGCCAGTTTTCCCATAAGGACCTTGGATCACCTGCGTAAGGAGATCCCACTCCTGTGGATTAATGAATGAGTTTGGTATATTAATGCAGCTTTGATTGGTCCTGCTCTGAGAGAACCTGTGAGAGTTAGTTGTTTAGCACCAAGGATAGTTCTCCTTCATATCCTACACTTCAGATGGATCAAAGAAGAGACTGAATGTTAAGTGCCTCAGCAATTATCCCCTCTTTGTTATGCATCTAGAAATCTAGATCATGGTACTATATTGGGTTCACTTCTGATTTACTCCTGTATAAATGAGAGGAGAATATATACCACTGTCTTCTAAGCAGAAAAACATAGGCTGTCAAGCTGTAAAGATGCCTCAGGTCCTTGGGGTCTGAAAGGCATTCTGTTCTTTCCAGTGCCTGTTTATAGAACCAAATGCTCATGCTTCAATTCACAGATCTGGAAGGATGTCTTTTAACATAAAACGAGATTTGATGTATTTCTGACTTTGAATGTTTCTAAATAGACCATACCTGATGAGTTCCATGAGCAACAGCTATAGGGTAGGCACACTGTCTACTATTAAGAGTGGAAAAGGCAATCCATTTCAAGTGAATGCATTTCTCTCATGAGGGTCTTCCAGATGCCACAATAAATTGACAAAACTCTTAGAATAGTCCATGTTCACCAGCATCCTCACGGTGATGTCAAAATACTGGCTACAGGGGATTCTTTTCTCAGCAGGACATTTTTCAGGAATGTTATATAGGAAATTAGCAGACCACTGGTGATTCAAGTTCAAGCATGGTATAAATGAATTCAGTGGTTTAGCATAAGGTGACTGGTTTCAGAATAATAATTCTCTGGCCCCTGAAAATCTCTGATGCTTCTTGATCTGAGTCTAAAATATAGAGGAGTTGCAAAAAGATGAGAATCATTTTGGTCTGTTAATTAGAACCCTGTGTGCCCATCAAGGACGTGTAAAATCTCTTGTGTTCCATTCTTTGTTTGCCTGTTGCCAGGTGTTGTTCTTATTTCATTATTTAGAATCACCGGACCAGATCTTTGGGTTGCGTAAATAGAGCTGTGCAGATTTACACCAGCTGAAGATCTGACACCTGAGTATTAGATTTGAACATGGGCAATTCTAATTTTTCTACAATTACTAAGAAAAGAGGTTGTATTTGAAAAACATTGGAAGATCTTAATATCGTCTGAGTGGAGAACTTTTCTGCCATGTTATTGCTACTGAGTTTTTTTCATATTAAGATAGTTCTGATTTAGCATAAATATTAGAGAAGAATAACACTCTAACTGTGCAATAAACTATGTTATTCCCAACAGATTTTTCACTCTAAGAGGTTAACAGACCTCTGTGTGTTGAGCCAGCTCATTGAAAGATATGTGCTGTTCCACCATAGGCTTCCAAGAGGTTTAGCCTGGCAGAATCTGAAATTAAAGAATTTCGGACCTACCTTATGAATATCTTCTGGTCAGGAAAAGCTGCTTTCCTACAGTAAATAGATTAAAGTCAGTGGGTCTCAATGTGCTCCTCTATTTCAGGTTTGAAACCTCTACTTCCCAGAGATGAAGACATTTTTCTTCTTAAAAAGATTATTGGGAAAATGCAGCCTTTGATTTTAGTGTATGCGCTCCCTAAAGGCCCTAAAGACCCTCTCATTGGGAAGACTGCATTTTTTCACAGGTGTGCTGTCATGCAAATATTTCAGGCTGGGGAGAAAACTTATTATCAGGTAAGAGTCTGCAGCATAACATACTTCACCGTGATGCTGAAAAGGGGTGATACAACATATAATAATATAATACAGAGAATAGAAGGGAGAGCAGCTTTTCACAAAAGCCAAAGAGAAGAGAGAACCCAAATGGGGGAAAGGGGGATGAGAGTTAACACAATACAAACCTTGAAATGGGTAACGAGCAATACAGAATACAATCAGTCTTTCTTCCTGCTGTTTTATCTTTAATGCACATTGTATCTTAACTTGCTGAAAGACAGAAACCCTTACATCTGCTTTTACTATAAAGTATCTAAATACAAAAAAAAAAAAAGAGAAGAAATCAATTTACCTTCAGTGAAAGATTAGCCTCGAGGTTTAATTGGAAATATGACTATATTTTTTGTCAAGTTTAGTATTGCCATTATGACATCATAAGGAGTGACAGAATCATTGTTTAGTGAGATAAATATTGTTAGCTTTGCTACTTTGTTTTTCTGTCTCTTACAGGTTTAAATCACACCCAAAGCATAATTTATGTATTTATTTATCTACATATGCACAAACACAAACAGAACTTTAGCTATGAGGCCATTCAAGTTCAGATGTCCATATACTATTTTATTAAAGTGATGTTTGTCCCTTCCCTATTAAAATGACTTTTGAAAGAGGCAGCCTGTTAAAGATTACTTCTCTGGTAGGAACATATGGTAACATTTTGTATTCAAATAACCTAATCTTCTAAAGGAAATGAAGTATCTGAGCATACTCATTAAGAAATAAATTAATTCATCATTTTCATATTCATCATCAATCACCACTCACTTGTGTCCAGTTTTCAGTTAAGATTCTCTTAACAAAAACATTTTCTTCCTTTACTGAAAGGATGGATGATGCATTTTCATGTTGTTTCAAGTTTTGATGGTAACTGAGCTGGCACAGCTTCCGGAGATCCATATTCTGTTTGGATTTGTAATCTCATTGACATGGTGGGGTTGCATAGGTTCTAACTCAGGGCAGAATTTCATGTAGGATGTCCTGTTTTGGTAGTGTCAAGTATCAGAGGGGTAGCCGTGTTAGTCTGGATCTGTAAAAGCAGCAAAGAATCCTGTGGCACCTTGTAGACTAACAGACGTTTTGGAGCATGAGCTTCCGTGGGTGAATACTCACTTCGTCGGTACCTGCCCCTGGAAATTTCCACTACGTGCATCCGACGAAGTGGGTATTCACCCACGAAAGCTCGTGCTCCAAAACATCTGTTAGTCTATAAGGTGCCACAGGATTCTTTGCTGTTTTGGTAGTGTTAAGTATAGCTAAACTGTACTTTAGGGCATACAAATGTGATCAAAGTAAGAAAAGTTACTTATTTTTCAAGGTTCATATTTATATAATTAGAAAAAAAAATCATTTCATCTAGAATTTTCACTAATCGTTATGACTGGGTGTAAAGGTTACCATTAATTAAACTTAGGATAAACTTTTAAATATCAAATACTTTTCATTTATGTAAACAGTGTAAAGCTTTTTTCTGAAACCAATTGCTGAGAAAGCATCTCTCTTGGTGGATATAACTACTCTACTGTGGAGCCTTCCAACAGCAATAATAAAGAAAATAAAACATATGGTTTGATTTTTTTCAGAGTGTAAGGCTTGTTTTCTGACTTTTTAAAGGATTTGGACTAATATGCACTCTGTAAAAGGAATGTCTAATATGTTGATATCCATTTAAATTTCTGTTAAGAATAAGAATGCATGAAAATGGTTAACCCTGCCTGCCATGTGTCTCTAGGTTCCTATAACATGAAGATGATCACGGTCTGCCATCACGCTGTTAAAATGATGCATAAGCCTACCAGCATTCTCAAATGATGGAGTATTATTGCAGCCTCTTACAAGTTAGGCACTAAGATAATTTGGCTGGTTTTGGAAGAAGAATGTACCATAACCCCTGTGGTTCAACTTTCATTGAATAAATATGGCATGCTGCTGTTTTTGTTCTCCTTGTGTATGGAAGAGCAATTAATGTGTCAAAAAAGAAGCATCACAAAATGTTCTGCCTCTTTTCTTCAGCAAAAATTGTAAAACTGCATTGAATCAGTTTTTAAAGTTATTGCCCAACACTTCAGGGTGATAGATCCAAAACATGAGATGCAGTCTGTCTCTCACACACTTTACTGAAAGGTATTGTAATCTTTCTATGAGTGTTATAACAACTAACAACATTATGGTACATCTATATGTATATTAAATAAACTACCATTCTTTTACCACTTTTACTCAAGATATAACCAGTACATACTGTATATGCTACAAAAATATCTTTATACAAAGTTTTTATTGTATATATCAAGTTATTATAGCTTTGGTGAGAGGATTGCAAGTATTGGTTTAATTGGATATAACAAACTATAACAGCAACAGTTTATAATGGTAAAAGGGGGGGATTTAGAGTTATTTGTGTAATTTTTATGTATATTTGTTTTGTATCCAGTTATTGGGGGAACCGTAGAAGACAGGGTGGCATTACATGGTACGTACTGAGAATGTTATCATCTATATATACTGAGTTGTTTTAAAAGTGCTCTTATGCCCTAGAGATACGATCAATATAAATGCTTGGAAGATAGATGAGATTGCACGCATAATTGTAGAGCTGGGCAAAACACTTCATTTAAAAAAAAAAAGTGGAAAACAAAAATATAAAAATTTTTGTTAAAAAAATTGAAAAAAAAACAAACCTACCTTAAAATGAGTAGGTATTCCTAGAGTGTCCTACTGGGAGGTACAGATGGCTTCACTAATAATAATAATATATAATACTTATGATACTTAGCATTTATATTTCAGTTTCTCTATGTACATTTTAAAGTGATAGGCTTATTCAAACTATTGATGTGGAATTTGAACTAAGAATTCTTCCAGGTACTTAGACAGTTGAAAAATATCCCCATTATATTATGACGTAGATGCTTCTCAATCCCTTAGGATAGCACTCTGTGCTTCTTGCACTGCACCCAACCTGCTCTAGAGAGTTGACTTGCTCCTTTGGGGGCTACAGAAGAGACTGTGATTTTGTAGTGGGTGGCAGATAGAGACCACTGTAACAGCCAGGAACAACTTACTCCCTTATAATTAACTCTACTTTCTTGTGATAATTTTTGTATATATTACAGGGTACTAGAGGTGAGCAGATAAGATTTTGCTTTTAATTTCAGTACATTTGCTCATCTCTGGGAGATATGTGGTAATAAGTTATGTGCAAATTTTTATTTTATGTATATATATATTATTTTCCCTACAAGGTACTGTGTGCATCAGGGTGCTGGTATTTTGGCTACTCTATTTGTTCAGTATTCGATTGTCCTGAATAAATGAACCCACTAACATCCTGATGAGTTTTTGCAGATGAACTACTTCTGCTTGGGTTTCTAGTATGCACGGGAAGATTTCTCCATTTGACCTTATGAAAGTGCTGTTGTGGAGGTCTTAATGCACATCAAACACTATTCAAGGATTATGAGAAAGCACAGTGCAGGGGAATGTTGACTGCTCTTAGACAGTTCAGTGATAGAGCTTTCATCAGCACATAGAAAGGATCACAGGACTTTTCACAGGACATTTTGGGGAAGCCACTGTAGCTCAACACAGCCTACTTAAGCAGATGATTCTGATGCTGTCATTTTTTCTGTCTCAAATGCTATATTTTCCAAATGCTCTAATGTTGTACCACCATTGTACCTTTTCAAGAGAGAGTTAAGGGTCAAATTCTGGATACCAATGTGCAAAGACTAATACAATAAATTTCAGTGACAAAAAGTATGTTGTAGAATGCATTCTGTTTCAAAAGTCCTGAGACAAAAAAAACATGCTGGAGATTTAGAACAAATACTTGTGTTACAGACATTTGCTTGAAAATGGCTAAAGGGTATGTAAGCTAGGGGAGCCCCACTCATTTCCATTCAAAAGCCACACTTGCTGTAGTGTCAAAAAGTTACTTGTCCTGGGGTTTGGCTTTATTACCAAGGGGTAGCATTTGCATTGGCCTGACTCTGCTCCCATTGAAATCAATGATAAAACTCCTAGCTAACAAGAATATTTAAAAAATAACATCATATAAACTCTCCTCTAAATCTTGAGAGGCTTGGCTGCTTTTGGGGCTCATTTTCTAACTGAAGCTTTTTGTATGACTTGACTGCTGCTTGACTGCCTTTCCCGAGCATCTGAATCAGACCAGAGCATCAGCTTAGAGAATAACTCCCACTTTCCCTTGTTCACAGTGGAGTCTAATGAGCCACATATGTACCAGTGAATCATTGGGACTTATTGTACATCTCTCTGTAGAAATCCGGCACCTACTAACATGGGAAAACAAAAGAATCCCGCTGTCCTGTTACAGGGACATGCAGTAGGTTGTGTAAAACAGAATTCCATTTTTTCTATTGTCTGTAGTAAACATCCCTTATATTACAAGCTTTGTAAGACTTGATGTCTGACAGGTACATGTTTTCAAAGTGTTGTCAATTGTAGGAATTAGTAACAATTTTGTTTCAAACCAGAAAAAAATATCCCTTTCTGTTCCTTCTTTTGGGAAGGGAGATCACAATTAACAATTTCCTGAAAGTGTCTAGCTGTATGGAAAAAAATCCCTATAATAGCATATATCAGTTTTCTATAATGTGTCTAGTAGAGTCTTGCCACCCAGGGTCTACTTTTTGCATGAGTTAGCCTGTAGTGGCATACATAATGGGAAAGCAGGTTCGTTAGGATTTTCTAATAAATGCATATTGCTAATTTACATGTATGTTTTCAGCCATAGCAATAATTTCTCCAGTTTTTTCTGAGAATGATTTGGAAACTGTGACAAACTCACTCTAGCATAAAATCAATACAGAGCAGCTTTCTGTATTGTGAAATACAAGGGCAAGGTTTCTTTATGCTCTAAATGAGAATGAACAATGATTTGCTTCTTCATGTGGATGCTTGTGTTTATATTGTCTAGACCAGACTTAACTTGCCAATATCAATATGTTAATTGAAAGTTAAGTGATAGTGGATGAGGAGCAAGGATATTTCTATGGCAGTACAATTTCTGCAGAAGATTAGTGCATTAGTAGTCTGTTCTTTGAGTTCTGAACTTAGTTAAGCCAATTCATAGATCAAACGCTTAGTCTGTACAGTGCATTATTATTATTGTACATGGATACAATACATGATTTAAAGTTGGAAATTCCATACATTTACAAACTTACACTTCATAGCAAGGTTATAATAAGACACAAACTGCAACTATAGAATGTTGTCCATGTTTTAAAATGTGAAGTATTGAGCATATCTAGTTGATGGGAGCATATAGCATAAAGTTCATGTGCAAATTGGGGTTTGCATATCTTAGTTGTGTGCCCCCAACTTTGAAAATGTGTTCCTGCAATAAAACAATTTCACGGCACATTAAGAGCTCAAATGGAGGTGTCATTTCACTGCAACCATTATTTGTATTTGTTTGTATTTCGTACTTTATTCCTATTATTGTCAGTTTCAACTGTAGAAGCCCCAGGAGTCCTGGATAGGTGTTATGAAGAAATCAAAATATATAAAACAATACAATTTCTTAAGGAATACAAATTAATGAGATACTATGTGAACGGTGGGCTGCCCTGAGGCAGTGTAGAAATCCAAGGCTTCACAGATTCTTCTCTGTTCCGTAGTCAAGAGTCCATTATGGCTGTGGCTACAGAGCATCTGTGCAGCCCCTGCTTGTCCTCAGTACCCAGCATAGGTATTCTGGTTTTGCAGAAGGAAAGGATTTGCTTCTCAGTTCTTAGGTGATAAGGATTGTCTGGCTATACCAAAAGAAGGACAGGAGACATTTGATATGGGTTTAATCAGGCCACAACTTTATTATTAGATGTCTGGGACTACATGGCAGATAAAAGTGTACTGTGCAGGTAACCCATGTTTTCCATAATTACCTGGGGGGCTTTTACCAGCCTCCCCCTACTTTTTCCTGCAAGTCCCTCCAGCAGATTTATTACTGGAACCTTACCATACCCAGGGGACTTTTACCAGCTTCTCCTCTTTTTCCATCCAAGTCCCTACATCAAATGTATTGCCAGGACCTTACCATCCTCCCACCTCATAGGAGGGCTAAGGTAGGCTATAAGAATGGGTGGTTGACACCCTGCTGTACCAATCATAGGAGTCCTCAACTGCTCCCTATTTGTTCCTTTAATGAACACCGCTTTTTAAGTCCTTTTCCAAGCCATTTATCTGGTCACTGTATACCTTTCCACAAGGAGGTGCCAGTGATTAGCTTGGCTGCCTCTGCCCCAAACCCAATTGGATTCCCAGACCTCTTTTACTGCTCCCCCTTCTAAACTGGCCAAAACAAATGGGCTTCCAGGCTTTACAGGGGAACCTCATCGTCCTTGAATAGTTTGGTGCCCCAGAGTGATCAAATTTCTGAGCTTCTTAAGACCCCAAGGGATTTGGCCACCTCCCAGTTAGAATATATCGAGCCTTGTCCACCTAGGTGGTGCTCCACTGCTCTCAGCTAGACCATGCGTGAATGCATGTCTGACAACACGGATCTGCATCAAGTCCCGTCTTGTTCTGGCAGTAATTGAACTCCTTTACACGTTCCCAAATAGTGTTCCCTAATGTGTGTCACATCATGTCAGTGACTGCTGACGGGCCCCTCAGTGCACAGAAGTGGCATGAGCCGATCCAATAACATGCTTCTCCTTCTATGCCAACACAGTCTTGCCCCATCATGGACCCCGGTTACCAACCCTTAAGGCCACTAGGACATCCACCTATGTGCATAAGAAAACCAATCCTGTGCTCACCGATCCACACCACCTTGTCCACGGCTGGTCTGCCCACATCTGGAATGGAATGACAGCACATTAATGGCAACTGACCACCCAAAGTTGCACACCATATTGTATGCTTCCCAATGCCAATGCCCAATTGTCAGAATTGTCTGTGCCCCTGTTCCCCGCTGTACCACTGCTGTTGTGGCCCCTGATTGCAAATGACCACACAACTCTTGAGTGACAAGTGTTGTGTGGATATGGATAGCTTTTTAGCCCCACTGACAAATGCAATAGCCGGGGGGCAATTCCAAGATTGTTGAGGATGCCAGTTGACAGTTGCCTGTGATCCTGTGTTCTGCAGCACCTGCTGCTCTGTAGTGGGCCATTCAATGACCAGCCTTTATGCTCCTGTAATTACATGAATTTGTTAATACTTGTCCCATAGCTCTGCCATCTGAAAGGAGGCAGTAGATCTCCATGCTACATCAGTAACCATCCTACCCCCAAGTTCCATGTAGGTACCAGAATTTACTCAAGTTCTTGGCTGGCTCCTACTGCCAGCTTCTGAAACCTGTTATACAAAAGTGAGGCAAAGCTCTGCTATGCAGTATAAACCCAGGAAAGGCAATAAAGTAATGGAGATTTTCCTGGAGCCTATTTGAGGACCAAGTCCCAGGAGATAAACCTGCAACTGTTGTGCAGACTATTGTGTACAGGGTGTTGCTACCTTGCCTTCAACTGATTCCTATAGAATTTTGCCGCCCCCCCCCTTTTTTTTAAACCACTAAGCCCCAACCACGCCTATGACTTTTAATGTGTTTTGCTTGACCACACTTTCCATACTCCATCCACACCTATGATGTGTAATGGTTTTGTGTAATTGTGTATTATGGATTTTAAATCCAGTTACATCCCACTGTTTCACCGTTTATCAATGTTGAGTTTCAGTCTCCTCTCCAGAAATAAATCATCTAACCATTTGGAGATAAACAGGAGAAATTGTTAGTATCTTAAGTTGCAACAGTGTTTCCATATCCCAGTAAAATTAATACAAGAGTTTTATATCTACTACTTTGGCAGTGTTTTAGTTAACTTTCTCTCACCAGTCCATTTTGAAGACTTGGGGAGGTTTTCCTTTTGTTTGTTTCTTCCCATCTTCTCTGTTCTTCTTAGCTGTCTGTAGTAGCTTGTTTGGAGATGTAGTCAGGATAGGTTGTGGAGTGCTTGTGGTTAAAGCAGGTTAATAGTATGTGTCTGAAGGATGCTTACTTCAGAGATTTGAATAACCTTCTCCTTATTTTCATGAAATTATTGGAAAATATACCTTTTCCAGACTTGTTTAGATTCAAAGGTGGTTGTTGTCAGGCAGTCATTGGCTCAGTATCTTCAAGGGTTGTCCTTAGCAGCATCTTCATCTTATGAAAATGTAGTTGGTTCATGCATAATATATATATTAGGGTTGTAATTATTTGTTGACAACTAGGTATCCTTTGTTTTTGTGGTGGGAGAGTTTTAGAACATCTTTAAGTTTAGAGTTTTATCCCTTTCTTTTTATTCAATCTATTTTCTGAGGTATCCCTTCAATTTTATTAGCGTTCAGCAGGAAATGAAATTCTATTTTCAAAAAAATCCAAATGCTCCTTTCTTTTATAGGTAATGTTTAGCATAGTTAAATTTGAGTTTTAATTTAAGATTATTTAGTTTTCAAAACAGTCTTTTAAAAATTAAATGTTAGAATGGCATTAGCTTAAATAGTTATTAAATAAGCTATTGATTCTTCATAACAATTTTTGGAAAAAAGATTTTTCTTGTCTATCTGAGTTGGGTGAGGGATTTGCTCACTGCAAGTAATTAAGTACAGTAACTCTCCATTAATATATTCTACACTTAAATGCCTTCTTACATTAGTAATTAGTTTTGCAAGGTCATAAGATTCCATATTGGTACATAAAGCATTTTACAATTTACATAGCAGTGATATTAGAAAATTATATTAAGAACTGACTGTTTAGTTAATATATTTGCAAGTAGGTATTTCAAAATGGTGTTTGCCGTTTCAACATTTTTAAAAAGTAAACAGAAGATTTTAAACATTTCCAATTACACATTTTCCCTGGAGGCTTTTCTGAATTAAGTTTTTATTTCAACTGGGATATTTCTAGACTTCTTTGTGTGGGTTTACGTAGAAGTTCTTCTTGGGACGGTCAAAAATCCCACTTTACCTAGATGTATTGCTCTGATAACAGCACCATATATTCCTTTTCACAATCAGGTAATTTCTTAAAACATAAATGTTTTATGTTGTTTGTTTTCATGAGATAAAGATTATTTTTTTATCAAATTGATATCTTATACAAGAGGAAGGCATTCTGGTCTAGACACAACACATTTTTGGTTTGACTTTTGACTGAAGCTTCTTGGAATTGCAATCTGAAGGTTACAGCAACTACACTTCTATTGAATATTTTGCATAAAGCAGACATTTCAGTAACCCATACATCCTTTAAACACATCAAAAAAGAAAATAATATAAAGTTAAAGCAAGATAAATTTTAAAATGCAGCTTTTCTCAGTTTGTATAACACTCTTAGGGGTAATAAACAGGTTTTATGTCTAAAGAAGAGTGATCTTCCTGATATTTGCTTGTCTCCAAGGTGACAGAAGCAGAAACTTCCTGGAATTTCTTTAATTAGCTTGAACATTTTGTAACATAACTAGCTATATATAATATATATATTTTCCAATATCCTGACTATAACATACTTGTAGCTATATCTTAATATTTAATATAGATGCAGATAAGTTTGTGGTAATCTAATATAAAAATAATAATTTTATTAATATCACTTTTGCATCAGTATTGAAATCTTTCCCTCACATGTGGTTAAGTCCCAGGGCTAAGATAGGTTTCAGAGTAGCAGCCGTGTTAGTCTGTATCCAGAAAAAGAACAGGAGTACTTGTGGCACCTTAACGACTAACCAATTTTATTTGAGCATAAGCTTTCGTGGCCGACAGCCTACTTCATCGGACGCATAGAATGGAACATATAGTGAGGAGATATATATACACACAGAGAACATGAAAAGGTGGGAGTTGCCCAACCAACTCTAAGAGGCTAATTAATTAAGATGGACTGTTGTCAGCAGGAGAAAAAAAGATAATCCATTTAAGACAGTTTGACAAGAAGCTGTGAGGATACTTAACATGAGGGAAATAGATTCAATGTGTGTAATGGCTCAGCCATTCCCAATCTCTATTTAAGCCTAAATTGATAGTATCTAGTTTGCATATCAATTCAAGTTCAGCAGTTTCTCGTTGGAGTCTGTTTTTGAAGCTTTTCTGTTGCAAAATTGCTACCTTTAAACTTGATAAAGATAAATATGATTCCAGCCGTGAGCTAGAGTGACAGCACTTCTCTGCTCTCCTTGTAAGTATTGGACCTGTGTAGTTGCAGATCCTGTGGCACTCCCTCCATGGTGTGCTTGGCCCATTGACCCCTATACTCCTTGTCCCCTCACCATGAAGTTTAAATTCTGCAGAGGGCCATAGTTAGGACTCCAGCACTGAAGTAAATTTCACCTCAAACAAGGCTTCTGCCATTCCAACTCTTGTTTATGGTTGCTAGACCAAAGTCCTATTGCTGCCTTGGAGGTCTTTAATAAGTTTCAGTTATTACACACCCTCTGGTCTTATGTAAGATAAGAGCAAGAGTGTTAATTCTCTGCTTCCTGGTGATAGGCTGTACCTAATCAGAGTACGTAAGCAAAATAGAGGATTATGTGTAGTGTTACAAAAGGTTTTTTTGGGTACTCTGTTAGGATGATATGCATAATTCAATCTTGACTTTACCGCTGTGGTAGTGCACCCATCCTAAAAGTATACCAGTTAATATTTGTGTGCTACATCATGCTATCGTGTGTGTGTAGTGTTATCATTTGGATGTATACAGGTGTGATGATATGTAATCTTCCAGCATTCTGAGTTAATGAAATTGTTTTGTAAACTTTCATACCGTTGATGCTGTGATAATTTGACAGTCTTTTACAGTAGGGAAAATGTGTACAGTAAACTCAGTGGCTCATTTTACCATGTACAAAAGAATGTCCTTTGTACTGCTATTATTCCATCTGTGGTTGGATTGCAAAAGGACTTCCTTTGCAGATTAGAGATACCGCGTGGGTCACAGGTAGAGTAAATCTAAGTGAAGTGAGGGTGTTTTGTTGTTGATAACAGCAATCAAAGTTGCTATAGCCAGTTTACATCTAAACAGCTAATAATTTTGAATTTTGAATTTTTTTAGATGTGAAGTAACCAATTTTGTGTTCTTATGAGAGCATGAAAATGGGCAAAGAATTTACACTACACTAAAGATAAAATGATGAAAAATATTGGGAAATATTTAGCATAATCAGCTAACCCTGAACTCTGGTTCCTTCTGGACTTGAAATCTGTGAATCCCAGTATCCCATTATTGTCGAAAGACCCTACACATCAAGTCTTATCCTCTGTATATAATGCAGAAATGACATTATGCCTTCATCCACTGTTCCACTATGAGGCAGAAAGACTGAGCTTCCTCATCTGTACTCTCCAAACAGAAAGTAAATCCCGTGATTCCTTTCCTAGTCATGCCACTGGTGAGTAGCAAATCTACCTTCCAAAGAAAGACCACATTTATGCATTTACCCAGTCCACAGTGCACAGATCTTGAATGCCCTGGTCATAAAACTAGGCTAGTATATTACTTATTTACCAAGGAAGTTCCTATGATATAAGTGTATCCCTGTTAGATGGACAGTTGGCCAGTAATTGAAGTCTGTGTATAAACATGTCAGAGACTGCAGGAATTTTGATGCTATTTTTAACCTTCCTTTAGTGTTCAGTTCCTTATTTTTACATTAGGGCACAGTGAGCAATGGGCAGGATGGATTTTGCACCAAACCGTGTGATGTCTAAAGGGGATGGGGGTGTATTTGAAATGGATATATCGAAAGAAGCTTTAGACACTAACTAAATTTAAAGTTAGGGTAAATTTTTTTAAAGATTTGTGACTCAAAAACATTTTTGACCAACTTTGTGGTGAAGGTTCCCCTTTACTTTAAGAGCATACCTGATCATTTTCAAGCCAAACCTATTTTTCAGGCTAAAGGTATAAGGGGACTGAAAATTCAGCTTGTAATAGAACCAGATTACAAAATTAACAATGGAGCTATAACAACTTTATAATAATTCAAATTAATATAAATGTTGTGGGTTTCGTTCAAACAAAAGACCGATCTTCCCTCTTTCAGTCATCCGATTCCTGCTGAATATTGAGGTGAGATTCCATCCCCTATATATCTTTTCCTAAAATGCAAAATTCAGCCACAAAACTCAGATCACATTTACTGAAAAGTTTGCACAGTCTTGAAAACCACAAGCAAGGTTCAAGTAAATCCACTACTTCTGTTCAGGTATCAGGGAAGGATTTAGAAGCTAGAAATGGACTTGAATCCAAAACTAAGTCTGAACACCCAAAAATTTTGGAAGTATTTGATAATGAACTTGAATACAGGTTAAATTTTGCAAGTGGCTGCTAGGGTCATGCTATTCTATTCTATTCTGTTCTATTCTGGGTTCTTTTATCACCTTCATCACTGTAAGTATTTGAACATTTTCCAGTCATACATTTAGGGCTCATCAACACAGAGCAGCAGTATGCACTAATGGACTGTGACTTCTAAAGGGCACTAAGGTGTTGGCATGAATTGTTCCGTTTAGACACCGGTAATGCTTATTAAAAGTTCCTAGTACGTTAAAGCGCATAAGGGAACTTTGAATAGGCACAAGAAGATCTACACAGATCAATTCATGCAAAACATGTTAGTGTGCTTTAAAAAAAATCATACCCCCATAGTGCACATTACCCCATTATTTGCACGAACCATAAGTGATATGATTAATACCTGTCTTTCTTTCTCTCACTTTCCTGTCATTGGAAGGGAATTGTGTTTCCAATATAGTGTTTTGGAAGGGTTTCGTTTTCTTAAATATACACACTGCTATGTGCTCATATTAGAGAAGGCTGTAGAAGAACTGTGCCTTGCAGTTGGAGCAAAAGATGATGAGCTTTGTGATGAACCAAAGCTCCTGACTCAGACACCTCTGAACTTTCAGGCATTTTGGAATCCAAATCTGAACTATTTGGATTTGCTTATTTCTAAGTGGGAAATACATTGGAACTGAAATCACAGAAGATATCAGGTTCACAATCCTGGCAAATTGAAGTGGTTAAGTTTTGCACAGAATTAGTCCCCCTGCCAAGTAGCTAAAACCTCTCCAGTTTATCAACATCCTTCTTGAACTGTGGACTCCAGGAACAGTGCCAAGTACAGAGGTAAAATTATATCTCTACTACTACTCAAGATTCCCCTGTTTATATATTTAATGGGAACATCAGGTATTTTCACCACAGTGTTGCACTGGGAACTCTTATGCAGCTGATTATCCACCAAAACATCCAGATCTTTTTCAGAGTCTCTGCTTCCCAGGCTAGAGCCCCCATACTCTAAGTATGACCTACATTCTTGGTTGCTAGATTTATACATTTACATTTAGCCATATTTAAACACATATTGTGTGCTTACACTTAGCTTACCAAGTGATCCAGATTGATCTGTATCAATGACCTGTCCCCCAATGTTTGTATCATCTGCAAACTTTATTAGTGATTATTTTGTTTTTTTTCCCAAGTCATGGATAAAAATGTTAATTAGCATAGGGGCAAGAACAAATCCCTGCAGGAACATACCTGTTCAATGATGATTCCCCATTTACAATTACATTTTGAAACCTGTATTGTAGCTGTGTTAATTCTAGGTTATTCGAAAGGTAAGATTGGCGGGTAATATCATTTTATTCAACCAACTTCTGTTGGTGAGAGAGACAAGTTCTTTTCAGCTCTGTGTGTCTCAAAACCTTGAATCTCTCAACAAAAGAAGTTGGTCCAATAAAAGATTTTGAGACCTGTCAGTTAGCCAGCTTTTACATTTAATGTGCACCATGTTAATTTTATATCGTTCTAGTTTTTTTAATCAAAAGATTTCAAGGCCTTATAGAAGTCTGTTATATCACACTAGTACCTTTATCAACCAAACGTGTCATCTCATAAAAAAAAAGATATCAAGTTAGTTTGAGAGGAACTGCTTTCCATAAACCCATGTTGATTGGCATTAATTATATTACCTCTTTAAATTCTATATTAATCAAGTCAGTCACTCCAGTATCTTGCCCAGGATTGATGTCAGAATGACAGCCCTATGATTACTGGGTCATCCCATTATGCTTTTAAAAAATTGGCACATTAGCTTTCTTCCAGTCTTGTGAATTTCCCCAGAGTTCCAAGACTTACTGAAAATCAACATGAATGGTCCACTCAGTTCCTCAGCCAGTCCAGACTGCTGATTAAAAATGTCTAATTTTAGTAGCTGTGTCTAACATCCTCCAGAGATACTAGTGCAATGGAAATGAACACTTCTGCCATTTCTGCATTATTATTGGTTTCTATCTAGTATCTACCACTTCATTTAGTAATGGATCAATACCATTGTTAGAATACTTTTTGTTCCTAATATACTATAAAAATTCATTCTTACTGTCCTTAATGAAGCTAGCCAAGAAGTCGTCTCGTATCCCTTTGCTTCCCTGATCAGTTTTCTACCGTTTCTAGCTTCTGAATTATATTTATTACTCTCAGCTTCACATTTCTTCTATATGATATATATTATTATATTTTTTATAGTTGCCTTCACTTCCTCTCTAAAACAGGTCATTTTTGTGAATATGGCCTTGTTCCTTGATTGTGGCTTTTTATGCATCTAGTAGAGTGTTCTTAAACAATTCCCAATTATCATCCACAATATAGATTAAATTCTTTCTCTCAGCTGATATGGCCCATCATTATTTTAAGCTTTGTTAAACTGGCCCTTTAAAGCATCAAGTATATGATTTATACTTATTAGATATCTTCTTATGTATCTCATTGGTCTGGATTTTGTTTTGTTGGCACATTATACATGTCTTCAAAACATGATCGCTTGTACCTAAGTTACCATTATTTTGTAGTTCTGTGGCCAGTTCCTTTTTATCTGTCAAGATGAGATCTGACCTAAAATTCCCCCATGTTAGATGCAACATTTTTTGAGTTGGGAACTTGTTGTCTATAATATTTTAAATTCCATGACTGTTTTAACTGTGGCAGCATGAGACCTGTAGCATATGTCACTCAAATTGAATTTCCCTATGATCACACAACCTGCACATTACAGATAGATGAATAAGGAGCTAGTCATCCTGTTCCTAGGTGTAATTTGGTGATCTGTAGCAGAAACCAACTAATACCCCATCTTGTGCTTTATTTGTTAGGACATTGATGCATGAGCATTCAGGAGATCTGGATTCTGTTCCCTGCTTTGCCACAGACTTCCTGTGTGATCTGTAGAATGGGGATAATAATGCTTCCCATGCTTACAGATATGGCGGTGACAGGTATCAGAACCTCTAAATAAATAAAATAGTTATTCATGATGGAATAAAAAAAATCAGAAATACAAACAACACAAATGTCTCTGGTTTTAGTTTCATGCACTTTTTCATCTACAAAGTTCCATTCACATCTGTGGTGCTGAATATATTTTTTAATAACAGGTGTAATTTCACATGTCCATGGCATAAATCCACAAACGGTGGAAATAGAAGCAAAAGCAATCAAAGAAACCCAAACAAACCAAAACCCCAGCAAACAGATTCTGACTCTGAAACGTAAGTTTTTTACACAGGAAGAGTGAAGGATGGGTTGTTAGACTTAACTTTGAATTTCTGCAGCTTTCAGCAGTTTGTGTCACCAGTGTAAAAGGGATGCTATTGTGCTTGATTTGGCCAGAATTTTGATCTACTTCCTTTTTCTCATCGAAGACCATGGAATTCTTTATATGTGTTTTTCACCACTGGGAACAAATGTTGCAATGTTCTTTTTTCCCCCCATTATAAAAAAGATCAATGCCAGCAGCCTAACACTCATGAGCAGTCCTATTACAGCAAACCACTGTTCGCATATGATTCAGGGAAACAATTTGGTAAAGAAATAGAGTTAAGTTTCAAGCTTCTAATGGATTATTACAAACAGTGGAGAACAATATGATTTTAAAAATAATTGTAAGTATCCTGATATCCTTTTAACGTGATTTAGACACGTCTTTGTGTATTTAATAAGTATACATTCATTTCAATTAACAACTAGGAAGTAGCCTACAGAAAGTAGACATAAAGATCAGAATGGCCCTCCACTGTATATATTTGTTTATTCGCATTAGTTCTACTTACCTTCCTCCACTGACTTCCTTGGACACAGTAAATGATATTTAGGGCTCTTCAGGGCACGGTGGCAGTGGTCATTCAGGGGGCAAGGTTTATGCAGAAGGTAGTTCAAGAAGGTATTCCTTTCCTGGCACTCACTAAAATCTGGATAAGAGCCTTCACCCTGTGGTGACCCTCCCCTGAGATCTCAACAACTTCTGGAGCTGCCCTTTCCCAGAAGGGCATCTCTTTCTCTCACACATTCTGCCTCTTGAAGTCCCCAAAGGGAATATGGTGGATGAGCTTTGGGCTTTTCCTCTCCTACTCCTGCTGCTTTTCAGACCCTTCCTTCTCCTTTGTACACTACTCCCTATGACTCTCCTTTCAGTGACCATGTTGCTCACCAACTATATGAATTCCTTACTGCTTACTTGAAATCTTGATTTGGCTGCTTGTGACATCACAGTTATGGAGATGGTTGTGATATTAGAGTAACAATTTTGCAGTTGATTCTTCCGTAGAAGGCAAAAGCAAAAGAACTCCTAAACAAAGATGAAGAAAACCACTCATATAGTTGTGCTAATAAATACTGTGGTTCCATGGACTTGATAGAACCTGTGTCTTTATAATCCACAGGGTAAGTTATGTCCAAACAAAAATATACATTCAGACTTTTACTAACTATTGTGTAAATAAGAGTTTTAATTCAGTAAGAAAGAAATTACACATTGTTTTCTTTTTCTTTTCTTTTCTTTTCTTTTTTTTTTTGTGACTATGTCCACTCCCTTGAGTAACAGAAATATAACTACAAAAATGGTTCAAGTATTCTTAAAGGCCTATTTTAACCTACTGCTGCAAGGACTTCTATGGTCAGGGCTGAAAATCTGGACAGATATTCTTGTTTTAATCTTAACCATTGTGTCTGATGGAGGATTGTGTGTGTGTGTGTGTGTGTGTGTGTGTGTGTGTACAAATAGCATAAGCCAATGCCAGAGTGTCAGCATGGATTTTTGTCCTTGCTTTTATGTGTTTAAGACAGACCATTAATGTTACTCTAATATAGTGTTTTGTGGCTGAATCTTCCGTTATAGATGCAGGTTGAAATAGGTTGATTTTAAAATGAATAGATGTTACTGAATATTCAGAGAATTCTTCTTCCACGGTGCGCTTACGAGAAGAATACTTTTAAATAAGGCATTCATTAGCTGATAGTTAATTTGGGACAAAATACTGCACTTAATGTTTAGTAAATGGAAATTAGAGCGTCTCATGCTGATCAGATTCCTTTTTTTTTTTGCTCATAAATTTTACTCATTGCGCTAGCTGTGGCATTTTTGATACCAACTAATTAGGTTCATTCTGTGTAGATGGACAGCTAAAGTGACTCAGCAGGGCAGAGTTAAATTAGCTCCGTCCATCCGTGCTACACTTGTTAGTAAGCCATGAATATCCTGATATTGGCTTCTTATTAGTTGGTACATTGCAATATTTTCTTTAGAGAACTTGTGAATCATGACTAAAAATTACTGTACAAGGTTTTTAGATATCTTGAAGGTGTTTATGCTCATGCATGAAAATATTTTTTAGCCTAGCACTTTGCCCAAAAATGTTTTAAAGCTCTGATAAATATATCAGCTCTTTAAAGTATCTTGGAAACATATAACAATCTTTTCTCTTCTGAATATGATTTCTTCATAAACATTTGCTCATATGATGAAATATAATGTCATTAATTGTCCTAATAAGAAATGCCGAAGTTGTTTTAATTCTTGAATTAGGTGTAAAAATATTTTGCATAAACATTAATTTGATGCAAATAATTTTTGCCAGTTGCCACAGAATAAATATGTGCATATATATGAATGAGAGATGGTGCACATATTTATTCTGTGGTAACTGTGAAAAAATATTTGCATATATATGTGTGTGTGTCTGTGTGTGTGTATGTATATATATAGATATAGATGTCATGCGTGTAAACAGCTGATGTTATTTTTTCAGTATCTGCATAACTTTTTTTTTTTTTTTTTTGGAACCAGAAGAGGTACGAGTATGGCAATACTGCTAATCTATATTTTGATATGTACTTAGCCTCTGGAAAGCTAGAAGAAGATAATTCTTTACTAGGAATATTACTAAATATCCACATCTCAAGGGCAGAATTTACATCACGCTATTATATTATGTATAGACATGAATGACTTGTATAATGGTCTTACAAACAAAGTTCTGGGGGTCTTACTGTTATCTGTTCCTTGTACCTGCTATTCTTATCATGACCCTCTCTAATTTAACAGTGTCTTCTGGGAGCATCTAATACACCCTTCATCTAGGTATTTATTTAATCACTGATGAACGGAGTTTGGAAGTGCAAAACTGTAACAATACTGACACCACTCCAAAAAGTATTATTGCACCACAAGCTGTCTTTTCTAGGTATAATTGAATAGCCAACTGTCCAAAGTGAAGGAACAAAATTAATTTGCCTGTGTATCACTTATTTTTTTTAATGTGGTGAAAGCTTTATAGTCAAGAAGATATGTCACTATACTGAGAAGTAAGAAGTTGGGTATGAGCATCTCTAACAACAGTAGGATTTTGTCCACTTTGAGCCACATGCTACTCACCTGGTTATGCTTCCCACTGAGGACAATAGGAGCTTTGTGCGAATTAGGTGAGAATTAGCCCTCAATGTATTGCGCATGATCAGTGCTCCCATTCAGTGCTGCTGATGGAATCATGATACACAAAGGGTTATCCCTTCATTCTTCCAGTGTGAACACTCCCGTTTTCCAAAGATGACTCAAGCAGATTTCCCAGATTATACATATGGCTTGTTATAAATTAGGCTTAACTGGAGGAAATGAGTTGGAAAGCAACAGTGTACTTTCACCAGTGTTATATGTGCAAGCCATGGTGGGTGATTTTTTTAAAGGATTTGCTTTCTTAAAATATAATTTATCAAACCAACTTAAATATAAATAGACTTGGAAGGATTAAATTTTTATCAGTAATTGGTAATTTCACCACACACAAACAAACTGTCAAAAATATTTCCATGGATGCTAATTGAAATTTTCAGATGGGCTATGTAAGAAAATGCTGCTTGAGAATTTAGAGTTTGATTTAAGGATATTTACTTCGTATATTTTGATATGTGATGTTGACACTTTGTGTTTCAGCAGTAATAAATATTGACCTGTGATCCCGCACCTGATTTTAGGGAAGGTTGTTGTTCAAGATTATACTATATATCAGGGATCGGCAATATTTGGCATGCAGCCTGCCAAGGTAAGCACCCTAGTGGCTCGGTCCAGTTTGTTTACCTGCTGCGTCCACAGGTTTGGCCGATTGCGGTTCCCACTGGCTGCGGTTCGCTGTTCCAAGTCAATGGGGGCCGCGTGCCAAAGGTTGCCAATCCCTGCTATATATCACGTGCTAAGGCATGCTAACATGCTTTAAGATGATAAAATGAAAGTCATTACCGCTGTAATGCAAGTAGGGAAACCTAAAATATGAATCAATATTTAAGATCAACTTTGCAATAAGTTGAAGCCTTGTAAAGCCTGTTATATTTGCTAGTTTATGTATTGTTAGCTTAAATAGCAGGTAGTTAGCATGAGTGTTTGACCAAAGGCCACAATATTTAGAAATAAGTATCTTGTTTTATTCTTTTGCCATTTATTTGTTTATCACAACAGGTTTCTAGGGGATTTTGGTATATGTATAACCATGAGGCTAAGAGCATTGACATGTTGAAAATACTGGGAAATTGATTGATGTGAATAGCTTATGTGTTACGTGCCTGAGTGCTCTGCAAGGACAAGGCCCCCACACACAGTGAGTTATTTGGCTTTAATGAAGGTACAGTGACACATCCGCAACGGGGACCCTGGGCGTTGCTGTCACTTAGGCGGGGAACCCAGCACCGAAGCTCAGCTCGGCCTGGGTCGGAGTCCAAAGGCGGACCGGGAGCATACAGCTATATATACACAATACAAAAGCAACTCATACATATGCAAAAAGGGACTTCCCACAGGCTATGTCCGCCCTTTGGCCTAAGGCCATACAAACTGGTTTCAACCAGTTAAAAGCAAGTTATAACTGGCATGCTGTGTCCTACAATGACCAGCCACTTAGCAAGCAGGGGCTCTTCACAAGGCCGCCGAGAAAGCGGAGACACCCTAGCTAGGCCGTGACACAGTCTTCCGTAGTCCCCTACACTTATGTCGTCAGTCAAAACACCAATTATGGTTTCTCCAGAGAGCTACACATGGACAAGGGGCCAAGGGGCAATATAAATATAGCCACCAAACACATGGGGTATATGGAAAAGGGGTACAAAATAAGGTGTATCTATCCTGTGGCGGGCACATCTGCATGAGAGGATGGCAGAAGTCTGGATCATCATATCACGCTTTTGACATTCTCCACTTACTTTTCCTTATATCTTCTCGTCTGATAATTCTGATGGTCTCCATAAGGTTATGAGTATGCACAAGACTGTATTGTTTTGCTATATTTACGTTGCTTCTGCAACTTCTATTTTACTTTTATGTTTTTAGTACTTACACAAAATTGTCCTGTCTGTAGGTGTGATACACCATGCATAATAAATGTATGTAGCCACCCGTGTAAAAAAAACTGTTAATAACTCATGCAATTTTGCACTCTGAATTAATCCAAAGCTACATAAAGTTTTAACTTTACAAAAATCTGTGTCTGACTTTGCTCCCCATTCCCTGACACTACTCATCATTTCCCACAGTTGTGAAAAGTTTGATTGATAAAAATTAAAAAAAAACTTAAACAGATAATTTTGTGCAACTGAAAATTTTAATTAAAAAATGCTTAAAAATATCAAATTACACCAAGCCTAAATACAAGATAAAATTCAAACTTAAGCGAATCGAAAATCCCCAGAAAAATAAACATTGTAACAAGCAACATAACACATTTACATAAGAAATTATGTCAAATTTAAGGTAATATATGGATCCCAAGACATTCTTAAATGTCTCTGTATGAGCTGTGAGTCTGTAATATTTTCTGAATTCAAAACTTACTCTGGTCTGAACGCTAGCTGATGTTCATAATGTAGAAATTTCCATTTAAAACTTTGAAATTTAGGTCCTTTTTTGTTTGCTTGAAAATGGAGCCATTTTTTGAACGAAAATTTTTAAAAGTGTAATTTTGTGAGGGGTGTTTCCTTTAAATTTGGCCATATTCAGAAATGCTAACATATGAAATCCTTAACATTGTGAGATTTGCAAAAATTTTTAAAACTTCTTTTGCACAACTCTAGGTATTCCCTTAAACACATTCATGCCTTTAAACCTTACTTACATGGAAGGGACTGATTAATTTGTCCATTATCTCAGAATAAAATCAATGTTTTGCTATTAATAATGATACTTCATTACATTTTCTTTGACATCTGTGTGGGATTAAAGTGGGAGGTTTTCTCTGTTCTTGCTCTCTCTCTCTCACCCACGCATGCACACACACATGCACACACACTATATATAGGTACTGGTAAATAGTTCAAAAATACAGATTAAATTATCTGTATGACATTATACAACTATGCATCTTTCACTGGTTGAAAAACTCTTATCCACAGTATGTGCTGAGCAGGAGAGTTGGGAAAGGACCATTAGAGAGAGTGAACAGCAGAGTGAGGTCCAGTTTCAACAGTCATTAGTTTGGGTATTAAGCACCTGACCTGCACTTTTGAGGGTTGTGAATGAATTAGATTATCTGTGCAGAGGGTCCTTGTGAGAACTGAATATTTTAACTCATTTTCATCTTGATGTTTTAATGGCATTTTAATAATGAATAAACTTGGCTGGGCTGGAGATGCCAAAGATGATTGTTATGACCAGGAGCATATTTGAACCTATTGTTTTCTTTTTTTTTTAAAGTATACATCATACATGTCTGCTGAAGTTAATGAAGGAAAAGTGAAACCTTGCTGCTTATCATTTTAATACAGTTTTGAGTTTCCCAAGAGAGAATTTTGTCTCAAGGTGATTTTTTTTTTTGGTTGTACTTAAGTTGTCTGAATGATAAATAGTGCCCTAGGTGAGTTGCAGGCTGTGTATATACAGGAAAGTAATATTGCATTTGAAAGTTTTCTGATAAAGTGGAATCCAATTTTGGTTCAAAAAACTATGATGGATGTTAACCACTTTTTTGCTGAAATTTCATTGAGCCATCTTATATTTATTAAGGATTGGAAAATTATTATTTTGAAAAAAATTAAGTGATTATGGGCTGTAGCAAGATTCTTTTACAATCACTATTTCCAAATAAGGGTAAAATTGATCCTTATTATTACTTATGTCTGAAACAAATATATTCCACATTGCTAACTATAAAAACCTGCAGATAAACTGTATTAGGTAGTTATCAACCTAACCAGATGTATTTTGCAATGCAAGCCGTTCTTATTGTGTGATTTTGCACTTGTTCTACAGAGGGGCAAAATTCTGTGCTGACTCATGCTCAGTGCAACGCTATCGATTCATTGGATGTGGAATAAATGAATTTGGCTCACAAACTTTAATAGTATGCAGTGTACTTCTAGCTGTATTGGTCCTAGAATATTAGCAAGACAAGGGGGGTGAGGCAGTATCTTTTATTGGGTCAGTTTCTGTTGGTGAGAGAGACAAGCTTTTGAAACTATCCAGAGTTGTTCTTCAAGATCCGGGAAAGGAACTCACAGTATCACAGCATAATGCAGGGTGAAACAGATTGTTTAGCATAAATACTTAGAACTTTTGTAAGGGGCCATTCAAAGTAGAGTGGCCCGTTAATACCTCAGCAGTCATAGGACAAAAATAGGGAGTTAGTGAGTCACAGATTGTTGTAATAATCATAAACCCAGTGTCTTTGTTAAGTTCTATTTTTTAATGTCTAGCAGAGTAGTGAATTTAAACTCCAAGGCTCATCTTTTGAAAGTGTTGTGCAGGTTTCTTTGAGGATGAGGACTGATAGGTCCTATGCAGAGTGATCGCTTTGCGGAAAGTGTTCACCCACAGGTGCTGTAGTGTTTTGGTCTTTTATCATTTTCCTATGTTAGTTTATTCAAGAGCATAGTGATTGTCTGGTTTCACCCACCTAGTTGTTATTGGGCATTTAGTGCAATGGAGGAAGGATGCAATGGAACACATGTTGTGACAGGCATGTATAGGGTGCATGGATCTTGAAAGATATGTGGTGGGAGTGTTGATCATTGTAGTAGTGGAGATATGTCTGTAGTTTTTGCATCTGTTGTCCTGGCAGGATCTGTTGTCACTTGGAGTTGATGTGTCCTGGTCTGTGGGGAACTTGCTTCTAATAATAAGCTTTGAGAGGTTGGGGGGGTTGTTTGAAGGCCAGAAGTAGGGATTCAGGAAAGATTTCATTCAGGAAGGGGTCCCTGTCAATATGGGTTGTAGTTGTTTGATTAAACCCCATATGGGTTTCAATATGGAGTGGTAGGTGCCAATAATGGATGTGTGGTTGGAGAGGGTTTTATTTCTGTATTGAAGCAGGTTCTCTTAGGATATTTAGGTGGCCCATTACACGCTGTGATCTACTTCTCTGGTGGAGTGACTTTGTTTGGTAAAGGGGTTTTTAGGTGTGTTAAGATGTTTATTCCAGACTTCCTCCTCAGAGCATATTCTGTGGTACCTGAGTGCCTGGCTGCAGATAATAGAATGAGTTTAAGTCCAGAGGATGAAACTATCAACGATGTATCTCAGGTCTTTCATTGGTTTTGTGCTATATTTGTCCAGAAGTTCTTTTTCAAGGTGGCCTGTGAAGAGGTTAACATATTGGGGAGTCATCCTAGTACCCAGGGCTGTTCCCATGGTTTAAAGAAAATGTTTGTTTTTGAATGTAAAATTGTTATGGGTGAGGATGAAATGGATGAGTTTGACAATGTGGAGAGATTATGGTGGATGTGATGTTTGTCAAGGATTTCCCAGGATGATCAAAAGTGTGGCTTTCTTTGCTGTTTAGTGTTCTGTCAGATTAGTCTTTTTCTTGTGATTGTTGGTGAGGGTAAGGTAATTGTGAGTGGTGTCATCATTGTGAAAGAATTCTTCAAGTCGGAGATGGAGGAAGAATTCTTCTAGGTTTCCACATGTTAGTCTGGTATCAGATTCTGTGGTGTGGCAGAAGTTCAGTCCCTTAAAGCAGTCCCTTCTCAACCAGAAGTCCTGGGCCCCCTGGGGGGCCACAAGGAGGTTTCAGGGGTTCATCAAGCAGGGCCAGCATCAGACTCACTGGGGCCCAGGGCAGAAAGCCGAAGCCTTGCCGCGTGGGGCTGAAGCCCAAGACCCTGAGCTGCAACATCTAAGGCTGAAGCCAAAGCCTGAGCAGCTTAGCTTCATGGGGCTCTCTGTGGCATGGGGCCCTAAGCAATTTCCCTCTTTGCTACTTCCTAACACCAGCCCGGGCTTTTATATGCAGAAAATCAGTTGGGACACAGGTGGGTCATGGAGGTTTTATAGCATGCTAAGGGGAGACTCAGAAAGAAAAAGTTTGAGAACCCCTGCCTTAAAGAATACCAATACTTAATCTCTAGTGAGGGGTAGTCTTGATATATTGATGACGTTCAGGTATTGTGTAGTGTCCGTGCGGTGGGTACTTGTGCCAAATACACAGAGAGAACCTGCTTCACTGCAGAAATAAACCCTTCTCTGACCCATCCCCTCGTTGTCACCTACCACCCCACACATAAAGGGTATGATCAAAACTACACAACAGGCTAGAAAGATCAAAAAGAATACTGACAGTATCTGTTACATTGCAAAGGAATTTAGATAAGCCCGGAAGGAGAGAAATCAAAAAGTATTTACTGCTGGGGAATGGTGGACAAAAATCACCATCTTGCCCTAAGTTATTCAATTTAATAAAGTGACGTAATATGTATAATTAATAACTAGGGCTGTCAATTAATCACAATTAACTCACGTGATTAACTAAAAAAATAATTAATCACGATTAATCACACTCTTAAGCAATAAAATACCAATCAAAATGTATTAAATATTTTTGGATGTTTTCTACATTTTCAAATATATTGATTTCAATTATAGCATAGAATACAAAGTATACAGTGCTCACTTTATATTTATTTTTATTACAAATATTTGCTCTGCAAAAAACAAAAGAAATAGTATTTTTCAATTCACCTAATACAAGTACTGTAGTGCAATCTTTTGATCATGAAAGTTGAAATTACAAATGTAGAATTATGTAAAAAAAAACTGGATTAAAAAATAAAACAATGTAAAACTTTACAGCTTACATGTCCACTCAATCCTACTTCAGCCAATTGCTCAGACAAACAAGTTTGGTGAAATTTTGCAGGAGATAATGCTGCCTGCTTCTTGTTTACAGTGTCATCTCAAAGTGAAAACAGGCGTTCTCATGGCACTTTTGTAGCCAGTGTTGTAATGTATTTATGTGCCACATATGCTAAACATTCATATTCCCTTTCATTCTTCAGCCACCATTCCAGAGGACATGCTTCCATGCTGTTGATGGTCATTAAAAAAATAATGCGTTAATTAAATTTGTGACTGAACTCCGTAGGGGAGAGTTGTATGTATCCTGTTCTGTTTTACCTGCAATATATTTCATGTCATAACAATCTCGGATGATGACCCAACACGTTTGTTTTAAGAACACTACGGCAGCAGATTTGATACAACGCAAAGAAGGTACCAATGTGAGATTTCTAAAAATAGCTACCGCAGTCGACTCAAGGTTTAAAAATTTGAAGTGCCGTCCAAAATCGGAGAGGGACGAGGTGCAGAGCATGCTTTCAGAAGAATTAAAAGAGTAACACTCAGATACGGAAACTACAGAGCTGAACAACCAAAAAAGAAAATCAGCCTTCTGCTGGTGGTATCTGACTCAGATGATGAAAATGAACATGCGTTGGTCAGCTCTGCTTTGGATCATTATCAAGCAGAGCCCATCATCAGCATGGATGCATGTTCTCTGGAATGGTGGTTGAAACATGAAGGGACATATGAATCTTTAGTGCATCTGGCACATAAATATTTTGTGGTGCCGGTTACAACAATGCCAGGTGAACTCTTTTCTCACTTTCAGGTAACAATGTAAACAAGAAGTGGGCAATGTTGTCTCCTGCAAATGGTAACCAAACTTGTTTGTATGAGCGATTGGCTGAAGTAGGACTGAGTGGACTTGCAGGAGCTAAAATTGTACATTGTTTTATTTTAGAGCATAGGTTTTTTTGTACATAATTCTACATTGGTAAGTTCTACTTTCATGATAAAAAGATTGCAGTATAGTCTTTGTATTAGGTGAACTGAAAAATACTATTTATTTATTTATTTACAGTGCAAATACTTGTAATGAAAAATAAATATAAAGTGAGCGCTGTACATTTTGTTATTCTATGTTGTAATTGAAATCAATATATTTGAAAATGTAGAAAACATCCAAAAATATTTAAATAAATGATATTCTATTATTAACAGTGCAATTAATTGTGTGATTACTTTTTTTAATCGCTTGACAGTCCTATTAATAACATTTACTTTTTTAGATTTAATTACACTTGTTTATCCTGAGTGTTTCACCCACTCATTATTCCATTTCCATTTTATTACATTCATTTCATTAATCAATCTAACCTCCCAAGGTCTTCCTTTTATAGTAAATATTTTTAGTGCAGGCACCTGGTAACAAATTTTAAAGGATTGCTGCGTGCAAAAACAAATAAACAGACTGGTTTTAGCCATGTCGCTAAAAGCTATGTAGTGTAGACAAGAAACGATAGTTTAAAGATTCATACACTATGCAGATTCATGGCCACTCAGTATAGAAGATTGTTGCATTTCTAAAGGTTAGGGCAATAAGCTTATTCAGTATCTGATAATCTTGCATATTGACTTGGTTGCTCTTTTTGTATGACATAGTGATTTTAAGGTCCTCTTAACAAAAATATTAATTTGTGTTTATTTTACGCTGGAAAGTTAAATAAAAGTTTGTGGAAATGATCATTTAGATGTAAAAATTAATCATTCTTTAGAACTGCCCTGCAAACTAGATAATACCCAGATTTGGGATTGCATTTATGATTAGTTAAAACTGAGTGCCATATTATGGGGATAATCTGTGATTTGTTTTCCTGACTACCCCATCTGTTTGCATGCAGTCAATCTAGCCAAAGAGCAATTTTGGTCATTTTCACATCTTTAAAGCTTTCTCTGAGCATACCAATACTTGGTACCATACTGTTCGCATCAGTTTGTGGAATCTGCTATAAAAGGCCAAAGGGAAGAAAATAATCCTGTTTTACAAGGAGGGAAAAGGGCTCACAATTCTGAAGTCACATCTGGTGTCAGTAGGTCACTGCCGGAAGAAACTTGGTAAAGATGTCCAGAGGCTGCTTTGATTATAGACAACTGTGATTTAGTATCTTGCAAATAAGGCAAGGTTGAGAAAGTGGCTGAACTAATGGGAGCAAAATGCTTCAAAAAAGGATTTGACAAATAACTGAACTAACATGTATTGCGGTGAACTGTTTAATTGACACATGCTGCAAAGCCTGGCCCTGTGCAATTAAAGGTTGACAAGAGTTTCCTTGTTGTGGATAAAGGGACAGTCTGGGTAAAAATTGATGCTCCAAGTCCTTTTTGCTTATGGCACCTGGACAGGCCTGCCAACAATCTTGAAGCAAAACCAGTCCATTTTTATTTTTATTATGCTGCATCATTAACATGTTGCATAAATTTGCATACGCAGAAAGAGAAAGACAGAAGTAGGAGAGGAGATGCAGACAAACCAGGTGGTAGGGGAGTCAGAGAAGGAGTAGGAGAAAGAAAAAGGGGGAAAGGGACATGAAGGAACAACAGCTCTGTCAAACACCCCCTCTCAATTACCAGATTCAGTAGCTTTCTGGCCTCTGCATCCCACAATTAATCAGTTCCCATTCCCTGCTTCATTCTACTCAGACAATTGGAGTTTTGTCTCCATCTATGATCAATACCTTTCATCTCTCTGTCCACCTGCAGCCATAATTTCACATTTTTCTATCACACCAACATTTTATGCTCTCCCCCCCCTCTCCACAAATTTCTGGACCCCACACTTCATTCTCAGTTGGTCAGCAACATTTTAGAGACTGATCCAAGATTTCTTATGTACCCCAAACTCCAAATGAGCTGAGTGAGAGTTTATGAATGCTGGATCAGTCCCTTCGTTTGCAAGGATTTTTTGAATTCAGAATGTAAAATATGAATCAACTTTTTTACATAGTTTTCCCAAATAAAATTTTAGTGCTTTGATAGTTCTGATTATTCCAATTTTCATATTAGTCAAGTGATGTAATTTTAATTTATTATTAAAAATATCCCAATATATTAATATGAATATATAGTGCTCTGAGACAAGGACTGACTTCTATTCCTGGCTGTGCTCCTGACTTGGGCCTGGATCCTGCAAACACCTGTGTGCATGCTTAGCTTTCTTTCCTGACTAGTCCCATTGAAAAGTAAAGTTACTCACATTCATAAGTGTTTGCAGGATCGGAGCCTTGTTATGTGTCATGAGGCAAGTCACTTAACTTTTTGGCATCTCAAATTTAATCAAATGAAAATGAGTATAATACTTTGCTGCCCCCCAGGAGTGTTATGAGACTTAATTAATGTTTATAAAGCACTTTTAGATCCTCAGATGAAAACTGCTATAGATGTGCAAAGGATTGTTGTTATTAGATCATTCAATTACAACAGCTGTAGAATAAACTGAGATACTTTTTAATAAAACTAAAATCAAATCTTAATGCACATGTTATTAAAGGGGGTGGGGAGGAGAGAGAGAAGTAACTATATAATAGATTAGCATTGTCTCTGATGTGGCAAATGAACCATTTGATGGTTTAGTTTCCTCTCAATGTGTGTGTAACTCCTATTAACCTTACTGAAAATTATGTATCCATATCAAGGGGAGAAAGGGGAAAAGTCTTTACAGTCATTCAGCTCTAAAAGCTATAATCTTTCCTAGCATGCTTAACATGTCAAGGACACAAGAATTTAATTATGTAATATATCTGTATCTATATCCCTGCTCAATTTGGTAAATAATATGAGCACTATTAAACAACTGCCCCTAGCCCATAAGGATTTCTAACCAAGCACATTAATGCTTTATGATGTAGCTTGATGACAAATGATAAATGTATGCATATATTTTAAATGCATCTTGCTCTCCTGCTGCACTGATTGTTGCCCCCTCCATTTCTTTGTATCCCAACTCTGCCTTACCTTCTGCCTCAAGTTCAAGGGTCCTGTTTTCACCCTTAATGCTACGCACTATCTTGCACCTCACATTTCTTCCCTCGTTTTTTGTTATTTCTCCTGTTGCTGACTTTGTTCCAGCCTCCCCTTTATGTTCTGCCCTACCTGGTATCTGTGACTTTTTCCATGCTACACCTTACACTTGTTTCCTGCTCTGTGTGCACCAAAATGTCTCCTCTCTTTCTTTAAAACCCTCCTCACTACACAAGTAGATTCTCAACCCTTCTCCCCTTGAAGTCAGGCACTTACTCTGCAAAGCCTTTTATCAGTGCAGTCTGCAAGATTCCTGTACCACTACAAACTTGCCCCAGCACAATGATATACTAGCAGCATCTGTCCAAACGGTTTGTCTGTGCTGAAGCATGAAAACTTCATTCCTACATATGTGTACGTCAAGCAGTGTTGTCACTCAGTAAACAGTAAGAAATAATACATAGAGCCTTTCTTGTCTGCAATCTCATTGCTGATATTAAAGCCACAACTTATTGAAACCAAGTCTTGTGTTCCAGGGGTGTTTTAGCACATATTTGTCTTGGCGATTTAAACCCTCTATCTCAATAGAGACATATTTTCTTTAGCTTCTTTAAAGAGAAGCAACTGAAGAACAAGAAAAGAGAGGATTTCTTTTGCACCTCTTCTTGTCTTGTTAGTCCATTACTATGTTTTAGCCCACTCTCCCAGTGGAAAAGTATGGAACGTTAGCACAGACAACAGAGTTAAGCCAGATTGTCCTGCAGAGATTCACTATCACAAAGGGTAATACTGCTTTATTGATCCTTTCTATACTGTCTCCCACAGTTGTATTAAGCCTGTGGCAAGTATAACCTTTACAAAACATGATCAGGAGAAATGTCTTACCATCTAAGTTGAATACTGACTTTAAAAGTTGGATAAAAGGATGTTTCTTAGGCATGACATATTGTTAGCTTTTTAGTATACACATAATAGAAAATGGAAGAGAACCACAGAATGGAATCTCACGTTGATTTTTAATAATTAGTCCTCAGCCTGTTGGCATGTGTATTATTATTGGCTCCCTTTCATGCAATAACATAGTATTTCTCTTTCTTTTTACCTTTGGACCGTAAGCCTCCCTCACTCCCAAAATTCTGTGCTTGCTTTGTCCCCATCTCTTTGACAGAGACAGTTACTTGTGCTGTAGATGTTTAGCAGAGGTTCAGTAAGAAATAAAAGGAGACTGTGACGAACTGGGACTGTTCTTAATGTTTGCTCTGAATACTGTGTTGGTGCCTCAGTGTCCCCTAGGCAGTTCTTAAGTACTATGGTGGTGGGAAAAGGGGTGTGCATTGCTGCCAGAGCAAGGCCAGTGCACCTAATTGCCCCCTGGCAGCTCTGTCTCCCTAGCAACTGATGGCCTGGCCCCTTCACTCGCAAAGGTGCCAACTGAAGTGTTGAGACAACGGATCAGGTCCTCCTGGCCCGGGAAAGGGGCCCTGAGCAGAAGAGGCAGAGGCTGGAGGAGGTTGTTAGTCTGGAGCTTGCTGGGGACGAGGAATGAAGGCAGACCTAGGGGTCTGGCTCACTGCCCCCCAGAATGGAACCTGGCCAAGGGGTCTGGGTTCGCTGATCTACAAGCTCGTTTTGACCCTGTTCCTGCACTCGAATAAACCTCTGTTTTGCTGGCTAAGAGTTCACGTCTGACTTGCAAAGTGGGGTGCAGACCCTGTGGCTTTCCCCAGGACCCGCCGGGTGGCTCCACTGTGGGTAAGCATCCACGGAGGGGCAGAGGATGCTGAATTGGCTCCAAGGAGGAGACCCAGAAGGGTGAAGACGTGTGAGCTTCTTGGCCCTGAACAAGTCTGCTCCAAGGGAGAGGAGGCTCCCCAAAGTCCTGACTGCTTAGGGGGGAGCAGTTCCAGAGCATCGCCCGGGACTCCGTGACAGAGAACTAAATAATTTTTTCAAACATACTCATTGTGGCTACATTTTCTTATCTGTTTAATAACAGAATTCCACTGCTGAAGGGTTTTAAAACAGTAATTTGTTAGACTGTCACAGAACATAATCTGTAGAATAGGGGTCTCAGTCCTCCAAAGATTCTTTGAAAGAAACGGTTACTTAAGAGTACATGGTTATTACTTGCGCAATTTACTTGTATTTAGGTAGTAACCTCCTTCTGTTACATACATTTTTTTGGAATAACAAATACATCTTCATCATGCATGTTTAAGGGCTGATATTGCAAAGTGCTGAGAACTCTGTCCTTATGTGCTTCTCGGAGCAGGGACAACCATTCCAGCAACCCTGAAGATTTGAGCCCTAAAGGAGAAAAGGTTGAGAAAAGAGCAGAGATGCAACTGAAAAGGCTGATTGCGATGTTCCTGTCATCATCCCTTCACCTGGTGCTTCAAGCATGCGAGTTCTTTAAACTGTTTCTGGCTCTCACCTGTTGCTGTGTTTCAGGACTTCATACTCTGGAAAGAGCTGTAGAATTTGAGTTTAGCTCTTTGGGTGGGGCTTTCCCAAAGGACCTTAAGGAAGTTGGGTTTCAGTTTTCGCATTGACATTGACTGGATTTGGGTGCTAACTCCTTATTCCTTCTTTTAAAAAATCCTACCGATAATATACCATTGGCACCTTTGTTTTTCTTTTTATTTTAATAAAATAAACTCCATCCTCAGATTTAATTTACTTCGCAACATTAATTAACTGTAACTTCTCGTGGCAGGAGGAAGTAACAGCAAATGAGGAAATTTAGGAGCACATAGAAATTAAGTGACTTTCCTAGTAATTTCATGGGAAATGTGTAGCAAGAGCTCGGGAACACAACACTGATTTCTTGATTTCAGGCATGTTGTCTTAACCACAATATCTGCACGCCTTTTATAAGTGCTTTGCTCAAGGGTGGTAGATGGGCAAAGCCAGATGGCTTACAGTAAAAGTACTGAGAAACAGGTATGTTTACCACAGGCTAAAAATACTAGACCATGGTAACGCAAATGCATTGCTCCGGTTAATCAAGGCACCTGGAGCCAATTAAGACCTTTCTAAGAAGGCAGTGGAGATAGCTACTTTAATAGAAACACCTGCAGCCAATCAGGGCAGGCTATCAGGGCACCTGGTTTAAAAGGAGCTCACCCCAGTCAGGCAGGGAGAGCCAAGGAGAATGAGTGTGAGTGACGGAGCTTGGGAGCAAAGAAGGCAAGGAAGCTGAGAGTGTACTGCTGGAGGATTTAGGAGACAAGCATTATCAGACATCAGGAGGAAGATCCTGTGGTGAGGATAAAGAAGGTGTTTGGAGGAGGCCATGGGGAAGTAGCCCAGGGAGTTGTAGCTGTCATGCAGCTGTTACAGGAGGTACTATAGACAGCTGCAATCCACAGGGCCCTGGGCTGGAACCCGGAGTAGAGGGTGGGCCCGGGTTCCCCCCAAACCTCCCAACTCCTGATCAGACACAAGAGGAGTTGAGCCAGACTGTGGGGAAGATCACTGAGGTGAGAAAACCTTCCAAGAAGCGCAGGACCCACCAAGGTAGAGGAGGAACTTTGTCACAATGAATATTCATGATTAAATTGGGATGGGGCCAGTAGTAACTGCAGGTAGCTGAAGTGGAAAATATCTGTGGATGAATACTATTTTAAAGATCCCCTCTGGTTTGCCTCTGAGGATAATTCAGTCTTAGTATTTCTGAATATAAGGATAGTATAATGAATAACTTGAGCAAACATTAAATATCCCATGTATCCGATTTTAGGTGTAATGAAAATAGTGAAGTATGCTGGTTTTAGAGTAGTGAGTACTGAACAAATTGTTTACTTAAGTGACTCTAGAATAGCTAGGATTGCAGATGGATAATTGACTGATACCAAAGTGTTACTTAACATATTGTATTCTGTTTGTTTCATATGATATAGATTTATTTTTTTAAAAGTCCTTTCAAGACTGAGGAAATTATAAGAAAATCACTGCGGGCAGTGGAAGAAATGTATGTAATTGTAATTGTAAAAAGTTGATAATGTAAATTAGACACACATAGAACTTGAAGGTAAAAGACAAAGAAATCAGCAAGAAAAGGAGGAGGAAGAGTTAAAACAATAACAAAAATGAGTCATTAAGTAATAGTCAAATTCCATATGTTCTAATCAGATGTTGAGGTTGGACAAGAGAGAAAAATTGGCCAAGGGTAGAAAGGCAGATTGTAGTCGTTGGCATAGAGGTGACAAAAGACACCATGGGAACAGATCAGGTTACCCAGGGTTGAGAGTAAAGGAGGAATATAAGATATAAGGGTGGACACCTGGGTAACACAAATGGAGTTAGAAGGATGGAGCGGAATCCATTGAAGGTAACCCCGAATGAGTTGTTAGCAAGGCAAGAGGAGAGCAGTGAAAGCACAGTCAAGGAAACAGATTCTTAAAAAGTGAGTAATTGATGGTGCCTAAAGCAGCAAAGAGATCCAGGTGCCTGCATCTTGAGAAGAGACTCTTAGGACACTTCTACATTGGCAAAGTTACAGCGCCAGCAGTTACAGCGCCTCTCAGAGAACACAGAAGGAAAAGCACTGTTGTGTGTTCACACTGAAAGCTGCCTGCGCAATAGCTTGTTCACACTTTCGGCACTTGCAGTGCTATTTGGAGAGGTACACTCTAGGCAGCTATCTCACAAAGCACCTCTTTCTCTTTTGCTGCTAAGACTTGTGGGAAGGTGGAGGGGGTTATGAGGCATCCTGGGTCCAGTCCCAATGCCCCGTGATGCATTGCTTCGCATCCCAGCAACCCCTGTGCTTCTGTCTGCATTTGGCACCATCTTTCAATGGTTTGTACTGCATGCCCTGCCTCTTTCAGGCTGCAGGAATGGATCCCGAACTGCTGACCAGTATGCTGCTCTCTTTGACCAATATGTCATGAGTGGTAGTGGAGTTATTCCTTAAACTACAAAGTGAAGAGGAGTGTGATGTAGCTCTTGCCATGCATAGTAGCTACAACACGAGATTGCTTGTGGCATTCAAAGAAGTGCTGACCACAGTGGAACACCGCTTTTGTGCTCAGGAAACAAGTAGTGAGTGGTGGGATCACATTCTGATGCATGTCTGGGATGATGAACAGTGGCTGCAGAACTTTCTCATGAGGAAAGCCACATTCATGGGACTGTGTGATGAGCTCGCCCGAGCCCTGCAGTGCAAAAGCACGAGAATGAGAGCTGCCATGTTGTTGGAGGAGTGTGTGGCAATTGCACTGTGGAAGCTGGCTACTCCAGGCTTCTACCAATCGGTCGCTAACCAGTGCGGAGTGGGAAAGTCGACAGCTGGAGTCATGCTGATGGAAGTGTGCAGGGCCATTAATTGAATCCTGCTCCGAAAGACCGTGACGCTGGGCAGCGTGCGTGGCATTGTTGATGGCTTTGCACAAATGGGCTTCCCTAACTGTGGAGGGTTGGAAGATGGCACGCATATTCCAATTCTGGCACCAGACCACCTAGCCACTGAGTACATTAATCACAAGGGGTGTTCCTCAGTGGTTCTCCAGGCACTTGTGGATGGAAGTGGATGTTTCACAGACATTAATGCAGGCTGGTCCAGAAAAGTGCATGATGCATGCATCTTTCGGAACACTGGCCTGTTCAAGAAGTTGCAAGCAGGAACTTTCTTCCCGGACCAGAAGATCACCATAGGGAAAGTCGAAATGCCCATTGTGATCCTGGGAGACCCCACCTATCCCTTAATACCATGGCTTATGAAGCCATACATTAGGCAACTTGACAGCAGCAAGGAGCAGTTTAACAGGCTGAGCAAGTGCAAAATGACTGTTGAGTGTGCATTTGGCCATTTAAAAGCCCGCTGGCGATGCCTGAATGTGAAGCTGGACATGGCCAATGACACTATTCCTATGCTTATAGCTGCATGCTGTACACTCTATAATATTTGTAAAGGGAAGGGTTAAAGCTTTACTCAGGGCTGGACCACAGAGGCTCAGTGCCTGGATGCTGAGTTTGAACAGCCAGAGACCAGGGCTATTAGAGGGGCACAGTGCAGAGCCAGAAGGATCAGGGATGCCTTGAGGCAGCAATTTTGAAGCTGAAAGCCACTAATATTTGTAACTATGCTCAGAACTGCAGTGCTTGTAATGTTAGGAGGTGATTGGTGCACATGATGCAAGAAGGTCTTAACATAACTGTATGTTGTTTTGCAATGCTCTTTTTCCTTTCACTTAATAGAATAAAGATTTTTTCAAACCAACACAATTATTTTATTAAAAGACAACAACTGGAGGAGAGAGTCAAACAACAAAAATACGTCAGCAGTAAGGGGGAGAAAGGAAGGGAAGGTCTCCAGAGGAGAAGGGGGTCCCGGGACAGCTACAGATTTGTGTATGTCCAGAGATCATACCCAACCATCTCCTTTGGAGTACAGTGCTGTGGGTGCGGTACCTCAGCAGGGCCAAACTGCAGAGAGATGGGTGTTGAGTGCAGTGGGTAGTGGGAGTCCGCACTGCTAGACTGTGAGGAGGAAGGGTTAGAATACTGCGGGTAGAGAGTGGAGCCAGGAGGCTGATAACAGTGTGTTGGTGATGTGGGACGATGCATGGGAAAGAGTTTTGTGACAGTGGCTTGAAGAGTTGGAATTGCCTGGAGTGTGTCCACTTGGCGCTCCATAACGTTTAAGAGCTTCTCCGTGGCTTCTTTCTGGTGTGCCACATTCTCCTTTTGGTCCCTCTTCTCGCTGTCCAGCCACTCCTGCAATTCCTGTTTTTCAGCAGCGGAGGGCATCATAACCTCACAGAGAAAGTCCTCCTTAGTTCTTTGTGGTCACTTTCTAATTCTGCGCAGCCATTCTGCCACCAATAAAGGAGGCTGGCCTCCCAAGGTCATCTCTGTGAAGTTTAAATGCAACATTTTGCAGAAGCAATTGTGTTGCAACACAGACAACACTGATTCAGTGCTTTAAAACACAGCCAGTATTCACACGTCGTAGCTTCCTACTCAGATTTGGACCTTAGCGTTCATAAACTGAGAAGCTAGCATGAACCCTCTAAGCTTAATTACCAGCTTAGATCTGATATCGCTGCCACCAGCCAAAAATTCCCAGTGTTTTGGCTCACTCTGGTCTCCCCAAAACCTTCCTTGGGGGGACCCCAAGACTCAGAAGCCCTGAATCTTACCACAAAGGGAAATAACCCCCCTCCCCTTGTCTTCTCTTTACTTCCTCCCCAGGCTTCCCCTCCGTGGGTTATCCTGGAAGATTACTCTACTTAAACTCCTTGAATTACAAAACAGAGAGGGCAATTTACCTTTCCCCCTCCTTCTTTTCCCCCCCTGAGGCTAGAATCAACCCTCCATAAATCTAACACAAGAGCCTTCCCTTCGTTCCTTAGCGTACCCAGAGAAAACTCAAACAGGTTGTAAAAAGAAAGCTTTATATAAAAAGAAAGAAAAGACATAAAAATGCTCTCTGTATCAAGATAACAATATACAGCGTCAATTACTTAAAAGAAAAATATGAATAAACAGCCTTATTCAAAAAGAAATACAATTTAAACATCCCAGCAACTACAACATGTAAATACAAAAACAATATAAAAAGCTATTGTCTTCTACCTTTTGTACTTACACTTAGAAACAGAAGATTAGAAACTTGAAGATAGAAAGATCCCTCTCATAGCCGAGAGACAGACAAAAGACTCAGACCCAAACATTCCATCCCTGAGCTTTTAAGAATCCGGTTTCCTGATTGGTCCTCTGGTCAGGTGTTTGGTTCCCTTTGTTAACCCTTTACAGGTGAAAGAAACATTAACCCTTAGCTATCTGTTTATGACAACACACTTGACCACAGACAAGCACACATGAGCCACAAACCCCCCAAAATAGTGGTAGCTACAGGGGCAGGGTGAATCACTCTTCCTGGACTCTTCTGTACACTGAGCACATGGCTCTTGGGGAGAGCCAGCACTGTAGGCTGTCCCCACGCTTTCCACAGGATGTGATCATTATGGAAGATATCTCGCTGCTGAGGGTGAGCGGGGAATCAAGGGAGGGTCTTCTCCAAGCCTGTGGCTTCCACCCTGGCCTCTATGTGACTCACCTGTGTGAAGCAATGGTTCTCCCCCCCTGCCCCTGTGATGGCACAGAGGCACGTGAAAGTTATCGTTAATAGGGCAAGAAATCTGCGGCAATGGATTGCCCAGTATCTCCACAAGAGTTTCCTGGAGATCTCTGAGGGAGATTCCCATGAAGTGAGGGATCTATCAACAGCCTGCTCCACTGCTCAGAATAGGCATGCAGTGGGAGACAAGCCTGCTTCTTCTTCAAGTGCTTGTTCATGTCCATCCCACATTAGGGGTGTGTGTGCCACGTGCACGAGCGTCAGAAACTTTTCCCTTAGCGGTACGTGTTGGACCGGCGGGACCCCCGCCTGAGCGGCGCCACTGTGCCGTGCATATATACCTCTGCTGGCCTGACCCCCTCCAGTTCTTTCTTACCTTCTGTGGTGGCGTTGGAACAACCTCTTGCTCTCATACGAGAATCAATACCTTAGCTTTAGAATACTTAGCTGCTATCAGTTGGTTAGCATTCTATTGTTGTGGATACTTGATAGATTAGGTGCTTGGAGGCTTCCAGCACCCGCCCCGGGCTGGGGGCATGCCGCAGGCCCACGGGTTTAAGGCTTGCACCACGTGTTGCAAGCCTGTGCCGGTTACTGACCCCCATGACTCCTGTCTACGTTGCCTGGGGGAAGCACACCAAACAGAAAGGTGTAAAATTTGCAAAGCGTGTAAGTCTAGAACAAAGAAAGAGAGAGACTTTCGCTTTAAGCAGTTGTTGATGGAGGCAGCGCTGCAGCCATCGGGCCCAGAGTGCCTGACACCGGCTCCAGCCTCCTCGGTGCGGAGTGCCCCGGAGTTGTCAAGAGACTGGTGCCAGACAAGCACTGCAAGCTGTTGGCCCCAGAGAAAAGTAGGTCCCGGCACTGCTCATCCTCCAAAAGAAGGGTGCAGATGTTCCCCGCAAAGGAGACTGGCACCATCTAAGGGCCCGGGCACTGGAAAGAGCCGGAAGGACATTGTACCGGCGCCGGCACCGGTGGCACCAGGACAGGTCCCTCTGAGTCCGGTCATAAGGTGAGTCAGTTGCATGAGGTTGGTGCAAGGGACCCAATACTCTTTGACACCCTCCAGAGACTGGCACCAGGAGAAGGCGAGCTGACCATCGCCGAAGGCTTCCGAAAGTCACCTGTCCCGGTCCAGATCTCGGGAGCACCGATATCGGTCCTGCAAGCAGTGGTACTGGTCCTGTTCCCGATTGGCAAGAAGTTGCTCATTGACCTCCCGCCATCACAGATCGACGGCACCGCTGTGACCTTCATGCTTGGCATCGTCAGAATCCAGCACCAACTCGGGCCGGTACAGTTACCCGCATCGGGCACCAGACAGCAGAGAACACATGGCTGGATGGCCCGGAACACTGGCCCTTCTGGAACCCCTGGGCCTACCAACAGTGGCAAGGGGCTCTTTCCAGGGCCAGCTACTCAGTGCACCGGTCCCAGTCCCCGCACTGATGCTCCTCCGTGCGGTAAGCTGCAGCATCCAGACCGTCTGCACCATCACTGAGCGAGAGACCGGAGAAACCAGCACTGAGTCCGGTGCCATCCCAAGGTCAGCTGTCTGGGCCCAAGCTGGATTGCCCCTCCTTCAAGGGAGGGGGACCAAGGGGACCAGCAGGAGGAAGCGGAGCAGCTGCTGACCTCCTCCTCATCCCTGGATGAAGCGGTGGCAGGCACAGCGGTATCAGGACCTCTGCCAATAAATCACAGAGCCCACCAACAGCTACTGCGTAAGGTTGCTCATAACTTGGGGTTACAGGTCGAGGAGATGGTGGAGCAGGAGGACCCTGTGGTAGACATCCTGAGCCCAGAGGGTCCATCCAGAATAGCGCTTCCACTTATTAAGGCCATATAGTCGAATTATAAGACTAAATGGCAGACCCCGGCCTCCAGCATCGCAACAGCCAAAGGTGTGGAACGCAAGTACTTCGCCCCGTCAAAGGGGTATGACTTCTTGTTTTGCCACCTAAGCCCGTGTTCCCAGGTAGTCTTGGCAGTAAACGAGAGAAATCGCCATGGGAAGCAAGCCCTGGCCCCTAAGCCAAGGAAGTGAAGTGCATGGACCTGTTTGGCAGAAGATGTGTTCCTCAGGGGGCCTCCAGTTGAGGATTGCTAACCAACAGGCCATCCTCAACAGGCATAACTTCAGCTCCTGGGAGGCAGTGGGGAAGTTTAAGGACAGAGTTCCCAACAGGAGTTTAAGGTGCTGGTGGATGAAGGCAAGGCTGTAGCAAAGACCTCTCTCCAGGCATCCTTGGATTTGGTGGACGTGGCAACCAGGACAGTCGCATCTGGCATGATCATGCGACGCTCAGCGTGGCTGCAGGAGTCAGGTCTGCCACCTGAGGTCCAGAACTTGCTCCAGCACCTCCCCTTTGAAGGGTCCAGGCTCTTTTCGGACCAGATAGACACAAAGCCGCATAGCCTCAAGGACTCAATTGCCACACTCAAGTCACTGGGTATGCACACCACGGCAACCCGAAGAAAGCCCTTTAAGCCACAGCCTCCTCCTCAGCGTCACTACCAACCTCGTCTTAGGCAGGAGCCCTACCGCAGACGAAATGGGGATAAGAGGAGGCGGCGCAATAATAACAACAATAGCTCCAATAGGCCAGGCCAGAGCCAAGGCCAACATAAGTCTCAGCCCGACCCTAAACCAGGCTTTTGAAGGTGCGCTCAAGGACAGCGTACCAGACCAATTACTGGATCCACCCCATGTTTCCTAGACCGCCTGTCCCACTTCTCCTGTGCATGGTTCAATGTTACGTCAGACTGCTGGTGTTATGCATGGTGCAAAATGGTTACAGGGTGCAGCTATCCTCCCTGCCTACCCTCCACTCCCTTTCCCTGTCTCTCTTCAGGGACCCTTCTCATGAGCACTTCCTGGAAAACGAGGTTTGCATGCTCCTGGAGGCGGGGGTGGTACAGCTGATACCAAAAGACCTAAGAGGGAAAGGGTTCTACTCACGCTGCTTCCTCATTCCCAAGGCCAAAGGAAGCCTTAGTCCCATTTTGGACCTGCACGGGCTCAACAAGTTCTTGTCAAGGCCCAGATCCACATGGTCTCTCTGGGCACCATCTTCCCTTCCCTGGATCCGGGGGACTGGTACGCTGCCCTCGACATGAAGGACGCGTACTTCCTTATCGCCATCCAGTCACTTCACCTGCTTGTGCCTTATTTTAATCATCTGTAAAATAAGTAAAATGCATTGCTTTCAAAGTTACGAGGCTTAATATACTACATATAAAACTGCTTTGAGATCTTTGGAGGAAGGGGCACACCTTAAGAATGTGACTTACATAAAAGCTAATAAATGGAAAAGTACCACTCTGTTAAAAATAAAACAGAACCCAATATAGGTTCACAATGGTATGAATCAGTGATAGGGTTTCACATTTGGGGCCAAACTGTGGCTGCCCTTGTTTGGGTACAGTTGCTTGAGGTGCACATTTAATTTTGTGAAGCGCTTGTGCTATATACAGCCACTGTGCTGTACCTATATGAGTTAGAACTGAGATAAACTAATAGGAACAGAAAAGGATATTATGATTTTTCTTTTTCTTTAACATTCTTTATTGAAAAAAATATTCATCTGAAATATTCAGATGGAAGCCTTATTATCTAATTAAAAGTCTATACCAATTGTAAAAAAAAAGGGACAAGTATATCAAATGTTATTTCTTTAATGTGTATTATGTAAACAATGACTCAGTCCAGGTTTATTGATTAAGTATGCAGTTAATACTTTTTGCAGCTAAATTATTTGTGGAATAGAACAAGATATATCCCATTGAACTGTACTTTTAAGTACTTTGCATAGGAATAGTAATAGTCCTTTTAAAAAAATACTGAAAAAAAATTCTGCTAATAAGTAATAAAGCATTTTGAATTTTCTGTATTTGTTAGATTTTACCACATAGATTTCAGTGTGTGTGTATATGTGTGTGTGTGTGTGTGTGTGTGAGAGAGAGAGAGAGAGAGAGAGAATTATAAGGATTGGTAAAAAAACTTTGGATAATTTACATATACTTAATAAAATTCATCTTGAACTTTAGTCAAACTTGTTTTGAGATTTGAAAAAAGTTACATATTATCACTTTTGCCCAGCTCTGTAATTTCTGGTTCTGTTGAGGTTCTGTTGAAATGCTAGAAGAGAGATTGCTGTCAGTCTAAGCAGAAGCAAGAAATACTGGAAATCTCATTAGCCTGTCTGTCAGATGAGATCTAAAACTGAGGTCCTGACCACTTGTAGTTATTAAAGATCCCAAGGCACTCTTCATAGGAGTAGGGGTGTTAAATGTAGTGTCTTGGCCATATTCCAACTTGTGTAATTAGATTCTGCCTAAATTTCCCTTACAGTTTAATTCTTCCTTTCTTGTCCTTAGCTATTGTATAGTACTGCTGTATGCTCTGAAACAGTTGCTCCCTTGTGTACCCCAAGTGTACCGGCTCTTCGTTGGTAGGAAATATCTTTTTTTCTACATCGATTAGATAGGTTATAGTTCTAACTTTAACTGTGTAACCATTATACAAAATAATAAAGTAAAAACAATTAGGTAATAGTTATAAGCAGCCACTAGTAGCAAATGTATCAATAGAGTTTTAATATATAACCTATTTTTTTTAAACAAAGAAACTCAAGTGCATGCTGTAGTTTGTTGCTGATACTACATTCAGTATCCTACATTCTATAGCCAGAGCTCAGTGCTCACCCAAATAGACTGGCTGAGATGAAGTGGATCCTCCTTGATAGGCCACGGAGTGGCTATAGAACCACTGTACTTAAAATAACCCAACGTTATGGTTGGAGCAGGCTTTGCAGGCCTTTATATCACACACTTACGGGAAGATCCACCAAACAGTAGATCATCCCAACCCCGTCTTCTGCTTGCCCGAACATGCCTCACACCCTATATGGTGCTCTGCAAGTGTCAGTACAGAGTTGACTTCTGTGCTGAGAAAGGCATGCATACCTTTTGTGAAGCTCCAATTCCTAACATCCAACGTCACACTTCAGTGTATGCAGAACCTCTGTATCCACAGACGTTGGACCTGTATTTGTCCCTATGTGATCTGGGTTCTGTCTAACACTGTTGTTCCCTTTGCATAGAGGGGGACCCCAGAAGTGGAACAGAGCCAGAGTAATGGCTCTACATGACACTTAACCCCAATATGTTGTGGAGGAAAGATGGTATGGCAAGGGAGGCTTCATGTTCTGGCTATTGCTGGCTGCCAACAGCCCCATAGATTAGAGCAGACCTGAGAGTGCTGTAACTAACTGGAGGATGAGGAAGGGTGATGAACCAGATGGACAGCCCCAGAGTAAGAAGGCCATCAATTTGGCATAAAGCCACCTTTTTCCTTTTCTGCTTATACAAATTTCCTGCTGTTCCTCAACCCAGTACCATTTGTGCACATCACAAATATTACGCACAGTTGAGCAACACTGGAAATCAGGCTTTGCTCGGTGGAGGCCTAGGAGTAGAATAGCAGAAGTGTTGCCTGTCAGGACTGAGGTCTTTTGGGCAAACTGTGTGAGGAGACAGATTACCTTGGAAAATTAACTGTAGTCTGTATAAACCACATGCATTCAAAGAAAGGAGCTACCTAATTTCAAATATTTGGAAACATGACAAGCATGCACATTTAAGTTTCCCCACAGGAAGCTCTGATATGCGCGCTTGACCCTTACTTACATGAGATATTTTTTCTATAGTTATTCCTCTGCTATCTTGTGAAAAGGCCAAGTCCTCATATTTTTCATACACTGCCCACTTCCACATCCTTTTGAACATCCTAGCTCCATACAACTACTTTTCAGTTTAGACTTTAGTTCTGTGCCCTTAGTATTATGCACACTCAACTTGCTATACAGTGCGGCACTTTTAACATTTTCAGTAGGAATTATACTTCTTACACCTTTTCTCAAAGGAGACATGCTTCTGGAGCATTAGAGAATGCTTTGAAATCCAGTTTCTGAATATGCTATTGAATCGTGTGAGGAGGGGAAGGAAGTAGATATCATTATAACCCAGGTAGGTAACTGTTACCTATTATTAATTGTTACTATTATTTTATTTATTTATTATCTGTATTGCAGTAGCTCTTATGGGCTTAGTCTGTTCTTTCCTGTATGCATGCACAATCTTCTGCATCTCCTCATCTCCTGGAAGAAAATAAAATCAGTCATATTTTGAGTTCAATATAAATGTGAAAAGATTTATAATGAATACATTTAATAAATTATAGTATGTCTCTAAATATCTGTTCAATATAAAATATACTTTATTAGGCATGCTTCGAAGTATCTTTAAAAGGTTTTGTTGACTGTTTTTACCATCTGGCCAGCATCAAGGCTGTTGAGTGAAAGACTGTTAGAGAACATTTTTATCCAGCTACCACATACGCAGAAATGTAAAACACTTGGGCCCTGGCACTGCAAACCCTTATACGTGCTTAGTTTTACTAGCATGAGTAGTCCCATTAAAGTCAACTGGCATATAGAATTAAGCCTGTGCATAAGTGTGCATAAACATCTTCCATGCCGCTCTTCTGGCTTCCCTGCTGATAGATGGCATTAGTTAACCAAGTGCCTTGGGTTCTTTGAAGCTTTGCAAGCCTCATCAGGGGACCAGAGATAAGCCTTCCCTAGATCTGTTTTATTTTTGCATGGTGCCTTGTATGGTTTGTCTGTTTCATCTGCTTTCTGATATGCAACTTCTTTGACCAATATTTTTTTCTTGTAACACCTCCCTCTCCACTCCTAAGTCTCTGTACGACAGTGGCAACCTGGTTTGTCAGAACAACTAACAGATTTCAAGGAGCAATTGCCTCTTAATTTCTGTTTCTTAGATTTCTGCATGTTTTCCTGGCTCAGCTCAAGCTTTGCATCGCTCATAAAAATCACAACAGAGAGATGGGAGTGTGCTGTTAACAAGACCAGTAACTGGACTGGAGTGAATGTTTCTAGAGTTACAAAAGGAGGAGGGAGCCCTGTGAAACTGGATCGTGAAATTGTGTTCTTCTGGCTTTGGAAGCATGGCTTATGTGTTCATTCTTTCTCATTGCTAGCTGAGATTTTGGGACTTTCGTAAGCTGGACCTGATGTACTGAAATAGGATACATCAGAAAGGCTGTAAGAAAGTTGTTATATTTTAGTTCAAATGTTATGGCCACAGTTTGAAGAAAACTTCTTATCAAATGTAATTTTGAGACTTTGATTTTTTTAACTGGATCCTGTAATAGAAAAAAATGTTTTGTTACAAACAGCATGGAAGAGATGTTGTTGTTTAAGTATTTCAGAAGACAGGTGTTAGTTGATTATTCAGTAATCTTGAATCTGTAGGAGCTTGGTTCCAATCTTCCCTTCATCAGAATCATTCTCTTGTGTTGACTTATTTATTCTGGCTTTAAGAACCTTGTCAGATCAACTTGGTGGTATCTGCTGAGTCCCTAATATACTATAAACTGGATCACAGACCTGCTGTATGACACCAAATTCAGCATAATTGGCAGTCAATGCTCAAATGGGCCTGTGATATTAAATGGTGTGGAGACTCTCACCTACTAGTGGGTAGTCTCTCTCGGCCAAAGCTGGTCTGTGTTGGATGTGGTAGCACTGTAGCAATGCCTGAAGTGCTTTGCAGCACTCTATGTATATAGCCCATGATTGAGAAAGATGAGAGCTCTTTGTACTCTTAGTAATTTCCCTTTTGAAATATCAGTCACTTAAACAGTAAAAACTAAACAACAAAACCCCTTGTGTGAGACTTTAATTTCTTTTAGTTAATGAGCACTGAAATTCCTGTAAATCCTTAACTTTAGATGTAACTATTTTGTTTCTTCATGCAGTTCTTTGAGGTAATTGATATTGTGCTTCTGGCTGATTACAATACTAAATTTTTGCTTCACCTTCAAATGTTTTCATATCTGATTGTGAAGGTGAGTGACTCAAATGTATTGAATGCTTTGTTATCCATTTTCTATGCTGCCAATCGGTAAAGGCACTAAACGGCTCTCTGAGGACCTATTGATGGGAATGTGTGTAGCCCAAAAAGTGCCTTGCATTAAACAGTAATAAAAATATTTACTGCATATAATGCTTTTCATTTTTAGATCTCATAGTGCCTCACAAAGTGAGATAATCTTTATTATTTATGAATAGTGGTGTGAACAGGTCTTTATTCCCACAATGATAAGGCAATGCTGTTCTTTGTATATACGTCTGGTTTGCATGTGGACATTGGTATTTGCCCTTGAACAAGTCCAATCACTTTTGGAAGTCCAATTTTTTAGCATAAACTATACCATGGAACCTTAGTTACCAATAAAATACTGCAAATGGCCAACATGCACAGCTCACGAATAACAGTCAGCTGAAAAATGTATGTCAAAAATCTCTAAACAGTTTCAGAAAACAAATACATTTCCAGAAAATAAGATGGGTTTGCACATAGAATAAAGGAGTGAAATCACATATTTCTATAATTCTCACTAGCTGCTTTATTTTTAACTCTAACATAGGACAAGAATATCCATTCTATAATATCATCATCTTCTGGAGTCAACATTAAAAATGATCTTGAATGTGATGGCACTGAACAGTATTTTGGAGTGTTTTTACTAACTTTAGTCATGAGTCTGTTATAGGGAGAGGAATAGGTTTTATTGTTCCACTTTCCTTCACACACACACAAACTCCTCTACTTTCTACATAAATAAATTTAATTGAGGAAGTTCATTCTTCTGTAGAGAGCCTGTGCAACACTTAGTACCGCTAAAATCCTCTTTTGTGGATTTAAGTTGTGCACAGGACTTTTGCTGGCCCTCTGCAGAATGGTAAACTTCACACTCTGCTAATTAAGGTTGCAAATATAACTTTCTTCATATTAAACAAACTTGCACTGGTGTAACATAATTGATTAAAATTGATGTAGTTACATCTAAAATAGATGCACAAAGACTGATTTAAATGTGTCTGTGGCATTGATCCAGTGTTACCTCAGCAAGTTTCATTATCCAGCTGCAAGCTTTCATCAGCCATAACCCTGCTCCAACATCCCTACTCACCCTATTCCTCATGATGTCAAGCCCTTGCCATTAGATATCCAGAACTTAAGTCTGCCATGTTGAATATGTAATTTCAACAGTTTTTTTCTGCATGTATGACATAACCTACACTAAACCTTCCAACCTATATCAGGTACAAGGATTAGTCTCCAATACTATCAGAAAGGGTGCAGGTCAGAGGCAGGATCTGTATCCTTGATATACAGCACTTACATAAGTCTTCCCTGAACTTGTCAGTATGTCTTTAAGAGATGATTGGTGATGGCCAGCCTCCAGTCAAATGTGCAGAATCCAACTTTGATCAGGAAGAAGTACAAGAGATGTTATGGATGCTTCTATACCCCTTCAGGTTATGTTAGGCCAAACACCAGACCATGTGAGGGAAAGGAATGGTAAGGAGGATTGGATAAGAGCTGGTAATTACTGTGTGAGGAAGTTGCTAAGAGGGGCCTACACATTTATGGGCTATGGAGCAGAAATATAACCCCAGCTCAAGGTGTGCCTAAGTGGAATGGAGTAAAGGCATATTCACTTTAACTGGAGGTTTAGAGCATGAATAAGATACGTTGGAATTTCTAGGCAACGATGGGACTGTGAATAATGGAGGCTGTCATCTCTGGACCATATGTGAATGGTAATACTATACATGAGAAGTTGTATTTTCTAGACCATGAGAGTGAGTGGATAATTAAGCATGCAGGGACCGTAGTGGCCATAATATAGATGTAGTAAGTTAACAAGGTCTGTGGCTCATAGGCAGAGATTGAGCAGAGATGTAGAGGAACTGCTTACTGGCTCATTGAAAATTCCTTGAGTTTTTAGTATTTAAGATTTTCTGAAGACTTCAAAGTTCTATTGGCATTGGGCCCTTCGTTCTGAGTGCCTCTTTCAAATTTCTCAATGTCATCAACTCCCACTGAATTTATTGTGAGTTAAAGGTGCTCAGGTTTCACAAAAGCAGGCCTATTGTGTTTTAAAAAGGCAACATGGGCCTCATCCAGACCTCCTGAAATTAATAGTAAGGCTCCTGTTGCTTTCATTGGTTTTTGGTTCCGGCTCTGTGTGCCTCAGCTTTAACATTCTCTTCATAAAGATTTCAGTCTATGGATTCCCTTTGCATTTCTTTTTTAATGGAGAAGTGTGTGTGTGAGAGTGAGTGTGAGATATCCATAATAATGAACAGTTTTGTTTCTCACTTCAGCCAGACTTGTATTTTGGTGCTGGTGCTGAGTATTCCAAGCTTTGTAGACTATTTTGGTGGAGCTCAGAACTTGTGTGAAGCTTCAAATGAGTTTCTTTTCCCCTCACAAACATGTCTAATGTGGGTAAAAATATTTGCGTTTGCTAGTTCTCATTGCGGATTTGATTCTCATTGAGCATATTCAGTCCTATTTTTAATTTATAACTGAAGCACAAAAAGCAATTTAAAAAAAAGTAGAAAAACAATACTTTCACAAAACCTTGTAACTTGGCTCTTCCATTTAATACACGATTCTTATTCTTCTAATAAAAATAATTCCTTCTCTGGGCAGAGACTATAGGTAATACATTTTTTATATGTAAAGACCTACTTCCCCTACTCTTTCCTCAAATGAAACTGGGAGTTTTCACAATTGATTTATAATGGAAAGTATTAATCTTTCTCTTAAATTCTGGAATTACAGCATAATAAGCCAAGTACTATATAACTTTCTTTCAAAAGGATTGCAACAACAACAACAAAAAGTTTAATAGCTAATGCAAAATAAAGTCAACTACTGCTAATATTGTGCTGCTTCTATTTACTGTTTAATTTTGAGTTTCCTTCTCATTGTCATTCTCATTAAAAATAAATGTTTCAGAAAGTTTTAATTAGTCCTTTCCCTATAGCGTACTGCACGATATAAAAGTTGAATTTAGAATATTTTTCTTGAGATGTGAATTTTAATCTGTATGATCCCATGGCAAATTTAACACACATGACCCTTATTCAGTTCTTATTTTCTCTCCCCCCACCCATGAAAATCATCAAAGTTGGAATCATGAACTCTTGGCACAGTAGGCATTCTCTGTTTCATATTTCTACACAAGGTAATTGAATGCTTAGGAGAGAAATTTAGTTCTCAGTCCTTCCCCTCTTTCCATTTTTGTCTCAAGTATGGAGTTGCACTGGTTTTTAAAGAAGGCTGATTTACTGGCCCTTTGGACTTCTTCTTCTTAGCATATGCTCAGTGTATCTCAGGTGGCACGTGACCAAGATTCATCACCAAATTTGGTTTGCTGGTTGGATATCTAGTTTCCCTGGCCTGAGCTGGGTACTGATGGGGAGCACGACATGAATGGTGATCCATACTCTTCGGACTGAGGCACATTGCCTAATTCTTGTAGACGGAAAGGGAGAAGTTAGTGGTTCAAGGAGCAAAATGGTACTTGTTGGCCTTAGGTTGATGTCAGGTGTAATGAAGGAGAACTCATGGTTAGAAGAAAGCTTGGACACAATACAGCTGGCAAAATCCAGAACCATTATGTAATTGCCAGATCTTCAGACAATATTTGTTTGCTAGAGTCTCTCTGTACTTCCAGTGACTTTATCTTCTTATAACATGGCTAACTTGTTTAAAAGGGATTAACTGTAAATGAGGTGAGATGAGGCAAACAGAAAATTTAAGCAGTATCACTCTGCATCATTGCTATTTTACAAACTGCATTGTCACACCCAATCTGAATTCCAATGGAAAAAGATGCTTCGAAACCGTGCAGTCCCAGCTGTCTCATTGATCCCATGCCACTGGTCTTTGTAGCATACACAGTTGAATTGCTTTTCCCTCAGGGAAACAATGTCTCCAGGTGTGCTAATAATAAAATTAATAGCTTAGAGAAACTGCTTGCTGCAGCAGCAGTGGCTGTAGAATGAAAGGATCGATTGCAGTGTTTAACTGTCCTAATTCCATAGCGTATACCCTGCTCAGCCACCGGTGAGCTACGTTCTATCTCGCAGTTAATCAATACATCTCTGATTTAAAACAAAGAACCAGTTTCAGTATTAGAAGTCTTTCAGAATAAAAAGATGTAGGGTAAAACTGTCAAAACCCTTCAACTAGCAACTTTACACAGGGGCTAGGAATGCTGTAGCCACTGTGATTTGAAAAGAAATAAGTGCTGAGTATATCCACTTCCACTTTTAAACAATATTAATGAAAAAAACTATAGATGCTAATATTGTAAAATACACCTGAATCCATTGGGTCAGACATTACTTAGAGCAGCAGGAGCATAAAGTACTTGTGTAATTTAGCTTGTGTGGAGAAAACATCAATAGCTCTAGATTGGTTACAACCATATGTGATACAGCATGGCCAGAAGGCAGCATAAGAGTGTTAGCAGGGGGCCTTATTCCCTGCCAAGGGAGGAAGGTTTGCTTTAGATTAACTAGAACAGCTGTGGCCAATTAGAGCACCTGACTTCAGTTAGAGCACCTGACTCCAGTCATGGGATATAAACCCCTGCTTCAGTCAGACAGGGTGTGGTAGTTGAAGGAGAAAGGTTGGATTGGAGCAGAGTGCAGATTGCAGAAGAGAAGAGTTTGTCCAGAGAGAAATAGAAGGTTTGGAGGAGTGCTGCGGTGGATTGGGAAGCCCAACAGAAACCCTAGGTAAGGGGCACCAGGCTTGTATAGAAGAGAGGCGAGAAGCCCTTCACAAGCTGACGGGTATGAGAGGGAAGTAACCCAGGGGAAGAAACCGCTAGTCAAGTGGTTCACCACAACCCCAGGGCCCCTGGGTTGGGACCTGGAGTAGAGGGCAGGCCCAGGTCCCTCCCTCTCCACTCCCCTCCTCCAAGGACACTAGGGGAATGATTAAGAACTGGTTCAGAGGCAAGCAATAGCGCCCTGAACCTACCCCAGAGAAGAGAAAGCGCGAGACCCAGCAGAACAGTACCGGCAATTTGCCACACATATCTGGATAGGGTGACCAGACAGCAGGTGTGAAAAATTGGGACTGGGGGGGCAGGGGGAGGTAATAGGCTTCTATGTAAGAAAAAGCCTCAAATATCGGGACTGTCCCTATAAAATAAGGACATCTGGTCACCCTATATTTGGAACACTATCCTAAAGTCTCAATTTCACCTACCAACAGCAGTGTCTTTCAAAGTACACCCCACAGTCTCATACTAGATCCAGAGGATGTCTAAATTTCAAATGAAGTGTAATATAGCAAAGATGCTTTTTTAATTTGAAAGACACAATGCTGTTATCATAGAAACTGAAGGCCTTGGTTTAAAATATTTATATTATACTAGTGATACCGATATTTTTGCTTATTACAAAAGCTATGTGTTTCTATTTCAAAGTTTCTTTTCAGTTGTTTATAATTTGCTAGGTTTGATTTTCAGGCAAGGGAGACGTGTTTCGGGGGAGGAGGGAGGTGTTTTGTCAAAAACAATGGGGACAGTGGGGTTGGAGGAAGAGTACACTAAAGACTACATGGAAGAGGAATGAGTTAAAAAACTGTATTTCTGTTGCCTTACTTGCCTATGTTAAGAGACCAAACATTCTTAAAGGAGATTGGGTGTGACAGCGAGTGTTTGGAAGCTGGGGAGAAGCCATGCCCTTTGATAGTCCCTATCATTGTAACAGCCAAGTATTTAAAAATAGACATTATTTTACTTCCTTGTTAACTCTTTAAGAAAAATGTCTTGATGAGTTTATAGTTTTTGTCAATTTGCTTGTTTATGTTTGTGAGTGGGTGTGTTGTTTGTCTGTGCATGAGTAAATAATTTACTGAGGGAATTGTACTGACAAAGTGAAATCCACGTTTTCAACGGGGAAGATAAAAATAACTATTGAACATTTCAGTCAGTGTGCACTAGCCGTTCTATCCAGATCCATATTAAGATAATCTGAGGCACTGATATACCATGACATGAGGCACTCTGTGGCTCCATCTCTACGATCATACCCTTGCTCCATGGCTCCATCCTGACACATTTGGATTGGTGCTAGCCAAGGGACCCCTTCACTCCCGGAGAGGTCAGGGGTCATCAGCAGAGTCCTCCTTAAAAGCAGAGGTGACAGCAGGGAGGTCCTACTGCACCAGCCAAGTTGTATCCGTTAGGTGAGTGGGGGAAGCTGTTGTCTTCTACTGAGGTGGTTGTGTGACCCTCCAGAGCAATGAGTCTTGGAGTTGACGCTCTCTTGAGAGGAATGATGCAGTTCACACTTTTCGTGTCTATTATCTATCTCCGGACTTGGCAGACCTCTCTGCATTGGTTATTGTGGAGAACCTGGGAGATGTCTGTATAATTTTGGGGTATTATGCTTGATGTTATTCTGTGTGACTACCTGGAGTTAACAGCCTCTTTTGTTTTCCTTTTACTGTTTCATGGAAATCCATTTTCTGAACACACAACTGAAGGTATTAAGTGAAATGTGCTCTAAGGCCATGATCCAGTAAAGCCCTTAATCATCTGACTAGTCTCATTGACTTCATCCTAGTTAAGCATGTATTCAAGTGCTTTGCTGGATAAGGGCCTAGATCGTCTGTGGAAGAATGAGTATCACTTTTTTGATGCTCATACTGGGGTGTCTAATTCTAAGGATTCCAGTGGACTTTTCTGTCTGACTTTTCATACAGTTCTTCCTAGGTCTCTATAGTCCATCACAACATATATATATGAGACCAGGGAATAAACATTCAGTGTGTGTGCACATGTGATGGGTCTGTGTGTGTGATGGGCTATAGAGACCTAGGAAGAACTGTATGAAAAGTCAGACAGAAAAGTCCACTGAAATCCTTAGAATTAGACACCCCAGTATAAGCATCAAAAAAGTGATATGTGAGTTTGAGCCCCAGAAAAAAATGTCCTGTTAATGATCGAATCTTGAAGTGAAGGTGAGGCGAATCTTAGAAGTGACAGTTGACATCTGGACAGCACACAGATATCCTTCCTGCTACTAGTATTGTAATCATTTATTTAAAAAAAAAAATATCATGAAATGGGTTATTTTTAAAAAAAACTTGAACTGTTAACAGTTTTGCTTTCATGTGAAGAAGAGTGTCAGTGACCAAATAATAGAGGGACCAGGCATTTAGTTCTTGTTAATATTACATGTACTAGATTAAAACAATGAATTTTTATTAAATGGACAGGAGTAGAAGTAATTTCAATTAAGACACTGTTACTTCATGTAATGGATGTTAGTGCAGCACAGAGCAGTAGTAGAAAGTTGACTTTATGAAAAGATATAATACATTGATAAGATCAAAGTATGTCAGCCGTAGAGAAACAAACAATTATAAAAACCTACTATCTTCCTGATTTTTATTGAATTAACAATTGGCTAGAAATTTCTGCTAAATATTTAATTATTGTCTGAATACTCAAAAACACACACTTTTTTGGAGAATATTTGTCAACTATCCAGACATCTGATTTGCTGTCAGAATTTTAAGTCTTGGTTCTGAATAATGGTAGGGATATTTTGTACAAAATAATGAGTGAAGTTTCCATAGTAGGATGTTCAGCTTCTTACAGGAATCAGTCCTTAATTTAATATGTGAATTTTACTTTTGTCCACCCTCAGAAACATTCTATTATGTACAACTGTTACAAACCGCTATCATGTATCATCAGCAGGGTTGGAACACTTTTATAATACATTTTTCAGATGGTCATAAGATTTTTTTCTCATGTCCATATAAAATTTAGATATTGTGAATTCTCCAAAACCACTGCCAACATAGTTAAGTATCTGTGGCACATATTGTCCACTGACCCCAACCTAGCAGTGGATAATAGCAGTTACCAGAATTAGTGTGCAACTTCACAAGCCCTGTATAGTAGTGTTTCCCCTACTGACACTACCCAGTCAGGGCCTTGTTTAGTTTCATTTGACCAAGTTGCTGATAATTGTTTTTCTGTTTGCTGTAGTTGCCACAGGAAGTGCCAGAACACACAGATGATATTTTGTGTGTCCCGCCCCCCCCCTCGAGTATTCCACAGGTTTTAAAGCTTGTCCCTTTGTTTCTCTTTTGGCTAAACCAATGGTGATGTATCTTTTGTCTTTCAAACATAAAAGGTTTGCATTGATAAATTGTATAGTCAATTGTTTGACCACACTTTGGCCAAATAACCAATGTCAGTCAGGTTTATTGCTCTAAGCCAATAATAGTATAGTACTGGAAAATTGCCTGGTATAGAATCTGTCTCCGGGAAACTGTCTCATGCAGCAATGTTACTCACCTTACTCAGAAGGTGTGCTTCCACAATTACACACTTCTGCTAGTATTATTTATATGATTTTACAAGTTACTCATCTCTTCACGTGTCATTAAAATCCAACTCATTAGTTTGTTCTACTTCCCTAACTTATGTTTTTTCCTTATCTTTGTTTTGGACTCTAGCATTCCAGGTACTAGTCTGTGAGCATACTTCACTTGTCTGTAGTGTACTAAAATATAGAATAAATGTATCTTGACAAGTTTCCTATCTGCTTGTGTCAAATGCTGGCTTCAGCAAATGCAAGGTGTTATGGGATACGTAGCGTAAGTGAACAGGATTATGGTATTGGTCAGTTTAGGCTATATCACTTCTACAATATTTGTGCTTGGTGCATACCGATATAAATGGTGCAGTTTGTATATATGCTAACCTGTATATAGTCAATACCAGGTAATGCACAGTTAGTTTTTATAGAGAAATGTTTCACAAACATGGATGCTCAAATCACACAGATCCAAACTGCTAAATGCTGCTATAGTAAGTTACAAAAGAAAAAGCTGTGGCAGTCCAATACCAAAAGATATCTCAAATTCCTCTATCCAATAAAATGTTACTATTCATTTACTTAGCATCAATATTTACCATAAGAAAGATATGGCTAGCATTTCAGTGCACACATGCCTTTGTCAGAGCCCAGAACATCCACCACCTTGAACAGGAAAACCCTCGTTTATGGAAGAACTTTAGTTTAGAAACAGGAACTAAACCCACTCGCAATCATTAATACCAGCTAATGTCAATCACTTTTTCATGCAAATAATCACATGTTCAATAGAGTAATTATCAAATAATCAGGAAATTAAAAACCATAGCTTTTTAAAAACAGAGCCACACAGGCATGCTATCATTGTTAGAAGGGATCTGACCTTTTTACTACAGGATGTAGGGGAATTTAGGATCTTCAGACTGATTATGCATTCAGCGGGAGTGGCCCAAAAGGCAGTGTAAAAGCAGAATAACTCCATTAAATTCAGTTGATTTTCTGCCTTGTGTAATGGAAAGCAGAATATGATCCTTAAAATCTTTCCAAGATTGCTTTGGACAGCTGGATTCAAATGAAGGAATCCTTTGTCCTCTGTGTCAGGACCCACTCCACTTAGCTCACCGCCACTGGATAAGGAAAGAGGGAATCCTTTGGAGGAATAGATTTTCACATTTGCAGTTTGGTCTACCATGTGTTTTTTTTTTTTTCATCAGGGATACAAAATAATTGCTCCAGGCAGTACAGGACTGACTTAACTCCACTCCTCTGCAGATGCAACCTTTATTCATAAAGCATTGAGTGTTTGTTCCTGAGGAATAATCCTCCTCCTCTATTCTCTCCCTAAAGAGAATGGTAGGCAGATTTTAAAAGTTCCAGACTGGTAATTCAGAGTTGCAGAAATTAACATTTTTGTCTGTAAATACAGCTTTAGCATCTCTTATACACTAGACTGGAACAACCCTCCCCACTCTAACACTTCTGATTTTTCTGTTATGGGTAGGTTGGATTTGTTATTGTGTTTCTGATGTTACCATTGGCACAAGTTGTTTTACAACAGTTTCGTATAAGAGCTCTGACTGGTTGATAAATTTGTTTTTGAGGCTCTGCCTTTGACATTATTTCTGTCTAGTACGGAAGCTCTTCCTGAGGACTTCAGGGGACACACTGAAATGTGATGCATTTGAAGGGTGCTTTTGTCTTATAAAATATGATTTATAGGAGGAAATAGTTTTAATCTACCTTTTTGGAACCTCTAAATGTTCATAAACTAAGGTTGTGTGGGCACAAAGTTGAACATTATCACTGTATTTCACTATGATATGACCATATAGAAAGTAAGGAATGGATGTTCACCTGTAGCTGAGGAATGCTTCATTCTGCAGAACAGGGGTTGCAAAGGTATGATGTACTTTGTCCTCTAATCCTAAAGCTGCTATACACCAGGCCAGTAACCCCAGCAGAAGTTATCTACACTGTTTGCTTATGGTTCCAAGAGACCCTTACAGCATTCAGGTATCAGCCAGGAGTAAATGAATCTTGGCTACGTCCTCTTGCTGTGTCCTCCAAGTAGCCAGGGAGGGAATGGCACAAGAATCACTACAGCCTGGATGCACAAAAGGAATTAATACTTGTGACTGAGTTTCCCAGTGCTTAACTTTTGGAAGTCTAGAAAATCACTGCAGTTCAGAAAGCCTGCATTGGAACCCCAGGCTCCCAGTACAGTGAATGGGGAGAGAGAGAGGTACTTTAGGTTGCGATCCATAAAAGTTAGCTTGCTAGGCAGGAAGCCAGCTAGGCTAGCCAATAAGAGAGGCTCAGCCCCACCCTTCTCATGAAGGCATCAAACTCCACGCTGCAGGGAGATGCCTATCTCTGCTTGTGATTCTCAGCTGTGAACCCTCTCTTGAAGTTAGGCACCTATGCTGGGGGTGGGGGAAGGCAAGCATCTCCTCAAACTTTTAGCCCAGAGGTTAGGGCACTTGTTGGAGCAGGGGGAGTGGATCTTGGATCTCCCACATCCTGGATTAATGTTCTAACCCCCCAGATACGGTCGTTCTTAGCCTTGTGCTTGCTTTCTCTGTGGCCCAAATGACACTGTTCTCATTTATCCAGAGTGTAACAGCTTCAACAGGAGAGACTGAGGGAGCCTCACATGAAACTATCCCATATCCCAATGGTTAGAGCACTCAGCTGAGAGGTAGCAGACCCTTTTCTGCCTTTGGGGGAGAAAGAAGTTGAACTGGCGACTTCAACCAGAGGTTTCCTATATCCCAGGTGACTAATTCCAGTGGTTAGGACTAAGTTATGAAGGAAGTTGTCCTCCTCCCATTCCTACCATCTCCTTTGTGCAAATTCACACGAAGAGCTGGATTCAATAGGTGCGCTCAGAGAGGCACCTACTGTATTGGATCCCACATGCAATTTAGGTAGCCAAACTTACTGACTTCTTACTCTGTTTTGAGTAAGGTGTGCTCTGTGGCTTAGACAGGAGATAGGCAGTGTGCAAATTTAGAGGCAGAAACATAGGGCTCAGGGAATTCTTACTGCAGAAACTTTTAGGTACCAAATGAGTTTAGATGCTTATAGGATTAGCTGGGAGTTTTGTGAATTGTGAGTCTTGTGGCACCTAAAACTTAATCTTAGGTGCCTAACTGTTTTTACGCATCCAAGCCTATGTTACCAGAGGGTTCCGCTACATAGGAATCATCCTGCAGGTGCTAGATATGTTGGTGCAACCCAGAACTGGGGCCAGACATTGCAAAATGAGAGCTATGTACTAGTGGAGATCTTGATTTATATTTTATGGCCAGAGTTTCACCTCTTTGAGTGATGAGTGATTAGCCATGAGTAATTGGTACAATTTGTTGCCCCCAGCCCCTCAAAAAGTGAATGATGTACTGTAACAATAAGAATGTCTTGTGTGAGAACAAGCAGATGATATTTCCTCTTTAGATACCAGTTTGAGGCTAGAGAGGGTACTGTTGGTAATTCGGTGCCTTGTGAGAACTATACAAATATTTGATAAACTAGAGAAAATAAAAAAGGTAAAGTGTTAAAAGGTCTGAAACAGAACACTGAAAAAATCCTCCGCCCTGACAAAAACAATATGAAGGTCAGTTAGAGAAGAGAATAATTTGTTAAGGGTGGTGAATGAGGCAATAACATTGGAAGTGAGCTAGGGGACTAAGAACACTTAGGGCAGGTTTACACTACTCGTTAAATAGGTTTAACTTACATCGCTCAGAAGTGTGAAAAAGCACCCCTGCCTGAGCGAGGCAAGTTTTGTGCTCTCCACACTGGCGCTATGTTGGCAGGAGATGGTCTCAGTTCTTGCTGAGGTGGAGTAATTAGGCTGACAAGAGAGCACTCTCCTGTTGGCATAGCGCGTCTTCACCGCATGCGCTATAGTGGTGCAGCTGCGCCAATGTAACACTGTAGCGTAGACTTGCCCTTAAAGGACAATCCTCCTCTAATGCTAAGAGTTGGGCTATATGTCCTCTCAGTTACCATTCTAAATGCTGTGATTCTGAGGCCTACTACTTGACTGCAATGCTCTTTTTGTTATTGAATTTGAAAGTTGTAGGTCTCAGCTAACGATCTATAATTAATTCAATAAATGTGTATGCATCATTAGTACAATCTGAGGGAGAGAAGTGTGATTTCTTGATGTAGATGTCCGATGCTTCTCAGGTCCCTTATACTGTGTTTGTTTTAAAGTGCAAACTAATGTTATTCTGTGTACTATTATCATATTAAAAGTCCTTCTCTACCATAACTTGTGGGTTTTTGAAATGGGGGAGGGTGCTCTTCCAGTGTTATATAATATGTAAACAATATTATTTCCACAAATAAGCTAAATATGCTGTTGTATATTGTTGTAATTTGCAACTCTGCCAAAGTGATTACTAAGCAGTGTGGAATAGGTAAAAACCTAGTATAGAGTTTTACATCTTAGTGACAGTATTTTATCATGGATATTTTTCTGGATGGTTGGGGGATGGATAAGATGACCTGTTAAGCCTGTTCCCTCTTCAGTTTTATGGTTCTGTGAACTACACACATTATCTTTCAAGGCTATTTAGTGCTGTGACAAGTAAACAATGTTCTGAAAATGCTTGACAAGAAATATATGGTGTTGGTTGTCTAATCTCATTTGCCCACTGGTGATACATTTACCTAATTTTAATATTTTTATGTCATGCATGTAGGCTTTTGAAACATTTTTATAACTTTTTTTGAATTGAATAAAGCAAACCTTTACTTAGAGGTATTATTTTAATAAGTAAATCACACACTTTTAAAATCTTATTTACTTCAAACTTGTATTTATTTCTGAGAAACACAGTAGAGCTAGGACAGAACATACACAGTTCACAGAAGAGAATATTAAGGACCCATGATCTTGTACGACTCACGCAGACACTCCTCTCTAACCTCTGTGGTGGTTTTTCCTCCTGCAGTAGGTAGGGAAGGAGGCCCTAGGTATTGAGCTGAATATGTACCTTTTACCACTGCTTCTTGCACTATTTTACATGCAGGGAATCTAATTCTGAAACATCTATTTAAGTAATATAGTTCTCAAGAGTTTCAAATTAAAGAAAATATGATATCTGACTGTATGTTGTTTAAATCATTACTGGGAATGTACAAGATGCTTGTTTTGAAAAGTGCCTGGAATGAGTCAGAGAGGAGAATTTTTTTGTTTTAATTGCACAGTACTGCCACCTAGCATCAATTCACAGATTTGTGTGCATCTGTACATTTCCAGCTAGGTTGCTCTTGAATTTAGATTTATTTTTCAGTGGTACCTGGTTATGATTCTTAAAGCAATTCCCCCCATTAAATGACATAAAACATCTCTCATACATGGTAAATTGGCTGTTTACCTGAAAAACCTTCCAACAGAGGGCAGGGGAATCAGAAGCAGCAAGGGAAATCCTTATCAGATACACTGAATAATTTCGGATGACAGAAATGCATATTCGTGTGTTCTAGGCATGTCTTGGAAGCTGCTTTATTAACAACTTCCAAGTATTTTAGTGTAATATACATTCCTTTTTTAAAATTAATACACCCCCAAATTGCAAGTGGATGATCCTCCTTTTCTTTTTATTGTAGAAATCCTTCTTTCCCACATTACAGTGCAATCCTTCTGTAGCTAAAATGTTGATTATTTATTGTCATCGTGAAATGACTGATCCCCTGCATGACAGCAACTAAAACTTTGTTACATCCACAAATCATAAGATTTAAGACATTTTATGCTGACATGGAAGAAAATAGTAAGTAAAAAAGCTCTACAGGATTTTTAATCGTGTTTTGAGTCAAGCACAATCTGAAATATTCATTATATTACTCTGTAGTGAGTTACATACACTTCCTGTATATCTGTATTCTTTTAGTACTCTATTCCTTTTATTTGACTCTTTTTAATGTGAAATACAAAAAATAATTCAATAATATTCAAGAAGAGGGAAACGCTACACTTAGGTTGATGCTTTATATAATGAGTCCTTTATGAGATGTAATACCAAATGTTAATCAATAGACATGCCAGCATAGCTTCCAATACAACCTTGTAGAGTTTTTAAAAATTAATCCTTATTAAAAATATTGATTTACTGTGACTTACTGGGGTTGTAACTGGTAAGTTTTTCATCCTAATTAGGAGATTAGGCTCCACTGGTTAGACTGCAAATGATAATGTAATGATTGTTTCTTAAAACATAAAAATCAATGTGATCTACTATCAAATTGTGCCGAGTGTCACAATTACCGAAATTGCTCAGGATTTTAAAAACACTTTTCTAAATAGCGTTTCCTTTTATTCTTCTGAATAGATTCAAGCAGAGCTACTTGAGAGAATGTCTCATAAAATAAAGCAAATATCAAGTGGTGCTCTGGTAGTTAAGGCCACATCTCACAGTATAATACCATTTTCAAATATTTTAGAAGCAAAACAGAATTATTTGAAATTTTTTTAGTCTTTATAAAGCAAATAACTTATGAATTCTTTCGTGACATTATCAACCTCTGCAGTTAGCACTGTGTTCTGATTTTTGGTTATTTAGCCTATCTAAAAGGATTTAGGAATTTTAATATAAATATAATGTAATGCACATATGCATAGCTTGGGTTTTTTTGCTTATTGAGAGGGAATTCCTTTGGCAATTTTTGGTGTGTTCAGTAAATATATATCTCAGCCTATCTTCTGGCAGCCTAGCATTGTTATGTCATGAAAAAAGTCCATGAATTGCCATTGGTGTCATGTTTAAGTGAGAGGTTACTCTATAGTGAGTTTGATTTTTGAAGATGTGATTTACATAAACATTTCAATCTCGAACTCTGTCTGGTGCAAATCTAGAGTAACTCCCTTGACTTCCATGTTTTTTAGGAGATGGAAGACTAGAGTTGCTTCAGGTATATGCTGGTATAATTGGGATAAAAAGTATCGTTTTTTTCATGAGGTACTTACAGTAGATAATTCCCAAACAACCACTCTCCCCCAGCATCTCAAAATAAAAATCCCTCTTGTTGAAAAAGTATTTTAAGAATAAAGGTATGTTTTAGTGGATTCCCCCTAGCTCTCCCTCCCCCAAAACCAAACTCAGTACCACTTATTACATCAGTGTTTGCTTGTTTGTTTTTATCTGGTAATGAGCAATTAATGAATCCAACACGTTCCCTACTCCCGTATAATCCATTGTTACTCACTTTATAATAGCTTGCCTGATTTATACTGCCTGTCCAACTTTTTAACTTAGCCCTCATGTTCTATAGTGAAAATGTTCTGTTGTATTTATATAGAGATTTTGATATACTGCTTGTGTAATGGTTAGTAAAGACTTTTGAAAGGAATATATGGTACATTAAGCTAGAGCTGGGGTTAAAGGATGTTGTTGCAGGTTGACTGGCACTGTAAGGGGAGTTGGGCTGAGCCTCACCTGTGATGGATCAGCCACTCCCGTTTCTACCCAGCTGATCCTAATCAGTTGGGGGGATCAGATGGCTTGGGTCAGTTATCAGACACACCTGCAAAGGAGTCGGGTGACTTCCTTATAGCTGCAAGAGGTTATATCCTGTGACTGACCTTTAATGGAGAGGGTACCAGTAGAGGAGGAGGTGGCAGGCATTGGGGAGGGCCAAACCCAGGCTGGTATTCTAGAGGTAGACCTGGCAGAAGGATCCAGCCTGTGGAGAACTAGACTGGGGGAAAGAAACCCTTAGTGTCAGCAAATCTGGCAGGAGATGGTCCACGGTGGAAGAAGTTTTTCTGGAGAATCAGCACTCTGCAAGTGAACAGGATTGAAAGGTAACAGATGTGTAGAACAACAAACAGGAAGAATGCTGCCCAAGAGCTCTGGCTCTAGAAACACCGTTTGTAGAGCTCTGTTACTTATTCCATTGTGCAGAGCTTTTGTGGTAGATTTTCTGTGACAATACGGAATTCTGCTGTGGGATCCCTGCCTTAGGGACTTCAGGTTGCAGGATTGTCATATGACGGTCTTAAGTCTTTGAAACTTGTTCGGTAAGTCAGAGCTTGAATTCAGTGAACTTCCACTCCCACTGAAAGATTATTTTTTTCAGATGGGTTTCTGACTGAAAGATGTTTAGCTTTGGCTATGATGTTTTTTTTTTTCTGTTAGGCACTTCTGGCCTAGCAATTTTATAAAGGGTATACATGATCTGCTTTTAATATAACAGTCACTAGGTGCTTACATCACAGGAGCTATATAAGACATTAAACACAATGATTCTTGTGTGAAAAAAGAGCAGTGTGGAGAGGTATTTCTTTATGTTACTTCTCCTTACTTCTGATTTCTGAGGACTGCCAGTTGCAGATGATGATAACAAAAATCAGGTAACAGCAGAATAGGCCAGCTGCAAGATCAGAAGTAAATCAATTTTTACCTTGTCCAGGGCTGAATAGAATTACCAGCTGCCCATTTTTATTTGTCTTTTCTCAGTATTTTAACCGCTTCCTGCAGTGTGACATGTTATGGGTAGTTGGTCAACTTATACATTGCTGATTCTAAAAGATCACCCTACCCACTCCTGCATCTTAAACATCTTCAGATATGTGAGAATAAAAAAAACCCTGCTGGAAGAAGCCACTCAAGATTGGATTAAATTCTGAGGCACTTATTTCTTTCTTGACCATACAAATTTTCAGAGTTGGGGGAGGGTTCCCCCCATTCCCTTAGTGATTAATATTCTTGGTGGGTCTTTGCCAGGGTTCCCTTCTAGAATTGGAAATATACTGTGACAGATCCAAACCAATGGGGTACAGGAGTCTGTAAAGGGCAAATATACTGGTCACTGCATGAGTAGTTTTCTCTTCCCTGAGTGACCAGAGCAGGGGCTGCACTAGAGTAATTAGGAACCTGCTAGAACCAATTAAGGCAGACAGGCTGATAAAAACACCTGCAGCCAATCAAGGCAGGCTAATCGGGGCACCTGGGTTTAAAAAGGAGCTCACTCCAGTCAGGTGAGGGGGAGCCAGAGGAGAGGAAGTGTGTGTGAGGATGCTGGGGCAAGGGCACAAAGGAGCTGAGAGGAAGAGGGTGCTGCGAACGACATGAGTAGCAAGCATTATCAGACAGCAAGGAAGGAGGAAAGTCCTGTATCTAAAGCATCTTTTCCAATCTGGACCTTAGCGTCCAAAATGTGAGGTGCCTACCATGAACCATCCAGCTTAATACAGCTTGGATCTTACTCGCTGCCACCAACAGATACAGTGCCTGCCTCGCTCACCCCAAAGTTTCCTGGAGGGACCCAAGACCCAGAAAGCTGCAGTCTTACCGCAAAGGGAAGATAACCCACTTCCTTCTCCTCTCTCTCCCACCCAGACTTTCCCTCTCTGGGGCTAACCTGAGAGTACGGATGCAATCTCTTACATCACAAAACCAGAAGCATGCTCCTCTATCACAAAGAGACAAACCCAAATACAAGGAAACAGAAATGATCTCGTCTTCCCCCTCAACCAATTCCCTGGCTGCAGAGCTACCCTGAGCCAGAAAAAACTCAAACAAGTCGTAAAAAGAAAGCTTTATATAAAAGAAAAAAGAAAGAAAAAAGACAGGCAAAATTTCTCTGTATCAAGATGACAATAATACAGGCTATTGCTTATAAGAAAATATGAATAAACACATTCAAAGATTCCAATTTGAGCTCCAGCTGCACACATGAAAACAAACCAACAAAAAAACCTATATTTTTCCCACCATTACTTACAATTGAACAGAAGATTAGAAGATAAAAGAACCTCTCATAACCTGAGAGACAGACAAAAACTCAACTCTCCAAAAAAATTCCCATCCTGACTTTGAAAACAAGATATTTCACTGATTGAACTACTGGTTCAGGTGTATTGAATTACCACTTTAGTATAACCTATACGTAAAAGAGAACATAACCTAGCATTCATAAATATCCACACCCCCAAATCACAGACAGTGGAAACTTCACGGCGGTGATATTTTCTAGAACTTAAACTAAACAGATAAAAAAACACATGCACCTTACATATACTACCAGTATGTAAACCTACAAGACTTCTAACATCTTAAGGACAAGTTTACCAGTGTATTCCGGGAAACTCTCAACGAGAGAGAGTGCATACCATTGTTAGAAGATCTGAAATATAGTGATTTTCAAAATCATCTTGGAGAGCTAACTCCAACGAAGAGTCTTGTTGTTCCCTTTAGGCTGGTTGATGAAGCCACTTTAGCGCAGCATGGTCAGTTTGTAGCTGGAACCGCCGTCCCCAACATATGGGCGTAGCTTTTCCAGGGCGTACACAATGGCATAGCATTCCTTTTCACTGACTGACCAGTGGCTTTCCCTCTCAGACAGTTTCTTGCTGAGAAACACAGGATGGAAGTTGTGATCCGGTCCTTCCTGCATGAGAACTGCTCCTATACCACGCTCAGATGCATCGGTGGTTACTAGGAATGGTTTGTCAAAGTCTGGGGCCCTTAGCACAGGGTCAGACGTGAGCGTCGCCTTAAGTTGGGTAAAGGCCTCTGACACTCATCAGTCCATTTAACTGTATTTGGCTGGGTCTTTTTGGTCAGGTCGGTCAGTGGGCAGCGATTTGGCTGTAGTGTGGTACAAATCGCCTGTAGTACCCGGCCAAGCCTAAGAAGGATTGGACCTGTTTCTTTGACTTTGGGACAGGCCACTTTTGGATAGCATCCACCTTGGCCTGTAGGGGTTTATGGTTCCTCGACCCACCTGGTGTCCCAGGTAAGTCACTCTGTTTTGGCCTATTTGACACTTTTTGGCCTTAACAGTTAGTCCTGCCTGCCTGATACGCTCAAAGACCTTTTCCAGGTGTACTAGGTGTTCGGGCAGGAGTCTGAAAAAAATGGCCACATCATCGAGGTAGGCAACTGCATATTCTCCCAGTCCTGCTAGTAGACCATCTACCAGCCTCTGGAAGGTGGCGGGTGCATTTCGCAGCCCGAAAGGAAGTACATTAAATTCATACACCCCTGCATGGGTGACGAATGCTGACCTTTCCTTGGCAGGTTCATCTAGCGTACTTGCCAGTACCCCTTGGTTAAGTCTATTGTAGAGATGAACTGGGCACGTCCCAACTTTTTCCAATAGCTCATCGGTGCGTGGCATTGATAGTTGTCTGACGAGTTACCGCATTTAGCTTACGGTAGTCCACGCAAAAGCGTATTTCCCCATCTGGTTTGGGTACCAGAACCACTGGAGATGCCCATGCACTGGTAGATGAGCGGATTATACCCATCTGTAGCATGTTCTGGATCTCCCGTTCTATAGCAGCTTGGGCGTGAGGAGACACCCGGTAGGTGGTGTTCTAATTGGGTGAGCATTACCTGTGTCAATGGAGTGGTATGCCTGTTCAGTCCGTCCTGGAGTGGCTGAGAACAATGGGGCGAAGCTAGTGCACAGCTCCTTGATTTGTTGCGCTGCAGACGTTCCAGGGTGGTTGAGAGGTTCACCTCTTCCACGCCACCGTCCTTTTTCCCGTCGTAGTAGACACCATCAGGCCACTCAGCGTCATCTCCTCCCTGGACTGTAAACTGACAAACCTGTAAGTCTCTGGAATAAAAGGGCTTGAGAGAATTAACATGGTACACTTTGGGTTTAGTGAGGAATTGGGAAATGCTATGAGGTAGTTAACAGCTCCCAGGCGCTCTTGGACCGTGAATGGCCCTTCCCATGATGCTTCCATCTTATGGCCTGTTCTGCGCCTTCAAGACCATAACCTGGTCTCCTCTCTGAAGGAACGGTCTCTGGTATGTTATCATACCAGGCCTTTGCTCTTCCTGAGTATCCTTTAGGTTTTCTCTAGCAAGGGCTAAAGAGTGTCGGAGGGTGTTTTGTAGGTTGCTTACAAAGTCCAGAATGTTAGTTCCTGGAGGGTGTAAACCCCTCCCATTGTTGCTCACCAACTGTAATGGCCCTTAACCTCGTGGCCATACACAAGTTCAAATGTCTGAAAACCCTAAACTGGATGTGGTACAGCCCTGTAAGCAAAGAGCAACTGCTGCAAGCAACCAAGTGATCACCCCATGAGTTTCCCACAGGTCTTTCATGGTGCCTGCCAGGAATTAGATCCTGAATCTGTAAGGATATCGGAGGGCCAACTACCCTGGCAAAAAAATGACTCTGTTAGGGCCTGGCACACCGCTTTAGCCCTGGTGTTGCTAGAGCTACTGTTCCGGCCAATCGGGTTAGCAAAGTCCACGAAAGTCAGTACTACTGCTTTCCCTGGGGTCTTTCTTGGGAAAGGACCCAGAAGTATCCACAGCTACTCGCTGAATGGACCTCAATTATGGGGAGTGGCTGGAGGGCCTTGACCAGATCTGGGGCTTTCCCACTCTTTGGCACACCTCACAAGACTGGACATACTGGGCAACTTCCTTGCCCATCCCTCCCAGTGGAAGGACTTCCCCAACCTGTCTTTGGTTCTGTTCACCCCAGCATGGCCACTGGATATGCATGGGCTAAGCTAAAGCTTCCCCCGGTACTAGTTGGAACCACCAACCGTTTGGAGGCGCTGCTCATTCTCCTGGTGTCCCCCAGAAAGAATTTCCTGGTGTATAAAAGTCCTTGGTCTATAACAAACCGGGATCGGTTAGAAGAGCTGAGAGGCGTGTGGCGTTTGCTCCGGTGCCGCCCCAAGCTTTCTGAAGGCTGTCATCTGCTTCCTGCTCAGTCTGGAACTGTTCCTTTGAGGCTGGGGACACCAGTTCTTCCTCAGACCGTGGACTTGGGCTTGGTCCCTCTGGAAGCGATGTAGGTGATGGGGTTGTTTCTGTTGCTGGTGAACCGCTCTCCACTGGTGCACCTGGTGGTATTTCAGGCTCTGGCTGAGCCTCTTCGGTATGGTTGTCTGTTGCTTTCAGACACTAGGAGGAGGAAAGTCCTGTGGGAAGGATAAAGAAGGTATTTGGAGGAGGTCATGGAGAAATAGCCCAGGGAATTGTAGCTGTCATGCAGCTGTTACAGGAGGCACTATAGAGAGCTGCAATCCACAGGGCCCTGGGCTGGAACCCGGAGTAGAGGGCGGGCCCGGGTTCCCCCCAAACCTCCCAACTCCTGATCAGACAGGAAAAGTTGACCCAGACTGCGGGGAAGATCACCGAGATGAACAAATTTGCCAAATAAGCACAGGACCCACTAAGGTAAAGGAGGAACTTTGTCACAGTACATTTAAAGCAAGGGCTGATACAGTTTGTATATATGGTGTAGGGTGGCTAGTATAATGTGAGCTCCAGTGGTGAGACTATACAGTGTTCTGATTTTATTGCACACTTTTTCTATCACATATTCAGAGTCAACCAATGACGCACTTCTGTGTAAAGTAGACAATGGATTTTAAAGATTGATGCAAAATACTGTAACAAATCAAATAGATCCTGCTCCAGTAACTTACCCTAGGTTTGTGACAGTAAAAAGGAAAAAAAAATCTTCATACCATCTCCACTTTCCTGGTAAAAGCAGCAAAGTGACACCTTATAAACTAACAGAGAGATGCATCCGACGAAGTGGGTATTCACCCATGAAAGCTCATGCTCCAATATGTCTGTTAGTCTATAAGGTACCACAGGATTCTTTGCTGTTTTTACAGATCCAGACTAACACGGCTACCCCTTTGATACTTAACTTTCATGGTAGAACAGCATAAACATTCAAAATACGAACTACTGCCATGCTTGGTGTCGATACATTTTTTTTAACGTATCTCAGCAGGTGCAGATCATTGTAGCTCTACTGAACTCACTAGAACTAGGCTGAGTTACACCAGCTGAGAATCTGGTAGATTCATATTATCTTCATTTAAATTTTGGCTCTGAACACCTGTGCAATAGAACAGAAGTTCTCAAACCTCACTGCACCGCGAACCCCTTCTGACAACAAAAATTACTACATAGCCCCAGGCGCCTGGACCAAAGCCTGAGTCTGCCCAAGCCCCACTGCGCCGTCTGTGTGTATGTGGGGGGGGAGAAGCACAAAGCCAAAGCCTGAGCCCCACCACACTGGGTGCGGGGAGCCAAGCTGAAGCTCAAGGGCTTCAGCCCCAGGCAGGGGGCTTGTAACCTGAGTCCCACCTAGGGATGCCAACTGTCTACTCACACACAACTAAACACCCTTGCCCCACCCCTCATCCAAGGCCATGCCCATGCCCCACCCCTTCTCCAAGGCCCCGCCCCTGGTCACTCCATGCCCTGCCCCCTGTCGCTCACTCTTCCCACCCTCATTCACTCACTCACTCACTCATTTTCACCGAGCTGGCTCTGGGGGCTGGGGTGCCGGAGGAAGTGAGGGCTCTCGCTGGAGGTCTGGGCTCTGGGGTGGGGCCAGGGATTCATAGACTCTAGGACCGGAAGGGACCTCGAGAGCTCATCGAGTCCTGTCCCCTGCCCTCATGGCAGGACCAAATACTGTCTAGACCATCCCTGATAGACATTTATCTAACCTACTCTTAAATATCTCCAGAGATGGAGATTC